>NC_063047.1:26835903-27160903 GCF_018812025.1 Megalobrama amblycephala
TATTCAACAGGTCTTTATTTACTATAATACCTTCCTTTGGTGCTAAAATGTTTAGAAAAATAAACAGGCTGCATAAAATTCAAACAAAATGTATGGAAAATATAGTACAGAGACGCCTTTCACGTTTAATGTTTTCCTTTCCTCATCAGATCATGTTGCAGGCAGACTGTAAGCCTGGATTGGGCACACCTCTATATGATCCCTTCCTCTATTGGCTGGGCGCTTCAGTGGGCCGAATTGGCGGAACGGCTGTGTGACTTCTGATTGGTTCCCTTCTCCGTCTGTCCATGTTGCTTTCTCTCGTGCTGCGGTCTCGGCTGATGTGAGGCCAGTTTTAGGAGCCAATGAAATTAAAGAAATGCTAATTGCGGGGCAGTCAGATATTCCTCCGCCAAAGCTTGACAGTAATGCTTTATCCAAGACCCTTTAAATGTCAGTGGTCAAGAATTTTATATTCTACTTTGATAATATATATTGCAACACTTTCAAAATTGAAACTATACATATTTCATATCATTAGGCTATATGTTAAATATAACCTATCGTTAAATATAGTTTAATCACGGTAAAGTCTGAAGTTCAAATAACTGACTGAAAACTTCTTTATGTGATCCATTGTTTTTATTTTATTTTATTTTATGACCCTTATCAGTTGAAAGCACTTCATCGCACTTCATAGTTTCATAAAAAAAGCCTGATGCCCCATCCGTGAACAAATCTTTTTTTTTTTGAGAGAGAGAGAGTCGAATCTTTTCAATCATTCAGTTGAAACGGTTCACAAGCACCGCTCTGAACGATTCATTTGCAAAAGGGACTGAATCTATATATTTTTTTTTACTGATTTTCTTGCTATTATTATTATTATTATTATTATGTATTCTTGTTATTTTTTATTTAATAGTGTGTTTTGTTACTGAATAAAGCATTTAAAAAAGGGACTGAATCTGTCTGAATGGTTATCAAGTCACTGAATCATTGAACTGATGAGATTTTTTTTAAAGATTAGTTCACTTTCAAATAAAATTTTCCTGATTATTTACTCACCCCCATGTCATCCAAGATGTTCATGTCCTTCTTTCTTCAGTCGAAAAGAAATGAAGGTTTTTGATGAAAACATTCCAGGATTATTCTCCTTATGGTGGACTTCAATGGCCACCAAACGGTTGAAGGTCAAAATTATAGTTTCAGTGCCGTTTCAAAGGGCTTTAAACGAAACCAGATGAGGAATAGTTTCTTATCTAGCAAAACGATCGGTCATTTTCAAAAAAAATGTAAATGTATATGCTTTATAAACACAAATAATTGCCTTCCAAGTGCTTCTGCCAAAAACGCACTTTCGTATTCTTCAAAAAGCTTACACTGTATATGTCCTACGCCTTCCCTATTCAACTTACGGAACGAACACGGCGTAAGTTGAATAGGGAAGGCGTAGGACATACAGCGTAAGCTTTTTGAAGAATACGAAAGTGCGGTTATGGCGGAAGCACTTGGAAGGCGATCATTTGTTTATATAAAGCATATACATGTGCATTTTTTTCGAAAATGACAGATCGTTTCTCTAGATAAGACCCTTATTCCTCGTCTGGTATCGTTTAAAGCCCTTTGAAGCTGCACTGAAACAGTAATTTTGACCTTCAACCGTTTGGAGGCCATTGAAGTCCACTATATAATAAGAATAATCCTGGAGAATAATCCTGGAATGTTTTCATCAAAAACCTTAATTTCTTTTCGACTGAAGAGAGAAGGACATGAACATCTTGGATGACATGGGGGTGAGTAAATTTTCAGGAAATTTTTATTTGAAAGTGAACTAATACATTAACATTACAGTTTAGCTAACAGTCAAGATGTGTAATACATTACTTTTGTTTAAGGTAAATGCAATTTATATTTATATATATTTTTATTTATATTTGCATTACGTTTAAATGGCATTGTTTTTAATAAGAGATCATTACTGCAACAAATTAAATGACAACAAACACTTTTATTGTCCTTTGAATGGATGTGAAAGATTGCAACTAAATTAATTAAAATTCATTTTAAAACGTTGTATAGAGATTATTTGCTCATAAGTGTTTATTTAAACGGGATGTCAGGGACGAAGATATGACGTTTTTTGTCATGATAATAAACTGGTTCTTAGAAATAAACTGTTGGAAAGAACCGATTAGCATAAATAAATCGGACTTCCTTCTCATCACTATCTGATAGATGAAACAGATACGAGATACCGCTTACATATGCAAACGCTGGTCTTAATTGAATATGCAATCTTAATTAAATATTTATTAATAAATAAATTGTAAAACACTAAATTGTTCCTGAATCATGTATGCTCATTTTTTTGTGTGTAAAAACCTAAGTACTACATGAGCAGCGGAAGAACATGTGGAGATTGGCAGGGTGGTGTGCGGTTGCGCGGTAGGCGGGGCTTCCGCTGGTTGATTATGTGCGGCTGACGCTCGGAAATGACCCATGTGTCTGAGCTGCACCAATACACGATCACCGAATCGGCTCGTCCAGCTCCCGTAGTGCGTTTCTTCCAGTCTTTGTAGGTTATTCACGACATACCGGCGCGTGTCATCCGATCATGTCTAAAGACACGGAGGCCAACAGCGAGGAGATTATGGAGTCGAAGGTGCTCTGGTACCCGGACTCTAAACGAAACACACAGATGGACCGATTCCGGACTCAAGTGAACCGGGACTTCGGGTTGAATCTGGGTAAGTAGAGCCAGGCAGGGCTACAATGAAGGCAGACAAGTATGTCAGCTAACAACACACCCCTATTCTACAGGAAAACAAAACATAGTACTGTGCTGTAGTGTTAATCCCATTACTAGCTCATCCTGGGATTGTCATGGGTAATGTCATGACCACATTTGTGCAAAAACAGGTACTTTAACCATGCTTTCAAATGCAATTTTTGGCCCATTAAATTTTCTCAAGGATCCATTTTGTGACTTTTACTCTTTCAATTGCTTAGCAAGGGGTGTCTGGCCACATGCTAGCTTCTGGTCTTTCATGCATGCCAGACTGCTTCTCAATGCATTGCATGTATAGACATTATGAGTTGTAAAACCAGTATTTCAGATCAGATCTGGAATAGCTCTGACTGGCTGTCACACCAGTAAATGTTTTCATAGTGACATCATGTATATGCATCTCAGCACGTATGACATGATTTTCATCTATGACAAACTGCTTTAACATTTATTCTCTAAAACGAACTACTATCTGTTTGTATGTTTCTAGTACTCATTACTGTATTAAACTATAGTATATTTTTCCATTTCACCAATTACCATTCATAAGATATAGTTCATATTCATTATTCCTGACATACTAGTACTCACTTGCTACTAGTACTGATAGTGGTGAAACTGGAATTGACACTAGTAAATATTTGAAAAATGTAATATTGTAAGAATTTCAGCCACAACGGTTGATTACTAATCTGAATATTGCATGGACATGTTCCCTTTTAAAGTCTATACTTATTTAAAGGGAACATGTCCATGCAATATTCAGATTAGTAGTCCACTGTAATGTTTTTGTTTTCAATAGTTAATTTTAATTATTTGCAACTATTCAATACTGGGGAAAAAAATGGAATTTAATACAAGTCAAATAGTCAAAAATAACTAAAAATAGGTGGTCAATGTAATAATTTAGGAATTAGCCACTGAAAAACCCTTAACGGTTGACCACATATCTGAAAATTGCATGGACCAAGTCCTGATTTGTATCATCTCTGAACTAAATTAAATAATGGCATGTATTATGTCTAATGGTACCATCAATAAATGTCTGTTTTATTTTAAAGCTAACTATAATGACCTGTATCAGTGGTCCGTAGACAGTTATCCGGAGTTCTGGGCGAAGGTTTGGACATTCTGTGGCATCACTTGCTCAAAGATGTATGAGGAGGTTGGTTTCTTTTTGCTACCTTTTGGCCTTCTTTATATATACTGTATTAATCATCTTTTTCAGATTTAAATATACAGGCATTTAAAAGGGTTTTACGTGTTGGTTTTTCATTTCCTGATGTGTAATGAGTCACCCAGGCTCGCATTGCCACAAAATGATGTCACTGTGACAAAGAATAGTGTGAACCTTAACTAAAAAATGTAATGTAGTTGTCATCATGTGTTGTTTATGTGAAGGCATACGTGTAATATTTGCCATAGATGATGGACAAATTCATTAGTCACATATGAATCATATAACCTAATCCTAACTAGTAAACATTTATGAATTTATTACCACTTACTACTACTGTCTGAACTACTGCTGAGAATAGTTCTCTGGCGGAGAGGGTGTGTTAGGGCTTTTCTGTCTAATAGAGCTAGAGAGGAGTGTCATATGATAAAACATAATAAAATAACAGTCAGTCTATATATGGCTTTCTATATACAACCTTTTTAACCATTTTATTTTTACTGCATGCTATCTGTTGATTATTAGCTGATTCAGAGTTTGTTTTATTATTTGATTTTATGACAGCGTGGATTGCAGCATGTTTGTGTAGTTAAATCAATAGTTCACCCAAAAATTATAATTATCCCATGATTCACTCTTAAGCCATCTTAGGTGTAGATGACTTTCTTCTTTCAGCCGAACACAATCGAGTTATGTTAAATAATATTTTGGCTCTTCCCAGCTTTGTAATGGCATTGAATTGCACCTGACTTTTTGAAGCTCCAAAAAGTGCATCCGTCCATCATAAAAGTAATCCATACGACTCCAGTGGGCAATGGCCGTATGTTGTATTATGAGTAAATTATGGGATAATTTTCATTTTTGGGTGAACTATTTATTAAACTAACTAGATTTTTACATTTTCTGAAATTGAGAAGGGTGCATGCCCACATTACGATACTAGGGTGGTAGCCAAGACATTGCAACAAGTTTAGTAAGGTAGTTGACCTGTAGTCTTCTCTCAAACCTGTGTTGTTATTATTAACTAAAACTACACTTAAATACACATAAATGCTATAATAGTATATACATAATACTAAAATATAACTGTCTCAAAATGATGAATAGTTGCTTGCAATAAGAACTGTGTGTTGACATGTTAAAATGTGCTCAGTATCAAACAGGGTGACATGTGACTGCTCACTCTCTGTTTCAGGTGGTTGATGTGTCTAAAAGGATATCAGATGCACCTGAGTGGTTTAAAGGCAGCAGACTGAATTATGCAGAGAACCTGCTCAAACACAAAGACCAGGACAAAGTGGCTCTCTATGCTGCAAGTAAGTTTGAAAGCAGTCTCAACCAATCTCTGAACTACCCAAGTTTATTACATGGCTCCTAATCAGAATTCTGTGGCCAAACATTCTTTTTTTTTTAACAAACTGTATAACTGACTATGTCCCTGCACTTTGGTAGTTTCATGTCTCCTTTATCACACTTTTTCTTTTCGCATCTCAAATGAATATTTCATATTCATGTATTTACTTAAACTACTGTTCAAAAGTTTTGGGTCAGTAAGATTTTATTTTCATGAATGCTTTTATTCAGCAAGGATGCAGTAAAACTAAAGTGACAGTAAAGGAAAGTGGTCTTAAATTTGGGGACGGATAAATAGGAATCGCAATATGGCTTAATGTGATTATTAAGTTTCAAATGGCTATGATTTAATCAAATAAATGTGAGCACAGTATGTTTCAAAGTAAATATTTTACAGCCATTCTACAGGCTCATGGTTTCAGAACAGTTCACAATCAATGAATACCACAGATTTATGCCAAGCGAATGGTGATTGCTAATGATTTACTGTTGATGAATTATGAGTTGCCTTTTTGAGAAATTTGCCATTCTAATATGCACAGCTTTTTTTGTATACGGGGATTACAAAAGTAACGGTTATATTTCTGCTGTTCCATAAGTGCCAGCTACTGTCAGAGAGTGAATTGTAATCATTTATAATTTTGACTCATCCCTTTCCTTAAAGGGATAGTTCACCCAAAAATGAAAATTATCCCATGATTTACTCACCCTCAAGCCATTCTAGGTGTATATGACTATCTTCTTTCAGACGAACACAATCAGAGATATATTTAAAAATGTCCTTAGTCCTCCAAGGTTTATAATGGTTGTGAATAGGGGGCCACGTATTGAAGCCAAAAGTAATGCATCCATCCATACAAAAGCAATGCGTTTTTGTAAGAAAAATATCCATATTTACAACTTCATAAATTCAAATAACTGTCTTCCGACCGTACGCAGAATGTGTGAACTATCCCTTTACAAATGGTTTATAATTTAAAAAAAAACTTTAGGTTTATGTCCAAAAAAAACCCTTTATTTGAACTGTAAAGTTGTTTAAATCATGGTTCCCTGCCCTGCTCAGAAGGTATTAAAGGTGCCCTAGAATTAAAAATTGAATTTATCTTGGCATAGTTAAATAACAAGAGTTCAGTACATGGAAATGACATGCAGTGAGTCTCAAACACCGTTGTTTCCTCCTCCTTATATAAATCTCATTTGTTTAAAAGACCTCCGAAGAACAGGCGAATCTCAACATAACACTGACTGTTACGTAACAGTCGGGATCATTAATATGTACGCCCCCAATATTTGCATATACCAGCCCATGTCAAAGGCATTACACAAGGGCAGGACGTCTGGATGTGCACAGCTGAATCATCAGACTAGCAATAATAATGGACATGATCCATGATATCATGATATTTGTAAATTGCCTTTCTAAATGTTTCATTAGCATATTGCTAATGTACTGTTAAATGTGGTTAAAGTTACCATCGTTTCTTACTATATTCACGGAGACAAGACTGTCGTTATTTTCATTTTTTAAACACTTGCAGTCTGTATAATTCATAAACACAACTTCATTCTTTATAAATCTCTCCAACAGTGTGTAATGTTAGCTGTAGCCACGGAGCACTATCAAACTCATTCAGAATCAAATGTAAACATCCAAATAAATACCATACTTGCGCGATTAGACATGTGGCATGATGAACACTTTAAGATCCGTTTTGAGGGTTATATTAGCTGTGTGAACTTTGTTTATGCTGGTTAAGGCAAGCGCCAGCTCCGGGGAAGGGGAGCACGAGATTTAAAGGGGCCGCGCAGCCTGAATCGCCGCATATTTAATGATTCCCCAAAATAGGCAATTAAAAAAATGAATTAAAAAAAATCTATGGGGTATTTTGAGCTGAAACTTCACAGACACATTCAGGGGACACCTTAGATTTATATTACATATTTTAAAAAGACGTTCTACGGCACCTTTAATTTTATTTGTGCAGGTCATAAAAAAAAAAAGGTAAAAAGCCTTAAATTTGATTTTTAAAACCCTGTAGATGTTCTATTTCAAATAAATGCTGTTCTTTCGAGCTTTCTATTCATTAAAGAACCCTGAATAAGTATGTATAAAAGATTCCACAACAAAAAATATTAAGCAGACAACTGTTTTCAACATAATAATAAATGTTTCTTGAGCACCAAATCAGCATTTCTGAAGGATCATGTGACACTGAAGACTGGATTAATGATGCTGAAAAATCAGCTTTGAATATCACAGGAATAAATTTACATTTAAATTGTATTAAAATAGAAAATGTTTTTAAATTGTTTTAATATTTCACAATATTACTCTATTTTTACTGCATTTTGATCAAATAAATGCAGCCATTGGTGAGCATAAGAGACTTCTTTTTAAGTTTTTAAGTAAGCTGGTCACTATTGCAAAATATACCATTTTAGGTTGATCCTAATCATTCTGTTTTGGTTTATTTTGTGATAATAAACACTCTCCCTTAGTGAATACTGTGAGGAAAATATAAAGCTTCATTATGCTGCTGAGGGGTTTATAGTGTAACTGGATATATGTCTTATCTACTTTCAATAGAAATTTCAGTTCTGCATTATTTGCAGCTGTGAACATTCTGTTCAGTAGTTTAATTGAATGACTTGGACACCTGGACATCATCACTAAAGTCATAATGACATAATCAGATTCAGTAGACCTGAATGCAGTGGCAGTTATCCAGGTGATATAAAAACTGATGACCATGATTCATAAACTGCACCCTCAAGTGATACTATTTATCTAAGACCTACAACAACAACCATTAACCATAAACCCTGGTTGACAATGCAGCTTTTTTTGTTAAACATTTCATTACACATTTTATTAACTATATCTCTATGACCAGATGCCACACACATGTCTCCTGATTCAAAACACGACTCTGTATCTCTGCTGATCTCCTTGAGCCATTGTCAGTTTGACCTTATACACAAATGGCTACTTTAAAATAGCAACAGCACTGTGTGTGTATTTGTTTTTTGTGTGTTTTATCTTTATAGATAGAATCTGTCATTGCAGACCTCTGGCTAATGTAGCACTAAATGAATTATACTGTCTGTAATTTGATTTGTGGCTTTAGTGTCCATGTAGGGGCGGGATGCACATAGTTGTGCTTTTATATTGTGATGGATGTCCTGATGCGGTGCAGGACTGAGCAGATGTAATTACCAAAGTGGCATCTATCAGAAGTGTACCTGCGTCATTGGTTTGTCTTCCTGAAACAGGGGCCTCATTTATCTGAAAGGATTCTGATTACATTTAACACTTAGACTGTGTCCAAAATCGCATATTCTCTTAAGTAGGTTATTTTGAATAAGTAATTAATTCACGGCCACTAAAAAAGTATGTTCTATATAGTATGAATGTGTGTAGTATGAATCAAATTCGGACGTACTACTATTGCCATGTTGTCATTATCACGTGACCTATCAGCGTCAGTTGCGTTGCTTCACTGTCATTTATAAATCCTCTCTTGTGGCCTAATGGGACAGTAAAGTGTCCGTCGTTTGCACACTTCAGAATCTCGGCGGAAGTAGTATGTCATCGGGGTACTTTTTGCCTACTCTTTTATGAGTACTGTGAATTCGGACATACTTCTTGTCACATGCTGTTTTTCACCCACTATTTATAGTAGGGAATTAAGCAATTTCGGATGCAGCCATTATTTCAATTGATTTACTGGTTACACGCAATAATGAAAAAAAAATAACCCGAGTTAACTGCAAGATATCAGTTGCACCACAGACACAGATGGCAAAGAATTCTCTTCTTGTTTATTAAAGTTAGTATTTTGGAAGCTTGTTTCCGCCACTAAATAAAAGTTGCAACTACCTTTTTTATTTTTTTTATCTCACAATTCTGACTTTTTTCCTTGCAATTGCAAGGTTGCATCTCACAATTCTTGCAAGTTATTAAATCAGAAAGTGATATAAACTCTCAATTGCATCTTATGAAGTCAGAATTGCGGGATATAAAGTCAGAATTGCGGGATAGAAAGTCAGAATTGCGGGATATAAAGTCAGAATTGCGGGATATAAAGTCAGAATTGCGGGATAGAAAGTCAGATTTGCGGGATAGAAAGTCAGAATTGCGGGATAGAAAGTCCGAACTGCGGGATAGAAAGTCCGAACTGCGGGATAGAAAGTCCGAACTGCGGGATAGAAAGTCCGAACTGCGGGATAGAAAGTCCGAACTGCGGGATAGAAAGTCCGAATTGCGGGATAGAAAGTCAGAACTGCGGGATAGAAAGTCAGAACTGCGGGATAGAAAGTCAGAACTGCGGGATATAAGGTCAGAATTGCGGGATATTAAGTCGCAATTCTGACTTTTTTTCTCAGAATTGAGTGATAAACTCTCAATTGCATCATATAAAGTCAGAACTGTGGGATAGAAAGTCAGAACTGCGGGATAGAAAGTCAGAACTGCGGGATATAAGGTCAGAATTGCGGGATATTAAGTCGCAATTCTGACTTTTTTTCTCAGAATTGAGTGATAAACTCTCAATTGCATCATATAAAGTCAGAATTGCGGGATATAAAGTCAGAATTGCGGGATATAAAGTCAGAACTGCGGGATATAAAGTCAGAACTGCGGGATATAAAGTCAGAACTGCGGGATATAAGGTCAGAATTGCGGGATATTAAGTCGCAATCCTGACTTTTTTCTCAGAATTGAGTGATATAAACTCAATTGCATCTTATAAAGTCAGAATTGCGGGATAGAAAGTCAGAATTGCGGGATAGAAAGTCAGAATTGCGGGATAGAAAGTCAGAATTGCGGGATAGAAAGTCAGAACTGCGGGATATAAGGTCAGAATTGCGGGATATTAAGTCGCAATTCTGACTTTTTTTCTCAGAATTGAGTGATAAACTCTCAATTGCATCTTATAAAGTCAGAATTGCGGGATATAAAGTCAGAATTGCGGGATAGAAAGTCAGAACTACGTGATATAAAGTCAGAATTGCGAGTTATAAAGTCAGAATTGCGGGATATAAAGTCAGAATTGCGAGATATAAAGTCAGAACTGCGGGATATAAGGTCAGAATTGTGGGATATTAAGTCGCAATTCTTACTTTTTTCTCAGAATTGAGTGATATAAACTCTCAATTGCATCTTATAAAGTCAGAATTGCGGGATATAAAGTTAGAATTGTGGGATAGAAAGTCAGAACTGCGGGATAGAAAGTCAGAACTGCGGGATAGAAAGTCAGAACTGCGGGATAGAAAGTCAGAATTGCGGGATAGAAAGTCAGAATTGCGGGATACAAAGTCGCAATTCTGACTTTTTTCTCAGAATTGAGTGATATAAACTCTCAATTGCATCTTATAAAGTCAGAATTGCGAGAGATAAACTTCTGAGAAAAACGTCAGTCTTTTTTCCCTCTCAATTGGACATTATAACACGCAATTGCGAGTTTATATCACACAATTCTGACTTTAGATCACGCAATTCTGACTTCATATCACGCAATTCTGACTTTATAACTCGAAATTATGACTTTATATCACGCAATTCTGACTTTAACTCGCAATCGTGAGTTTATATCTCACAACTGAAGACTGGAGTAATGCTGAAAATTCAGCTTTGCCATCACATGAATAAATTTCATTTTAAAATATATTAAAATAGAAAACAGTTGTTTTAAATTGTAATAATATTTCACAATATTACTGTTTTAACTTTATTTTAATCAAATAAATGCAGCCTTAGTGAGCAAAAGAGACTTCTTTTAAAAACCATTTGTAAAAAATCTTACCGACCCCCAACATTTTTAGTGGTAGTGTTTATTATTATTATTAAATTAATTAATTAAATAATTATTGTTATTATAAATATGTATTATTATTATTATCAATAATAATATATTATTATTTTGCTGTCATGTCTTTTTAGTATGTTTGAGATTTGTTTCTAAAAATTAAATTTTTTTTTGTGTGTGTGTGTAGCTGAGGCGAATGAGGAGATCGTCAAGGTGACTTACGGAGAGCTGAGGCGTGATGTCGCACTCTTCGCTGCCGCCATGAGGAAGATGGGCATCAAAACTGGAGACAGGGTCGTAGGTGAGTGCCACCTCCTTTTCTCTTTCATTTTCATTTCTCTGTATTTGTGTTGTGCTTTCTCAGTCACCGTTTGACACCCAGATGACAGTAGTGGGATGAGGAAATACAAGCCAATACTTGGCCAAATACAAGAAAATCTAACACACTGTTTTATATTGCATCAGGCCTGGGCGCTGTAACCTGTTTTTCCTGCCCTCTTTCTTTGCTGCTTCTTTCTGTCCTCATTTGTCTTTATAAGTGTTCCAACTTTAAATGCGAGACAGACGCTCCTGAAATCACAAACTCCCCTTTTCTGTCTCGGTTCTGGGGTTCAGCCAGAGCCATTCATGGCTATAGATGGAGAATAAGTGGGGTGCAGACCTTGGTGGGGGTAATTAGTCTTTTCAAGCAGTTTGTGTGCAGATTTAAAACTTAAGTGCATTCAGACATTTCCAGGCTGAAGCTGGAAGTTGGTTAGAAGCTCAGATGCCTGCTACATCTCCGCCCTCTACTGTGACAGCATGTGTGAGTAATGGTGTCCTTATGTGGGTGATGTGAGAGGGGAAAAAAGAGAGTGTAATCGCTGACGTCATTCTGCTGCCGCTGGGTTCATTATCTGCAGTGCTGATCATCTCTGACTTGTAATGGCTGTAAATGGGAGGAGGCCATTTCAGTGACATACACGCATAGATTTATTCATACAAGTCCCTATGGAGTAATAAAAGGGAATGAGCGAGATGATTTTTACTGTTGTACTCCATAGAGACATTTAGGATGGTTTTATGAATATCTTTATGATTCACATGACTGTATGACTACAGTATGCTGTTCTTTGGAAACCGAATTGAAAATATTTGCAGAAGGCTAAATCTGATAAAATAATCCATTGAGGATATTCTGAAAAGTAAAAGTGGTTCATGAACTATAAACTTGATTTAAAAACAAAAAAAATCCAAGTCGCCTGCCAATGCAAAAGCTAACATCACAAGACTAGGGTTGTTTCCAGGGTGTTGGTTTACAGTTGTTAGGGTTTACTTTTCTGAGTCCCTATCATGATGTTACTAGTTGGTTGTTCAGAGTGGTTGCTATTTGAATGCTTGCTGGCTTTCTTTGACTCCAGACATGTCTTGGTCCAAGTCAATTTTTGGTCTGCCAGAGAAAATTAGTACAAAAACTAAATAGGAGACATATGAGAGTTTAAAAGAGTTCAAATTGTTGGTGCACGTCTCACTGGCTCATCTGTGACCAGGGCAGCGTTTCCCAAAAGCCTCGTAAGCCTAAGTTGATCGTAGCTCCATTGAAACCAATGGAGCTACGATCAACTTAGGCTTACGAGGCTTTTGGGAAACGCTACCCAGGACAGCAAGTCTTTGCGGTGTATCGAGAGCAATGGTATCCAGGGTAATGTCAGCATACCACCACGAAGGATGAACCACATCCAACAGGAATAAGTGTCAAAGCAAGAGGAAGCTGTCTGAAAGGGATGTTTGGTACTAACCCAGTAAAGTTTAAAGTTTAAAAGAGTTTAAAAGAGTTCAAATTGTTGGTGCACGTCTCACTGGCTCATCTGTGACCAGGGCAGCGTTTCCCAAAAGCCTCGTAAGCCTAAGTTGATCGTAGCTCCATTGAAACCAATGGAGCTACGATCAACTTAGGCTTACGAGGCTTTTGGGAAACGCTACCCAGGACAGCAAGTCTTTGCGGTGTATCGAGAGCAATGGTATCCAGGGTAATGTCAGCATACCACCACGAAGGATGAACCACATCCAACAGGAATAAGTGTCAAAGCAAGAGGAAGCTGTCTGAAAGGGATGTTTGGTACTAACCCAGATTGTATAGAAAAAAACATAAAACCAAATCTGTCCAACTCACTGCAGAATTAAATGCGCACCTCAACTCTCCTGTTTCCACCAAAACTGTTCGTCGGGAGCTCCACAGAGTCAATATTTATGGTCGGGCTGCTATAGCCAAACCTTTGGTCTCTCGTACCAATGAAAAATGTCGGTTTCATTGGTGCCAACAGTGCAGATCTTGGGCTGTGGTCAATGTGAAACATATATTGTTCTCTGATGAGTCCAAATTCACTGTCTTTCCCACATCTGTGGAATTACGGTGTGGAGAAGCCCCAAAGAGGCTTAATACCCAGGCTGTTGCATGCTCAGAGTGAAGCACAGGGGTGGATCAGTGATGGTTTGGGCTGCAATTTCATGGCATTCCCTGCTGTGCTTGATGGACGCATCACTGCCAAGGACTACCGAACCATTCTAAAGGACCATGTGCACCTAATGGTTCAAACACTGTACCCGGAAGGGGGTGTCGTGCATCAGCATGTTAATGCACCAATACGCACAGCAAGACTTTTGACAGAATGGTTTGATGAACATGAAAGTGAAGTTGAACATCTCCCATGGCCTGCACAGTCACCAGATCTAGATATTTTTTAGCCACTCTGGAGTTTTTTGGAGGAGCAAGTCAGAAAACGCCTTCCTCCACCAGTATCACATAGTGACCTGGCCACTGTTCTGGAAGAGGAATGGCTCAAAATCCCTTGGGCCACTGTGAAGGACTTGTATCTGTCATTCCCAAGACAAACTGATTTGTTTTGGCTGCCGCAAAAGGAGGCCCTACACCATACTAATAAAAAACTAATAAATAGTTTAATTGTCCTACAAATGGAAAAAGTGCCTTCAGTTCAATACAGTTTGTCTATATTAAAAATAATTATTAATATTAGCTATATTAAAAAACAAGTGGCAATGAATCAATTTAGATAGCAAGGAAAGGGTGTGTGTTTATTCAGCTGTATAAATTCCTTCTACTGTGCTGTTTTTATAAGTATGTCTACGTGGATGCAAACATGACTGTGTGTTCACAGAGGTGTGTCCATTTTGTGCAAGTGTGTGTTATATGAAATAAAAACATAGAAGTTTACAGAGGCTGAGTATATTGAACCTGTTAGGGTGTGCGGTTCTGTGTGTTCACGTATAAAGTGTGTTTCTCTCTACAAAAGTGTCCTTGTCTGTCTCCTTGATTTACAGAGTGTGTGTGTATGAGAAGGAGTGAATATATGGCCACTTTGCAGATGAGGTCGGGGCTTATTGCCACAGTATCATTTAGCTAATGGACACCATTTCTATTCTGTGTCTCTTTCTATCTTTCCTCTCTCTATTTTGTTCAATACACAATATCATTTACATTTAAACCAAGTATTTCAAGAAAAAAATGTATATATATTTAATTTATAGTTAAAGGTGCCATCGAATGTTTTTTTACAAGATGTAATATAAGTCTAAGGTGCCCCTGAATGTGTCTGTGAAGTTTCAGCTCAAAATACCCCATAGATTTTTTTTTAAATTAATTTTTTTAACTGCCTATTTTGGGGCATAATTAGAAATGCGCCGATTCAGGCTGCGGCCCCTTTAATTGCTTGCGCTCTCCGCCCCCTCCCAAGCTCTCAACTCTATCATTGCATAAACAAAGTTCACACAGCTAATATAGCCCTCAAAATGGATCTTTACAAAGTGTTCGTCATGCATGCTGCATGCACACATCGGATTATGTGAGTATAGTATTTATTTGGATGTTTACATTTGATTCTGAATGAGTTTGATAGTGCTCCGTGGCTAACGGCTAATGCTACACTGTTGGAGAGATTTATAAAGAATGAAGTTGTGTTTATGAATTATACAGACTGCAAGTGTTTAAAAATGAAAATAACGACGGCTCTTGTCTCCGTGAATACAGTAAGAAACGATGGTGACTTTAACCACATTTAACAGTACATTAGCAATATGTTAACGAAACATTTAGAAAGACAGTTTACAAATATCACTAAAAATATCATGTTATCATGAATCATGTCAGTTATTATTGCTCCATCTGCCATTTTTCGCTATTGTCCTTGCTTGCTTACCTAGTCTGATGATTCAGCTGTGCACATCCAGACGTTAATACTAGCTGCCCTTGTGTAATGCCTTGAACATGGGCTGGCATATGCAAATATTGGGGGCGTACATATTAATGAGCCCGACTGTTACGTAACAGTCGGCGTTATGTTGAGATTCGCCTGTTCTTCTGAGGTCTTTTAAACAAATGAGATTTATATAAGAAGGAGGAAGCAATGGAGTTTGAGACTCACTGTATGTCATTTCCATGTACTGAACTCTTGTTATTTAACTATGCCAAGATAAATTCAATTTTTAATTCTAGGGCACCTTTAATTTAATTGTACAATTTCTGTGTCTTTGCTTCAACTTTATTTTAAATGTACAATTCAGGCATTTTACTTATCATTTTTATTAAATCTTGATTGCAGCCTAGCCAATCAGCCGCAACTGTTGCTTGCTGCTAAACTTTACTCATCTTCAGCTCCAAATTTGTGGCTGTGTGTGTTTGATGCTCAATTTGCATATTATTGTCTTCATGAGTCACTTTGATCTAGTATATTAAAAGTGAATTGAAATATACTTTCTTTTTATTAGTAAAATTGCAACTGTATATAAGCGTTACTTATAGGTGTTGTATTTATAATTTTTCCCCTTTGTGTAATGTTTTCAGTGATCCTCTCTTTTGGAAAAAAAAGCACAGTATTTCTGAAGATCATTTAATATATTGCGCCTGCTGAGTGCTCTCTAAAATAACTTGCATCTCTCAGGAGTTATTCTTGCACAGTTCAGGTGATCCATTGCTGTTTCTAATGTAATTTTGTCTGATATATTCTCTCTCTCTCTTTACCTCAGGATATCTGCCCAATGGGATTCATGCTGTTGAGGCCATGCTCGCTGCTGCAAGTATAGGTGCCATCTGGAGTTCAACCTCTCCAGATTTTGGTGTCAATGTAAGAGCTTTACATGCATAATGGTTGCTATTTTACCATATGACAACATATTGTACTATACTACTACTATTAGATCGTATGAGGTATACAGTTAGCGTGTAGAAACCGATTACATTTTTCTGTGAGCTGTGGATAATCAGGGTGTGAAATATACAGGCTAGATCAGGTAAAAAGGTATTTCTCTTACACAGTGATCCAGGGAAGTTCAGAAAGTATGAAATAATAATGCTGACAGATTTGAAACAAACTTGTTTTTTAAATGTACACTACCATTCTAAAGTTTGGGGTCGGTAAGATTGTTTTTGAAAAAAAAATCTCTTATGCTGACCAAGGCTGCATTTATTTAATTAAAATACAGTTAAAACAGTAATATTGTGAAATATTATTATGATTTAAAATACCCATTTTCTATTTTAATATATTTATTATTAATTTATTTACTCCTGTGATGACAAAAGATTTGTTGCTCAAGAAACATTTCTCATTATTATCAATGTTGAAACCAGTTGTGCTGCTTAATATGTTTGTGGAAACCGTGATACTTTCAGGATTCTTTGATGAATAGAAAGTTCAAAAGAACAGCATTTATTTGAAATGGAACTCTTTTTGTAACATTAGAAATTTCTTTACCATCACCCTTGCTGAAAAATATTATTATTATTTTTTTATATCCATACTGGCCTCAAACTTTTGAACAGTAGTGTATGTTACACAGGAAAGTATTTCATAAAGCAAATCATTTGGCTGACCCTTCCTTCACTTCAGTCACGGAAATTTAAAGTGCCAAATTGATCATTTTAATAAATAATATATAGAGAAATGAAATGCTCTCGAGGAACACTGATGAATGCAGTCAGTGGCAAGGAGAAATCTTTTCCTTCTGTCAGTGCTTACCTGATGTAGGAACCTCAGATTTGGGTGTTGGCAGAAAGAATGCCTCAGTTTGTCCTCAGCTGCCAGGCATTGCTGTACCACGCTGACCCGGCATTCATATGCCCACATGCTTTCATACTTACACTGCTGCAGTTGTTGTCATGAGCCTCCACTTTGTTGTAGTCTTATGTGTTAAATGCACTCAATTTATCCCACAAGCGACAGTGATAAAATATAAATAAACTGAGTTACATTCAGCCATATTATCACAACATGTTGGTTCCCATGTACAAAAAAGTAGGTCATCTCACCATCAATTCTCACTATCTTCAAATGTGTGTGTGACCTGTTAGCTATGTCAAACACTCTGTCACAGACATGCACACACTTTACCTCTCGCTACTGCCACCCTGTGTCTTTCTCACATACACTCTACTATGAGGAGATTAAAGTGAGTCTACAGCCCCCCCAGGGCTGTGGTTATTCCTTAAATAGGACAGCCTCTAGCAGCTAAAGCAACATAGATTCAACATTGGCTTATTGACTAAACTCAGTATATACACTGCTGCCCCCTGTGGTTAAGATGGGGTACTACATCAAGTTGCTGTGTTGGTTATACACTACTTTTTTTAAAAGTTTGGGGTCGGTAAGATTTTTAAAAAAAAATGTTTTTGAAATAAATCTCTTATGCTCATCAAGGCTGCATTTATTTGATCAAAAATGCAGATAATAATGTGAAATATTATTACAACTTTAACTGTTTTCTGTTTTAAAGGGTTAGTTCATCCAAAAATGAAAATTCTGTCATTTATTACTCACCCTCATGCCGATCCACACACGTAAGACCTTCGTTAATCTTCAGAACACAAATTAAGATATTTTAGTTGAAATCCGATGGCTCAGTGAGGCCTCCATAGGGAGCAATGACACTTCCTCTCTCAAGATCCATAAAGGTACTAAAAACATATTTAAATAGGTTCATGTGAGTACAGTGGTTCAATATTACTATTATAAAGCGACGAGAATATTTTTGGAGCGCCAAAAAAAAAAAAAAAAGTGATGGCCGATTTCAAAACACTGCTTCAGGAAGCATCGGAGCACAAATGAATCAGTGTGTCGAATCTGCTGTTCGGAGCGCCAAAGTCACGTGATTTCAGCCGTCGGCAGTTTGACACACGATCTGAATCATGATTCGATACGCTGATTCATTTGTGCTCCGATGCTTCCTGAAGCAGTGTTTTGAAATCGGCCATCACTAAATAAGTCATTATTTTGTTTTTTTGGCGCTCCAAAAATATTCTCGTCGCTTTATAATATTAATATTGAACCACTGTACTCACATGAACCGATTTAAATATGTTTTTAGTACCTTTATGGATCTTGAGAGAGGAAGTTTCCATTGTTCCCTATGGAGGCCTCACGGAGCCATCGGATTTCAACTAAAATATCTTAATTTGTGTTCTGAAGATTAATGAAGGTCTTACGGGTGTGGAACAGCATGAGGGTGACTAATAAATGACAGAATTTTCATTTTTGGATGAACTAACCCTTTAATATATGTTAAAATGTATTTTATTCCCATGATGGTAAAGCTAAATTTTCAGCAGCCATTACTCCAGTCTTCAGGGTCACATGATTCTTCAGAAATCATTCTAATATTCTGATTCTAATATGCTGATTTGGTGCTCAGGAAATGTTTCTTATTTATTAACATTGTGATTATTATTTTTTTTTTTCAGGATTCTTTCGTGAATAGAAAGTTTCAAAGAACAGCATTTATTTGAAATAGAAATATTTTGTAACAATGCAAAAGTCTTTACTTCTTTAAGAAAAAAAAATCCCCAAACTTTTGAACAGTAGTGACTAGTGTGAATATAGAGCATATTCTGTTGTGAGATAAATTGAATATATTATTATATAAAGTTAAAAAAATAATACAGCATATTGTGTGTGTGTGTGTGTGTGTGTGTCTCCTTACTCCTGTGTTTCACCTGTCTTTCATGTCTCTTTTTCCCTCTTCAGGGAGTGCTAGACAGGATTTCCCAGATCCAGCCCAAGTTGATATTCTCAGTAGCAGCTGTTGTGTATAACGGCAAGCAGCATGACCATATGGAGAAACTCCAGAACGTCGTTAAAGGTATAAAGCACACATTTCAGCTCACGCACTGCTAGATTGTTCCCATCATGCCGTCTTGTTGATATGTTGGCATTTCATTGAGCGTAATATATTTGTATGTTTTTCCCATCATCTCTTTCAGGTCTCCCTGACCTGAAGAAGGTTGTGATCATTCCATACGTTCGCTCTCGACAAGAGACGGACCTCTCCAAGATTCCCAATAGGTCTGTGCATCTATGTGTTCTAACAATCATAATATACGTAGAAGTTCAATTCACTTTACAAAATGTGTTCATTTAAATTGCCTCAACATCATCAAACATAGATTGAGTCGCACAATAATTAGGAGTTTCAGGTAGATAATGACCTAAATTTCCTGCCTACGAAAAGGTTTTTTTTTTTTTTTTTTAAGGAACTTTTAAATACCTTTTATTCACTTTTAATAATTAATACATTTTTTCAGCAAGAATGGATTACATTTGAATAGATTTCATTTGATTTTTGAACTTTCTATTCAACCCTTTAATGACAGCTACTGTTGTATGTTCAGATAAGATCTAAGGTCGAGTTGTCTTAGGATGGAGTTAGTGCTGACTCTCTGTTTCTTTCAGTGTGTTCCTGGAGGACTTTTTGGCCATGGGTAAAGAAGGGGATCAGGACCCTCAGCTGGAGTTTGAGCAGCTGCCCTTCTCTCATCCTCTCTTCATCATGTACTCCTCTGGCACCACAGGAGCTCCCAAGTGCATGGTGCACTCTGCTGGGGTAAGTGTGTGTTGTGCAGAGTCCAAATGATATATTGCACTGTACAATGCTTACTTGATGTATCCATTTTCGGATTCATTTTGAAGCATTCCGTTGTTCCGATGCTCCGAACATGACAAATAAAGAAAGAAAATACAGATGCTAGCATTTGTTTTGCAGGTGTACAAATATCAACATCTAAATTATCAATTTTGGACCAAATTTGTTTTATCATTGTTTGTTTTTTTATTATTGATTTTGGTTTGTATTATATTTTATAATGCATTTAATGTCTGTGATCTCAAAGCTGAATTTTCAGCATCATTACTCCAGTCTTCAGTGTCACGTGATCCTTCAGAAATCATTCTAATATGCTGATTTGGTTCTAAAGAAACATTTAATATTTTTTGGGGCAACTGATACTTTTTTCAGGATTTTTTGATGAAAAGAAAGTAAAAAAACAAAAACAGCATTTGCTTAAAATTCTTCACTGTTGCTTTTGATCAGTTTAATGTGCTTGCTGATGATAATGATAATAATAATAAAAAACAAAAAAAATGAATGTGTGTGTGTGTGTGTGTGTATATATATATATATATATATAATGTACAAATAAAGGTGTACAAATATCAACATCTAAATTATCAATTTTGGACCAAATTTGTTTTATCATTGTTTGTTTTTTTTATTATTGATTTTGGTTTGAATAGAATGGTGTATTTATAACTGAACTAATATTTAAGTTTACCCTTGAAGGAGCCAATAAATAAAAATAAAAATATGAGATGGGAGGAAAAATTGTTAATGCTTTTGCGTTCTTTCGTGAATGTTTTGTGCTCCCCTGAGAAACGTTGTGTTCGTTCGCAAAATGTATGTGCTCCCCAAGAAATTTAGTGTTCCTTCGCAAAACTTTTGAGTTATTTGCGAGCGAGCGCAAAGTTTCTCAGGGGAATGCAAAAGTTTTTTCGAGGGAACGCAAAGCTTCTTGGCTGAATGCAAAACTGTTGCAAGAGAACACAAAAGCATTGAAATATATATTTTTTCATCCCATCCCATATTTTTTTTATCACTCCATAACCCTTCCACTTGGTTTGCGTATTAAACTACTACTGGTTGTGATTTCTGTACATTTATGCCAACATCACATTAAAAATGTGTAACGCACCTCCTTCCTAATGCATGTTGGTTATCAATTGCAAAATCTATTGAATCAGCAACATGGACCACTAGATGGCAGTAAGAGGCCATTTTAAAACCTCTACAACACTATAAGCCAGATGCAATTGGGATGAGCAATTATGTGCGCCATTCCCATCTCTTCTGAATTCATTTCCTGTATAATCCCAACATTAGGGACACAGCAGCCCACATGGATGTAAATCAACCGTGGTTCTTATACACATACCCACAAACATACAGGTTCCACAGAAAATTCATCTGAAAAATCATGCAAGGGAAAAGCAGTGCTTCACAAACACACCAACCAAGCACATACAAGTGCGTTTATAGCACTGTTTTTTTTTTTTTTCCTTTTCACTTTTTCACAGCTTTTCCCTTCAGCCTTTGCGGCATTTGTGTCTGACGCCTCTCTTGCGTGCTAGATAATTAGAGCGCTGTGTGTATGAAAACACACAATCACACATATGTACACATGCAGTCGCATCTCTCTCGCTCTGTGGAGGATCAGTGTGCTTTTATGAAAACAGTACTCGTGTTGGGTTATGGCAGTTAGAGTGAATAAAAACGCTCAAAATTAATGCTTTCACTAGGATAAGTGTTAGACGTATGCTACAGGGTTTGTGGTGTTTTTTTTTTTTTTCTTCGTTTTTTTTTTTTTTTTAATCCATGCAGTGTCACTGATCCTTTAATTTGGTAATTAGGTCATTCCCTGCCTGCCAGAATACATCTGAACATATGACACAAGCACACGAGTATGAACGTGAAGAATGCGAGATCCAGAAAAACAAATGCAATCCTCGACTAATGTTTTTATGTCGCCTCTATTATTACAGATTTTACTTGGCCATTTTTTCACCAACTTGTCTCAAGGTGATTTTTAGTGTATGTATGAAGTCATTTGCCCTCAAGTTCACACAGACGTCCTAGCAAAGTAACCACAGGTGTTGTTCATCACGTTAACTGTGAACATGTTCAATGACCAGTTACCAGTCTGACCCTTTTGTTCTCCATTCCCCAGGGCACTCTCATCCAACATCTTAAAGAACACATTCTCCATGGCAACATGACCTACAATGATGTCATCATTTATTATACTACGGTATGTATCTGCGACCTTAGATGCGTTACTACACCATCGAGGCGGGAAAGTTATTTTTCTCCAATGACGTCCATTCAAAAGTTGCCATGTATTCTAAATTGAATCATTTTTTTGCAAGCAACATAGACACTACCAAAAGAATGGGGTCAGTAAGATTTTTTTTTAATGTTTTTGAAAGAAGTCTTTTTAATGCTCACCAAAGCTGTATTTATTTGATCAAAAATAGGGTAAAACGCAAATATTGTGAAACATTATTACAATTTTAAATAACTTTTCCATTTCAATATATTTTATAATGCATTTAATGTCTGTGATCTCAAAGCTGAATTTTCAGCATCATTACTCCAGTCTTCAGTGTCACGTGATCCTTCAGAAATCATTCTAATATGCTGATTTGGTTCTAAAGAAACATTTAATATTTTTTTGTGGCAACTGATACTTTTTTCAGGATTATTTGATGAAAAGAAAGTAAAAAAACAAAAACAGCATTTGCTTAAAATTCTTCACTGTTGCTTTTGATCAATTTAATGTGCTTGCTGATGATTATGATATTAATAATAATAATAATAATAATAATAATAATAAAAAAATGTGTATATATATATATATATATATATATATATATATATATATATATATATATATATATATATATTTATATTTTTATATATATATATATATATATATATATATATATATATATATATATATATATATATATATAGGTCCTTCTCAAAAAATTTGCATATTGTGATAAAGTTCATTATTTTCCATAATGTAATGATAAAAATTAAACTTTCATATATTTTAGATTCATTGCACACCAACTGAAATATTTCGGGTCTTTTATTGTTTTAATACTGATGATTTTGGCATACAGCTCATGAAAACCCCAAATTCCTATCTCAAAAAATTAGCATATCATGAAAAGGTTCTCTAAACGAGCTATTAACCTAATCATCTGAATCAACTAATTAACTCTAAACACCTGCAAAAGATTCCTGAGGCTTTTAAAAACTCCCAGCCTGGTTCATTACTCAAAACCGCAATCATGGGTAAGACTGCCGACCAGAAGGCCATCATTGACACCCTCAAGCGAGAGGGTAAGACACAGAAAGAAATTTCTGAACGAATAGGCTGTTCCCAGAGTGCTGTATCAAGGCACCTCAGTGGGAAGTCTGTGGGAAGGAAAAAGTGTGGCAAAAAACGCTGCACAACGAGAAGAGGTGACCGGACCCTGAGGAAGATTGTGGAGAAGGACCGATTCCAGACCTTGGGGGACCTGCGGAAGCAGTGGACTGAGTCAGACAGGTGGACAGGTGCCGCATTCCCCAGGTCAAGCCACTTTTGAACCAGAAACAGCGGCAGAAGCGCCTGACCTGGGCTACAGAGAAGCAGCACTGGACTGTTGCTCAGTGGTCCAAAGTACTTTTTTCGGATGAAAGCAAATTTTGCATGTCATTCGGAAATCAAGGTGCCAGAGTCTGGAGGAAGACTGGGGAGTAGGAAATGCCAAAATGACTGAAGTCCAGTGTCAAGTACCCACAGTCAGTGATGGTCTGGGGTGCCATGTCAGCTGCTGGTGTTGGTCCACTGTGTTTTATCAAGGGCAGGGTCAATGCAGCTAGCTATCAGGAGATTTTGGAGCACTTCATGCTTCCATCTGCTGAAAAGCTTTATGGAGATGAAGATTTCGTTTTTTCAGCACGACCTGGCACCTGCTCACAGTGCCAAAACCACTGGTAAATGGTTTACTGACCATGGTATTACTGTGCTCAACAACTCTCCTGACCTGAACCCCATAGAGAATCTGTGGGATATTGTGAAGAGAAAGTTGAGAGACGCAAGACCCAACACTCTGGATGAGCTTAAGGCCGCTATCGAAGCATCCTGGGCCTCCATAACACCTCAGCAGTGCCACAGGCTGATTGCCTCCATGCCACGCCGCATTGAAGCAGTCATTTCTGCAAAAGGATTCCCGACCAAGTATTGAGTGCATAACTGAACATAATTATTTGAAAGTTGACTTTTTTTGTATTAAAAACACTTTTCTTTTATTGGTCGGACGAAATATGCTAATTTTTTGAGATGTATGCCAAAATCATCAGTATTAAAACAATAAAAGACCTGAAATATTTCAGTTGGTGTGCAATGAATCTAAAATATATGAAAGTTTAATTTTTATCATTACATTATGGAAAATAATGAACTTTATCACAATATGCTAATTTTTTGAGAAGGACCTGTGTGTGTGTGTATGTGTGTGTATATATATATATATATATATATATATATATATATATATATATATATATATATATATATATATATATATATATATATATATATAAATTATTATTATTATTATTATTATTATTATTATTATTATTATTATTTTTATTATTTTTATTTTTTTTTAAAGTACCATACCATAAAGACACACACGCCACCCCTGCAGGTTGGGTTATTACAATGAAAAAAAAGTCATCTCATAGGCAGAGAACATTATTACATTTTGATGAAAGATTATGAACAAACTTTTTCTTTAGAATAACGTATACTCTTGAATCATACACAAAAACAACAGGGACATTTATTAACAAATCAGGTTAACATCATATTCCGTGATGTCTTTGTTAGGACAATGTATTTTCTTTTCATCTGTGTCTTTTGTTTGCAAAATGAAGGTACGCATTATTTTCAATATTTGCTTTGTCCAGTGTGATATTCAGAGTGATATTTTGAATTGAAATAGTCAATTTTGAACACTGTTTGTTAAACACTGTGGAGTAGCTATGTTTATCTGCAGAAATCTGGTCAAACACAGGACAGAAATGTATTCTCTGACCCAATCTAAAAGCAGGTCTCTCTTTTTATGTGCAGACGGGCTGGATGATGTGGAACTGGCTGGTGTCCTCTTTAGCCATTGGGGCTTCTGTGGTCCTGTACGACGGCTCTCCTCTTATTCCCAGTGCCAATGTACTGTGGGACCTCGTAGACCGTCTGGGGTAAGTGTGTGTGAGTGAGAGACACTATGTGATGAAGGTGTCACAGTCAGGAGCTTCAGTCTGTCTTTTTCCTCATGCCCGTGCTGTAATTGGCCGAGGTGTGGCAGTGCTTATCACCAGCATCTGCTGTGCCCTTTGTGTAAATGACACCACATCACCACGGCAACCTGATTTAAAGAGACTGGTCTAATTGGCCACCTCTAATGTGGCATCGAGTTCCTTTCAGAGTTTACTTGTTATTGATCAGAAATGATCGAAGTGCAACACACACTGGAGCTCTTTAGATCACACTTGGTGTGTGTGTGTGTGTGTGTGTGTGTGTGTGTGTGTGTGTGTGTGTGTGTGTTTTTGTGACGTATCAGGACACAAATTTGTATAATGACATAGTTATTACAAGGAGAGGGTGACTTATGAGGACATTACCAGATGTCACCATTTTTCAAAAGGCTTATAAATCATACAGAATTAGTTTTTTTTTGAGAAAGTAAAAATGTGATGGGTAGGTTTAGGTGTAGGGTTGGTGCAGGGCGATAGAAAATACGGTTTGTACAGTATAAAAACCATTACGCCTATGGAATGTCCCCAAAATTCACAAAAACAAACGTGTGTGTGTGTTTGCTCATTTTCAGCCTCTCTTGGCTGCTGGTAAAAGCCTCTATTCTTAACTTTCATTGTCTCGCCTTTTCCCAAGAGGAAGAAAATTGAGTCATTTTTTTTTTTTTTGCAGCACCAGCTTTTGGGAAAGCCAAAACATGCACACATTTTCATTACTCACCAGACCCGTATGTGCTGCTTGATTTACTTCAGAGACATGTTCATTTTTAAATATTTTAATTAGGCCTATTAATTGATTTTAAAATATACCTAAATAGGTATCACTTTACAATAAGTTCTCATTTGTTAACATTAATTAATGTATTAACTGACATGAACTAACAAACAGTATATTTGTTACAGTATTTATTAGTCTTTGTTAATGTTAGTTAATAAAAATCCAGCTGTTAACAAATACAACATTTGATGATTATAATGTATTAATTAATGTTGAAATTAATATTAACTAAGATTATTAGCTTGCATATTACTAGTATATTGGTTGTTTTATTAGTACTTGTAAATCTTTTATAGACCTTATTCTACATTCCTTAATCCTACCCAATACCTACATCTAAACGCTGCAAAAACTTCCTTACTAACTATTAATAAGCAGTAAATTTGGAATTAGAGGCAAAAGTTGTAGTGAATGCGTGTTCCCTATACTGAAGTGTTACCTTTTTTCTTTTTTCTTTTTTTTGAAATTAATACTTTTTTTTCAGCAAGGAAGGGACAATTCTAATGTTTAAAAAAAAATTCCATTTATTATCTTGCAATGAAAATTTATTTGAAATAAATGCTGTAAATACTTTAAAGGTGCCATCGAATTGAAAATTGAATTTACCTCGGCATAGTTAAATAACAAGAGTTCAGTGCATGGAAATGACATACAGTGAGTCTCAAACTCCATTGTTTCCTCCTTATATAAATCTCATTTGTTTAAAAGACCTACAAAGAACAGGTGAATCTCAACATAACACCGACTGTTACGTAACAGTATTTGTATATGCCAGCTCATGATCGAGGCATTACACAAGGGCAGCCAGTATTAACGTCTGGATCTGTGCACAGCTGAATCATCAGACTAGGTAAACAAGTAAGAACAATAGCGAAAAATGGCAGATGAAGCCATAATAACTGACATGATCCATGATAACATGATATTTTTAGTGATATTTGTAAATTGTCTTTCTAAATGTTTCGTTAGCATGTTGCTAATGTACTGTTAAATGTGGTTAAAGTTACCATCATTTATTACTGTATTCACGGAGACAAGAGCCGTCGCTATTTTCATTATTAGTCACTTGCAGTCTGTATAATGCATAAACACAACTTCATTCTTTATAAATCTCTCCAACAGTGTAGCATTAGCCATTAGCCACGGAGCATAGCCTCAAACTCATTCAGAATCAAGTGTAAACATCCAAAAAAATACCATACTTACGTGATTAGACATGCTGCATGACGAACACTTTGTAAAGATCCATTTTGAGGGTTATATTAGCTGTGTGAACTTTGTTTATGCAATGATAGAGTTGAGAGCTCGAGAGGGGGCGGAGAGCATGAGCAATTAAAGGGGGCGCAGCCTGAATCGGCGCATTTCTAATTATGCCTCAAAATAGGCAGTTAAAAAAATGAATTAAAAAAATCTATGGGGTATTTTGAGCTGCAACTTCACAGACACATTCAGGGGACACCTTAGACTTATATTACATCTTGTAAAAAAAACGTTCGATGGCACCTTTAAAAGAATCCTGAAAAATGTCTATCGTGTTTTCCACAAAAATATAAGTAGAAATGTTTTCAACATTAAGAATAAGAAATGTTTCTTGAGCACCAAATCATCATATTAGAATGATTTCTGAAGAATCATGTGACCCTGAAGACTGGAGTGATGGCTGCTGAAAATTCACATTTGCCATCACAAGAATAAATTACATTTTAAAATGAATTAAAATAGAAAACTGGTATTTTAAATTGTAATTATATTTCATAATATTACTGCGTTTACTGTATTTTAAAAAATAAATGCAGAAATAATTAAAAATAAAATAAAATCTAAAATCTAAAATAAGATTTTTTAAGATTTATTTCTGGCATTTTTGCCTTTTTATTATGATAGGACAGTGATTAGACAGGAAGCGAAGCAGGAGAGAGAGATTGGGGCGGGACTGGGAAAGGACCACGAGCCGGGACTCGAACTCGCAGCACATTGGCGCTACACGTCGGCGCGCTGCTCATGAGGCCATCGGCACATTATCTTTAACGAATGTTAACTAATGAACCTTATTGTGAAGTGTTACCAAAACTTCTTTCACAAACAATAAAAATCTTTATTGTACATGATTTAATGAAATTAATTGCAATAAAGAGAAAATTTAAAGAGGACATTATGGTAAACAAGTCAAGCATTGAATAGACATTACAAAAAAATGACTTTAGAAGGTGGTTTGTTTTAGTTGCAAAGAGTAGAACATGAGCCTATCACAGTCCAAGTCCACAGCAATTTTAATTAGCAATTGAATCTGTAAAGTCCGTCTGAAGTAATGTTCATTTCCTACATTAATTCTGTACTATTTTTTTTTTTAAAGTGTTGGTTTGTGTACATGTTCATCTTTGGCCATTTCTCAACTTTAAAAACATGTCTCAAAACCCCTGCGTTCAGTTCCATGCATTTGCACTCTGTCTTACTGTTCTGAATGCAAGAATGCGTCCTGTGTGAATTGATTCTGTGCGGTCTGCTTTTGGTAAATGTGATTTGGCGAGGCGTGTTGCCTGTAGTAGCAGCTGAGCTTCAAGCTTGAATTGCTCTAATGGTAGGAATATTTCTTAATGTGGAATGGTTCAGGTGGCATGCTTAAATAGTGTTTTTTTTTTCTTTTTTTCCCCACATTATTTTTAATTCACATTATTATTTAAATGAACGTGTTACATTAACTGTCCTAATTTTGCAAGGCAGCTCTGGTTTGTATCTGAGAGTCTGTTGGTGACACCAATTAAGTTATTCCTCTGGGCAGTATAGGGTTTATCCAGAGTTCATTGTGATAAAAAAAAAAAAAGACGGTTAATTTTTAAGTCTAGAGAATATGCTGTTGTTTAGTATACATCAAACCCACAACCTTTTACCTGTTAATCCTCGTCATTTAACTAGTAAAATTCACTGTGTGTGTGTGTGTGTGTGTGTGTGTGTGTGTGTGTGTAGTCACTAGTAAAACAGAAAAAGCTTAGTACACCTAAAAATGGAATCTACAAAACTCAAGCTTAATACTTTTGATCTTTTAGTCTATATCAAATATTTTGCAGATCCTAGTTCATACTCATTCATACCCTTGTAGTAGGGCTGGGCGATATATCGCATGCGATTCTCACGCGCATTTCGTCAGTAAAGCCGGTTCCCTGATTACCTCTAAATCGCCATCACCTGCTTTAAAATGGAGCGCCTTTTAATAGACAAAGCCGTAGTTCACGGACAAGCCACGCAAAATCGCGTTCAGTATCGAAGATGAATCGACTTCGATAATGAACCCGATTTTGCGTGGCTTATCAGTGAACTACGGCTCTGTCTATTAAAAGGCGCTCCATTTTAAAGCAGGTGATGGCGATTTAGAGGTAATCAGGGAACCGGCTTACGCGTGAGAATCGCATGCAATATATCGCCCAGCCCTACCTTGTAGTTTGCACACTTTTGGAACGCGTACTGACACGTCGTACGTGTTATGACAGATTTCAAGCTTCTTTCAGATTTTGTCCATCTAGTCTTTAATTATGTTCAGTTTCCAGACGAGAGAGCAGTAATGAGCAACAGCCAATAAAGTTGCGAGAGAGTGAAGGTTTGAGAAGCTGGTGCAAAAAAATAAACAGAAAAACATCAAACTGCTCCCCACTCTCACCAAGCACTGTTTCATCTATATTTTTCAACTCTGATTCTTATTTTTCCTGTTCTCTGCAATTCGGTATAAAAACAATTCGCAAGCTCTTCCTCTATGTTGTCTTTTTATATGTTGACAAGAAACATGTCTCCCGTTGCTTTAAGTAAGTTTGTGAGGGAATGTATTCTGGGAACGTCGCTTCAGTCCAGGTCTGTGATCAGTTGTGTAGTTTGCGCAGTGCAAATTTGTAGACATTTGCCTTTGTGACACAAATAAAGTTCATAATTTCAGAATGAATCAACCCATCTACCCCTCTTCTGCAGACAAGGTAGAACTCTCCCTGATGTCCACCACATGATGAATAAAACATGCTCTCTCTTTTGTCCCTCTATGTTTAGTTGTACAAATATACTGATCCTGGATTAGCTTTTATCTTGTGCTGTTCCCCTTTCAGATTAATTATGTTTAATGTTTACAAATGATCAATATTCAATCAGAGGGCAGATGTGGTGTCCATGTAGATGTGTTAGGGAAACCTGTTCTGGACAAAGGGCCATTGTGAAACTTGGTCATGCAAGACAGCTTTCTTTGTCCCATATTGTCACTGTTGGTAAAAATAAATAGCTTCTGTTTTTGGTCTTTCATAAGACCGAAGAAACTAAAAATTGATTGTATTGAAGTGTAAGACAGTAGATGCAATGCTTTCCCCATAGTTTGAGGTGAACCCGCAACCAGTTCTTCAATTCGGTTACATTCATTGAGTCTTATCTTAGTTTGATGGAGTTACCTAGCTTTACTGGCCCTAATTAAACATGCCTATTTGTAATTTGCAAGTAATTCTGTACTCCTTGATAAGTACACCTTGATAAATGTTTGTTTATGGTTTGAACTAAAGTCTGCTGGACACTGCCTTCCAGGACTGGCGTTGAAGAGGTCTGCACTGTTGAGCTGGGGCATTACATAATTGGGGGCTCGTCCGGGACTCGAATTGAGCTCGTTTTAAAGTCAAGACTGAGCTTATTACAAACCAGATAAGAAAATATATGCATTACTACACATTTTGGGCCAATGAAAACCATTTTGGGCCAATTTGTTTTCACATGACTTTCACAAAGCATGGCCATATTAAGTTGGGATAGCCTTGGATCTGAATGCCGTTTCTCAAGGCTTCATTGGTGGTAGCTGATGGATCTCAGTTTTGAAGCTCCAACTTGTTGGTTACAAGCCCAGATCTTTCACCAATAAGCCAAGTATCTAGTCAATACCAGGTTAAGATTTGGTCTACACATATATTGTGATAGGAGTCTAAATTAATTATATTTGCTTGGGTTTTTACATCTAGAGGCCAAAACTGCAACAAATCCAGTTTTCATGCATGACTCATTTACCAGTTGTAATTTTCCATGTGCAGATGGGGCTAAAATTATGTTCAAGTATCCCTGGCTTGTAAGAAATGAACTGTCTGAATATTTAGATGAGCTTGCTTGAATATTAGAAAAATGAACAATCCTGTCATAAATTCAGTGGACAGACTATGTAGTAAATCAGAGGTTCATGATGTCATAAACGTAAGGAACACATCAATGGTTAATCATATCATTAGATTGGCACTGGCAAGTTTTCCCTTTTTTCCCTCGCCTGACTGATATCTTGCTTGTGAAATCACGTTCCATTTCATTTCGTACTGAATGCTCTTCCTACATCCTAAATGACCCATTACTAACCAGGCCTTGCCAGCTGCCACCAATCACACGCAAGCAGGACGTTGTCATGACACCTGTCTACACAGGGGACGTCTCTTTTTGGAAACTATAGAGCGAAAAACAGAGAATGACAAACAAGTTTAGATGGATACTTAATTACATTTATGTGCAGCTTCTGATATTTTGCACATTATTTGTACAGGTTTTGTTTTACTTATGACGTTTAAGACAAACAAAGTCTCCCAAACAAAAATCCCACTCGTGCTTGTTCATATAATGCTGTTGATATGCAGATGTGAAGTTTATTTATTAATTGTCTCATGGTTGTGTTGTCAGTATTCTGAAAAATTCTTTTTTTGGAAGCTTTTGGAGCTGTACATTATGAACACTAGAGTACATAGACTCCTTTTAAGTCAAAACATTGGTTAGACTCATTTTTGTTTTGCAGTTACAGGTCTGCTCTGATTTGCATTTAGGAATGTGCAGTTTCATATATTATACAACCTTTATAGTAATAAGTCCATTCCGCTGTAAACACAAGGAAACAGTATGCTAGACAAATGTAGATTACACTAACACAACCATGTTAACAGCATTTAAGCTTGTCTGTGCTCTTCAGATATTACACTGCCATGACCTCCACCCATGATTTCTGACCGTGAGTGATTCCATCAAGAGATGGCTGACAGAGGCCTCTGCAGGTCAACAGGCCATTTAGATCAATTTCACCTCATTGACACTGAAAGTGTTCCACTCTTTGTTCTAAAGCGGGGAGATCTAGATTGCTGTGGAAATTAGATGTTTGTCTGAGATGTGGCCTAGTGCAGTGATTTCCCAACCAGGGGTATATGTATCCAGTGTTGGGTGTAATGCATTGCCAAGTAATTAATTGCAGTAATTTAATTACTTTTCCCTTGAAAAAGTAAAGTAAGTTATTCTTATTTTTTCTGTAATTTAATTACACTTACTTCTGATGTAATTGCATTAAATACTGTATAGACTATAGAACAATTCTATATTAAACAATAGTGATTTAACATCAAAATTTAACATCTAATGTTAAAATGTATGTTTTTAAGGTAACCTTCTCCCTTTAAATACTTTGTCCAGTTCAAGAACAATTTATGCACATTTATATTATTCATTTGAAAGAATTAAAAGAGCAGTTTCATGTCTATCCTTGTATTGTTCAGCTGGTCGAGGTTGATATGGGACTTGAAATGAATTAGTATTAAGTAATGCAATTACTTTTTAGGGAGAGTAATTTAGTACTGTAATCTAATTATACTGTTAAAGTTGTAATTAGTAGCTAGTAATTAATTACTTTTTTAGAGTACCTTACTCAACACTGCACATCTCTCATGTTCTTTAAGGATGCTGCCGCTTAAGATGATGATACACAGGGCAATTTTTTGAGCAATGTTGCTTAGTGATGTTGTTTGGGCACTTTCTTATTGAGAATGGGCAACAAATTTCTATCTGGATACTTTAGATCAAAATGTGTTGCCCATACTCACTGGGAAAGTGCCCAAGCAACATTGCCTGGCAACATTGCTCAAAATGTTGCTCTGTGTATCATCACTTTTATTGTACCTCCTAAATTGCAGCTTTGTTTTGCAAGCTGTAAGAAGGCCATTTTGACTTTTATACATTCAAAATATATACCCAATTGTTAACATCCGTATTTTTCCATTATTTTATTGTTTGCTGACAGAATCACGATTTTTGGGACTGGAGCGAAATGGCTGTCTGTGTTGGAGGAGAGAAATCTGAAACCAGGTGAGCTTTGTCATCTTTCTTTTTTACATTTTTTTTTTTTTTTTTTTTTTTTTTTTTTTTCTTTTAATATCCATAATAAGGTTGTCACCATGGGTGACATTTGAGTTGGGGGGCAAGATTTTTTTTTTAAAAAAACATTTTTTTTTTTTTTTGCAGGTACAAAATGTCTTTTTGTACTTGCATCACCAAATTATTCGCAGAAATTTAAGCAAACAAGTTTGTTTGCTTGTTGTTTATTTACTCATTTATTTAATAATTCATTTAATTTTATCACGGGAAATGACGTGGGCGATATGTGAATCGGTGTCCATCATTTTGCTAGCAACTGGATATAAATAAAAATGCCACATCGCAATATTGAAAATATTTCCAATTTAAACCATGAAAGCGAGCTAGTAGATATCACACAAACAATGTGCAAACTTTGCGTGAGAGTTATGCCGATGAAGAAGTCTCACATGCCATTCAGAAAATGAAAGTAAAAACTGACTGAGCTTTTTGCATGCTGCATTTATGGTGCATGTGGCCCATAGTGAGAAAAAAATGAGCATTTTTTTGTGCATGCGCTGAATGCGTCTTTCCGCACTCACAGGCAAAGGAGTATCTTTGAAAGGCCCGTCCTAATGTCGCCCATGGTTTTCACTATAGAATATTTCAATATTTAAATTTTGATACCACAGCTAAATGAATATGCTGTTGAGCACTCTCCTTTATTTAAAGAGTTTTATGTTATTATTACCAAACAAAATTTACATTTAGCCATCAAGTGTTTCTCTTTTAAATATTACTTCAAGCTTTTCAGTCAATAATGTTGTTTGAAAAATTTTAATGATATAATAAGCAATGGCAGGTCTATTAAGCTACATTTACACGGCAAGGCCTAATGAACAGTTTTTTTTTTTTTTTTTTTTTTTTTGCCTGTTTACATTAACAAACCTATTTTGAAGTGTGTTTGACCATCCATGTGCGTCTGTGAGCCTTGTGCACAGAATTAAGGCTGTTCCCCAGCAGTCTCTAAGGCCCTGTTTCCACCTGATATTAATGCGTTTTGGTTGATCAGATCACAAGTGGATGAGGGAGACGCATACCCGTTTACACCTGGTGTTTTAATCCGTCTCTTTTACCCACTTTCACTTCTGTCCTGATTTCTTTGAGGGGAGGGTCTATGGGTGGGTAAATTTTAAGGTTTTTTTTCAGTCCTTTCGATCTAATGAACAAAATAAGCTTGCGCAATTTACATATGCTTGGTAAGTTAACGTATTTCGTCTTCAAACCAAATGGGTCTTCAGCCGACAAAGTTTAAATCCCGTCTGGCTAGCAGTCTTTTGTGGCTGTTTGAACACATTCAACCACATGAGTGTTTCCAACCATTTTAACCGTCATGTCTGCCATGAAAGCCATCAAATTAGTGGTCTTATTTTATAAAATAAGAGTTATTTTGAGAACTCTTCTGATGAAGAACATTTTTGAGCACATGTGGTTTCCCATGCTGGGTTTAAAAAAGAAAACTTATAATGAAAATCAACCCTATTTTATCTGGATTCAAGGCTATTTAAGAATGTCCATTAATGGATAAAGATTTAGTTATGCCTATGCTAACCAGCCAAACCTTGACCCCTTAGACATAACTGTTGCTGTGTAAGTTAAATTAAATTTCATATTCAATCATATTAATGTTAAATTTAATATTACACTAATTTCATATTAATTAAATTAATATGACATTAAATCAATATTAAATTAATATTAAATTAATGAAATAACTGGTGCTGTTAATTAAAATAAATTTAATTATATTAAATCAAAACAAATAAATATTACATTAAATTAATATCAATTAAATTAAATTGCAGTCAAACCAAAAATTATTCAGACATTTTTTATATTTTTGATATATTTTTACTAGTGGGTGCAGGACACTATAGTTCATTTATGTAAGTGAGGATAGCAAAATAAAGTAAACTGTGACATATTACACCCAAAAATTCTTCATACAGTGAACTACCAGTAAAAACTGATAAAAATTTGGAACCAAAAATTATTCAGACACTTTGACCTGACCATGTTTTGCTTAAGTGTTATCTGACATAATTAAGATTAATTTTATCTGACAGTTTAAATTTGAGATCTTGTCAAATTTTATTACCCTTTTTTAAAATATAGTGAATAAACCGTATTAATGAATGAAATGTTCAAGGTGTCTGAATAAATTTTGGTGCGACTGTATATCTTTCTTTTCAGTCAAATTAAATATCATGCTAAATATTCTGGTTTTCTACATCACATTACAGAAGTTAAATGCTTTTTGAATGCCAATTCATGTTGTCTTTAAAGATAAAGCTCTTGGTGTGTTGGAGGAATTTGGGGGATTTATTTGTTTTGCATGTGTGTGGTTCTGAGGACTGTGTGTGTTGGGGGTCAGAGATGTGCTTCCTGGCCCTCCGCTGCTCCCTTTGGCTGCTTGACATTTCAGAGCGACACCTGTTAGCCTGTGGGGTGTGGCACTGGCTCTGATAACCGGGGTGAGAGACCCTCTCTACACAGGACCCCAGACGGGTGGCCTGGCATGTCGCCTGCATACATTTCAGTACAGTTTAATGTGGTTTATAATTCTGATCACTGTGAGCCATACCCATCTGCCTCCAGAATACAATCCTTCTGAATAAATAACATTAAGCTGAGCTTTATACTTCAGGACTGTTTTTCAGAAATTGGAGCCTATTAAAAAAAAAAAACGCTTGGCTTTTTAAAATTTTAATATTATTAAACATGAGGTTGCATTTAAATATATGTTGTGGTTATTCTGTATAACTACTGTTAGTAGTTATGGAATGAAAATGTAGGGAACTCAATCTGAATTTAAAAATGCCCCTTATTGTTGGTCTTCTTTTAATGCCTTGCAATGTGCAGTAATTCAGTGAATGCAAAATTTAGTTAACATTGTGATTGTTGTTTAATCTTTTCACTAATACTTTTTTTTTTTTTTTTTTTTGTCCATTTGCAGCAAACACACACAACCTGCAGACACTTCACACACTCCTGTCTACAGGATCTCCACTGAAGCCTCAGAGTTATGAGTATGTGTACAGCTGCATTAAGAACAATATGCTGCTGGGATCCATATCAGGTGGGCTTTCTTATTTTCGTTTCCTATTTTCATTGCATTGCATTTTCACCTTCATTCTTTCAATTACCTGGTTTACCTTTCCATTTCCTCTGTTTCTTCTCTTTTCCTCTTTTCCTTTTCTTTTTCTTTCTTGCTTCCCCATTCCTCTTATCTTATCTTATCCTATCCTGATTAACCCATTCTTCACTTTCCCTCCAATCATCAGCGCTCCAGCTCCTCTTGATAGTGCGGTGTGTGTGTGTTTCGCAGTGTGATCTCATGCCTGCAGGGCCCTGTGGAAACAAATTAGCATCAGCGTTAACAGCTGTGGTGGACTGCTGATTTTGTGTGCATGAGTGTGTGTTTGTGACTGGGGTCTCGCAGCATGTTTCTCTCACACACCACCTGTGCCCAGTTTCTCCCTGCGGTTTCACCAGATGAGCTTTGCTCTCATGGCAGGTCAGCGGCAGCCTGCTACAGTCATGTTATTCAGATTGAACCTTTCAGAGCTATTTGTTATTTAACTTCTTGTGTGCAGTGTTTGTTACTGCAAGAATTTTAGTCTTTTCTAATTTATTGATGCTGATTGGTCATTAGCCACTTTTCTTTTACAATGAAACATGACTTTATGACTGCTTCGCTGAACAGAGGTTGCGAGATACTTATACTCGACATGCGAAGGCCAAGTATGGTAACCCATACTCGGAATTTGTCCTCTGCATTTAACCCATCCAAGTTAGTGCACACACATTAGGAGTAGTGAGTAGTGAACACACACACACACACACTGCAAACCATGGAGCAGTGGGCCGCCATTTTGCTATGGCACCCGGTGAGCGATTGGGTGTTAATTGCCTTGCTCAAGGGCACCTCAGTCATTTCCTGCCGGTATTGAGAATCGAACCCACAACCTTCGGGTTACCAGTCTGACTCTAACCATTAGGCCACGACTGCCCCCATTATGGTTACCATGTTTGTAAGATTTTTTGTTAAAAGATGCCCAATATGTAAATCTGAAATTATAGACAATTTAATCTAATTATCTTATATAAGTGACAGAGAGGTTTTGATGCTTTCAGAAGACATTTTTGTGCATGTCTGCCATGAAGCCTTTTTGATTTGCCATTTGGCTCACATTTAATACCATGACAGCAATCTCATTGAATTCTGACACATTTGCAGAGCACATGAGCCTCATAACGTTTTAGAAAAAGGCTTTGACTGACGTTTCTTGACTCCAGAGGTTTTTGAAATGTCAGGCTACCTAAAGATGCCTGCTGGAAAACAGTAGCTCAGATACACAATGCTTGTCTTCAGTCCTGAGCTCAGATAGCCTATTGGCCCATTGAAATATTGAGAACCCGTTCGCTTTGTCCAGAATCGGTGCTTCTCCTGCCTCCCCTCAGACGTGTGACTTCTGCCAACCTAAGGCAGATTTGACCTTGACCCCAATGTCAAGCAGAGCATATGTGACAGGGCTTGTTTCCTGCCGCTCCTGTCCATGTGCCAGCCAGACTCCTGAGTGCACAGGGGCAGCTGGCACGAAACTTTAACACTTTCAGCCACCCAGAATCACCTGAATCCAATAGACCCCCCCCCCAATATCACCCACCATCTGTCACATACACGCATAAACAAATAAATATAAATGTATTGTTCCAGCAACCTTTCTCTCAGTCTTTTTTTATTTCTCTTCTATTTTCTGTCCCTTTTTTAATCTGACTTTACAGTCATTACATTTGTCAATTACTGAGACCTATTTTTATCTACAGAAATGTCTGTTTGACGACATCTCTCCATTTTTCTCCACGAAACCTCATTATTTTGAAATATTGATTGTCTCGCTTTTTCTTTTGGCTTGCAATATCAAATATCAGTGCCTCTATTTCTCTCTCTCCACCTTTCTCTGTGCTGGCATTATAATGACTGAGCATCTGAACAGCTCACACGTGTTGTCTTTTTATGGGGTGACTTATAGGACTGAACTTTCTCTACAGAAATACGAGAATGCAAATGCTTCTAGCTACACAAGCATAAGATTGTGTGCCACTGAGTTTCAAAATGTGTTGATGCAATTCATAATAACACAAGTTCCTGTTGCATTTCTCGTCGGTGCCACAATGGGTACAATATTGTGCATTAGTGCATTAGATTCTCCTCAAACTGTTGGTTTGTATTCAGTCAGTTTTCTCTTTCAGGTCAACTACGGTCATGGAGGAGAAACGGTTTGAGGAGAATCTTGCTGAGAAAGCCAGTTAAAAACAACATGTTTATAGCTGGCTGCCATTAAGCCATAGTGTTTTTAAGTTCAATTATGAGTTCAGCTTATCACAGGTGATCCAGAGTGATTTTCTGTTTGGTTAATGGTGCTTTAAGTCAATAATGTGACACACAAACTGCTACTTTTTGAAAAAAAATTGTAATGTAGCTACTCTTAGTTTGTTACTTTGGTGGCTTATAGAGTGCCCCAGGGATGACGCATTTTTGTAGGCAAAACCCGGACGCAAGTTAGCATTTTAGGACTTCCGGTTCCAACGCCGTAAAGTCTATGGGTTTTTTGAATGGGTTTTTGCTAAATTGCCTGAAATAAGGTCTGTGGTTAACAAAGCCTCTAAATACTTTCACGTTTTGATGACATAAAACACACCAGTTATAACCCACTTGTGATTTTTTACTGTGTCTTAAAAACAGCTAACAAGTTGCTAAAAGGGACTACTTCCTTTGGCGGGGACTTTAGACGTCATCATTAAAAACGGGACATTTGGACAGCATTTCTCATGAAAAAGTGGATAAGTATTCATAACAGCACAGATCATAATCAGCGAGCATGTTTTTAAATAAAGTTGTTTTTTAAATACAGTTTGAAGAAGTTTGGTGGTGACGACGTTGATCCGCGACCATGGTGTGCTGTAGTCCGTTTATAGCCTACTGTTAGCCTTTTATATATGACGACTTTATTTAGGCTTCAAAATCTATAAATGTTGTGTTCACTTGTAAAGATTATCTTGATAGACAAAACTTGTAAGTGTCATAACCCTTTGTTAAACACAGAGCTTATTTTCTGCGATTTTCCAAAAGTCTATGGGAAAAATGCATAGGCTTTCAATCGAGGGAACCCGTGCGCCGCTAACTTCCGGCTTGGCCTATAAAAACGCGTCATCCCTGGGGCACTCTATTGCTGGCTACCAAAAAGGTTCTTTAAAGGATTAGTTCACTTTCAAGTAAAATTTTCCTGATAATTTACTCATCCCCATGTCATCCAAGATGTCCATGTCCTTCTCTCTTCAGTTCAAAAAGAAATTAAGTTTTTTGATGAAAACATTCCAGGATTTTTAGTGGACTTCAATGTCCTCCAAACGGTTGAAGGTCAAAATTAGTTTCATTGCAGCTTCAAAGAGTTCTACATGATCCCAGACTAGAAATAAGGGTCTTATCTAGAGAAACCATCACTCATTTTCAAAAAAATAAAATAAAAATTATATACATTTTAACCATAAATGCTCATCTTGAACTAGCTCTCTTCTTCTTCTCTGTTTGAATTCCAGCAGTGTAGACATTGATAAGTGTATTACTGCCCTCCACAAGTCAAAGTTTGAACTAATTGTTCTATACTTGTACAAGCATAGTGTATATGACAATTTAATTCAAACTTTGACCTGAGGAGGGCAGTAATACCCTTAGCAGCATCTACACTGCTGGAATTCTAATAAAGAAGAAGAAGAGAGCTAGTTCAAGATGAGCATTTATGGTTTAAATGAATAAAATTTAATTTTTTTATTTTTATTTTTTTTTTTTAGAAAATGAGTAATGTTTTCTCTAGATAAGACCCTTATTCCTCATCTGGGATCATGTAGAACGCTTTGAAGCTGCACTGAAACTGTAATTTTGACCTTCAACCGTTTGGAGGCCATTGAAGTCCACTATATGGAGAAAAATCCTGGAATGTTTTCATCAAAAATTTCTTAAGTTCTTTTTGAACTGAAGAAAGAAAGACATGAACATCTTGGATGACATGGGGATGAGTAAATTATCAGGAAAATTTAATTTGAAAGTGAACTAATCCTTTAAGGCATGCTGAGGATACACAACAAGCTTTTTTAGTATCATGTGGACCAGTTTCATTCCTGAAGAAAGCCCTGTATTTGTTGGACCAAACAGATATTTGAGCACCTTTGTTTAGCTTGTTCCTTTTGTTCATGTCTGACAAACAGATCAATAAGGAAGGACTGCAGTATAGGAACTGTGATCTATATAAATGAATGCAGGAGAACAAAGCTACCGGAAAACTATGCCAGCAAGGTTGCATTAATGAAAACATTCCATCAGTTCCCTTTGCTATAGGAATGTCTTTCCTATATTGTGGAACATGGAAGATCTCTCTCAGTCTTTGACTTTCTCACCAAACCTTCGATATTTTCTTGCCTTGAACATTTTGACCATCTGTAAAAACGGTATATTAACATCTTTAGTGTTTCCTCAGGTGGCACAGACATTATTTCATGCTTCATGGGTCAGAACATGACCGTGCCCGTTTACAGAGGAGAAATTCAGGCCCGAAATCTGGGCATGGCTGTGGAGGCCTGGAGCTGTGAAGGTGAGATATAGCTTTTGTGCTCAAGACATGGAGATCTTATATATTAACAGTGTCACCTACATTAAACACCATTTAGGAGGTTTACTTACTGTACTTTGTGTTTTGCCTAACATTACTACTTAATCATGGTAAAAACTAAAAACACTGCCTTTGTAGCTTCAATAACCTTATGTTTGACGTGTTTTTTCAGGTAAGCCTGTTTGGGGAGAGAGCGGCGAGCTGGTGTGTTTGAAGCCCATCCCGTGCCAGCCCACTCATTTCTGGAACGACGATAATGGCAGCAAATACCACAAAGCATACTTTTCCACCTTCCCAGGTAATCCTTTACGTGACATCAATCTATATCTGTTTTGAAACCTAGTGAGCAACCTCCATCGACAGCATATAAAGGCATCATAGGCATCAATCCAGAATGCATTGCTTCAAGCAGTCATTGCCTACAGAGGCCCTCTGCTACCTCCCTTCAAAGCTCTTAAGTTGAGAAGTGGTCACAGGGAAGTGCATTTTCTGATTTTAGAAAACAAACAAGTCGCCCCTTTGATTTAAGAAACAAACGTGCCACTTCAGTTTGTTCAGAAGAGGCTGCAGCTTTTTTTCGCTGTATTGATTAAATGATTTCTGAGGGCGAAAGTGGGGAAAAAAGAACCTGCCAGCTTTTGTTAGCACTAGAAAAATCTACTTGAAGCTTTATTGCTGTCAGTTGGAAAAGGCCAATCAGGGCAGTTCAGCTTAATTAGCATTTTCAGGCCGCCAGCATTCAGACATCTCTGCTTCGATACACTGTTGATGCTTCTTTCTGTAACTGTTTGTTCATCCTTCTCTGTGTTTATTTGTGTCTGTTTCTCCTCATTCAGGAGTTTGGGCCCATGGCGATTACTGTAAGATAAATCCAAAAACGGGAGGAGTCGTCATGCTGGGAAGAAGGTAACTTTCGCTTTGTTCTGCTTTGTTGTATTGCAGATTTTGATAATCTTCTTTAGTTTCTGCTAAGATGCTTATAATATTGCTGTGTTATTGTATGGTGATAGTCCGAGATTAGTTATGCTCCTAAACGATATACTAAAAAGCTCTATTTTTCTGTTTGTATTTTCAGTGATGGAACTTTAAATCCTAATGGTGTTCGGTTTGGGAGCTCAGAGATTTATAACATTGGTGAGGAATAAATTTCACACTTTTTCCTGAAATGAGGAGACTAATTTGAGCTGGTTTGGATCAGACTAAATTCACAAGTGGTTTTAACTACAGTAGATTATTGTAGATGAAGTATCTTGACATCCACCAAACCCTTTTTCAAAATAAAAGATATATTGGTACCATAATGGTTAATATATACTGCAGTCCCTTTTGAAAGTCTTATGCTTATCAAGGCTGCATTTGATTGAACAAAATTAAAGTAAAACGGTAATATTGTGAAATATTATTACAATTTAAAATATCTGTTTTGTATTTTCATATATTTTCAAATGTAATTTATATCTGTGATGTAGGGATGTGCAACGATTAATCGCGATTAATCATTAGCAAAATAAAAGTCTGTGTTTATGTAATATATGTGTGTGGTCTGTTTATAATAGTTATGTATATATAAATACAGACACATACATGTATATATTTAAGAAAAATGTTAGATTTATATATAAAATATTTATATTTACATGTACTATAAAAAATATATAAATATATATATCTATTTAAACATGCATATATTTCTTAAATTTATACATGTTTGTGTGTGTATTTATATATACATAATTATTATATACAGACCACGCACATATATTACATAAACACAGACTTTTATTTTGCTAACGATTAATCGCGATTAATAAATATAAATATTCATATTTCATACTGTACATTATATTGTTGTGATGCCAAATTCACTTGTAGCATTTTTAACTATTTATTTTAGTTTTCAGTGATTTATTTTTAATATATTTGAACAAAATTTTATCGATTATCAGCAATGACATAAAACTAATTATCGCATATACAGTGCTGCTTGAAAGTTTGTGAACCACTTGCAGAATTTGTGAAAATGTGAATAATTTTAACAAAATAAGAGGGATCATACAAAATGCATGTCATTTTTTTTATTTAGTATTGTCCTGAGTAAGATATTTGACATAAACAATGTTTACATAAAGTCCACAAGACAAAAAAATTGCTAAATTTATAAATGACCCAATTCAAAAGTTTGTGAACCCTTGATTCTTAATACTGTGTGTGGTTACCTGATGATCCATGGTTCATGAGTCCCTTGTTTGTCCTGAACAGTTAAACTGCCCAATATTCTTCAAAAAATTCCTCCAGGTCCCAAATATTCTTCAGTTTTCCAGCATCTTTTGTGTATTTGAACCCTTTCCAGCAGTGACTGTATGATTCTCAGATCCATCTTTTCACACTGAGGACAACTGAGGGACTCAAACACAACTATTAAAAAAGGTTCAAACTGATGCATTAAGAGCCAGGGGGTGAAAACCTTTTGAATTTGAAGATCAAGGAATATTGTACTTAATAATAAGTATCTTCTGTTCCGAAGGGCAGTACTAAATGGGGGGGGGAAAAAAGATTTAAACAAAATAAGAAAAATCTTTATCCTGTTCAAAAGTTTTCATCCCTGACTCTTAATGCATCGTGTTTCCTTCTGGAGCATCAGTGAATGTTTGAACTTTTTTTAATAGATGTGTTTGAGTCCCTCAATTGTCCTCAGTGTGAAAAGACGGATCACAGAATCATACAGTCACTGCTGGAAAGGGTTCAAATATGCAAAAGATGATGGAAATCTGAAGAATTTTTGGGACCTGGAGGATTTTTTTGAAGAATATTGGGCAATTTAACTGCTCAGAACAAACAAGGGACTCATGAACAACCATCACAAAACATAAAAACAGCCATGGATCATCCAGGTAACCACACACAGTATTAAGAATAAAGGGTTCACAAACTTTTGAGTGGGTCGTTTTTATTAATTCAGCTATTTTTTTTTTTGTCTTGTGGACTATATGTAAATAACTTTTATGTAAAATATCTTACTCAGGACAGTACTAAACAAAAAATAACACATTTTGTATGATCTCTCTTATTTTGTTAAAATTATTCACATTTTCACAGATTCTGCAAGGGGTTCACACTTTCAAGCAGCACTGTATAATTATTTAGAATGTAATAACATCATAGTAAGACTTTAAGACCCTTATTATGTCCTCTCTTTTCCAGTGGAAGCCTTCGAGGAAGTATCCGACAGTCTTTGTGTCCCTCAGTACAACGGTGACGGAGAGGAAAGGGTGATTCTGTTCCTGAAGATGGGACCCAATAAGACCTTCAGTCAAGAGCTAGTGGGGAAGATCCGCAGCGCTATCAGAATAGCTCTCTCTGCCCGACACGTACCAGCAATGATACTGGAAACCAAAGACATCCCGGTGAGCACAGTTGCACATTTGCTCTTTTTGTAGCCATTCTTTCACTTGTCCTTTTTCTGCTTTATTTTCTGCATTATTCCACCTGATTGACTTCACATTTCCTATGCCTGCAGTACACTATCAGCGGAAAGAAGGTCGAAGTCGCAGTAAAGCAGGTGATCGCAGGTAAAGACGTCACTCAGCGAGGGGCCTTCTCAAACCCAGACTCCTTGGACCTCTACAAGAACCTGCCTGAACTCCAAAACTTCTGAACAAGTGTATGAGGTACATCTGAACTCCTGAAGGTCCAGCGCTTCTGGGCCCCCTTTGAAGGGTTTAGATTCTCTGGACACTGTTGGAAAATCTGGAGGAATTTATAGAGCTTTCAAACATCAAAGCTTTTCTGCACGTTGTGGCACCTGCTCAAACTCGGCTACCCATTGGAACTAATGGAGTCTGAACACACCACACTTCTTCAAAAGTGTAACCGGGTTCCTCTCGGGTAGAAAGTTGAGAATGCCATTTTATGAAATTCCAACTTGGATCTTAAAGGGACATTTTATCTGCTTCTGTAATTGCGTCCACCAAGCGTTATTCCCAAGAGATGTACCAAACTCACAAACAATTCCCGAATCTGTTATCTTAATTGTTCGAGATATGTCAGTCCCATATTTTACCTCTTGTATTTTGATACAGTGTCACTTTAACCTTAACGAAGCTGTAGGAAAATCTGGCCATGTATGTTTTGAGGCTTTAAAATGATACTATTTATGCTCATATATCTGTATGAGCCAAATTTATTGGTATGTTACTGAATGTTTAAGGATAAGCCATTTCTCCTGTAGGAAAACCGACTTCTTGGGTCAAACCAATTTTTTGCTGGAACCTCTAACTTTATCAGGCAAAGCATGTGCCCAGGTTGGTACCTTAATTGCAAAATGTTGCCATAATAAAGTCGATTAAAAAATGTTTTATCCCCCCCCCCCCCCCCCCCAAAGCCTGACTTCCTGTCTCGAAACTAGACTATATTTGTATTTTTTTTGAACGATATCCTATCAGTAAACAGGGATTGATCACATCTGCTGTATTTGTATAGTATATTATACTGCCCAGGACTACACTCTGTTGTCTACTGAGTGTAGATTTGAATTGAAGCTGAAGTAGCTCTCTGGCCAAAAAGAGTTCCGTAATATTTTTACATATATACTGTATATATTTGATTCTGTATATGCAGCTGCATGTTGTGCGCTACAATAGATGCCCCGTTCACAATGACACTATTTGGTCTCTCTTCTGGTATGCCTTATATCAAGTTGTGAAAAGTTTTTTCATCAACAACTGAAGCTCATCTTCATTCTTTGAGCCATTCTTTGGTATATAGCTTTATCTTTGTCATCCGCAACAACAATCTATTTCTTCATCTACACATCCAGGGACTGTCGCTGTAGGCATCGCCCATGAGAGATTCCTCCATCACGTTTCATCCTAATACATTTATCATCAGAACACTGCGTACATATGAAAAAGCTGCGTTTGTTTGGTGTTTGAGGTTTTGAAAGCTAGCAAGAATGTTTTAATGACATGATATCCAGATATAATATTGCATTATTAGATCATAGGGTTATATAATGTTTGCATTAGGAGTAAAGGGAAGAATTCTGGGCAGTCCAGATGTGTGGGATATAAACAAAAAAACACGACAAAAAATAGAAAACATCGATTTATGTTGGATCCGAATCAAGCTTTTTGACATGTACTGATGATGCATTTATACTTGCTTTGCAGCATATCGCAGAGACATTTATCAACGCATTTCACAGAAGCAGGCTTTAACAAGCCACCATCCAGAAAATACTTTTTTGGTGACATTGAGGGAGGATATGCTGCAACCGCTTGCAACAAAAGCCAGAAAATGTGCTGCATTTTAATAATTTTGAAATAATTTTTGTGCTAGTAATGTTATTTCAGCAGAGAAGCCTTACAGGCTAGTATTGATGTACATTTTTTTTTTTTATGGGTCTTTTTTCTTTTTTTGGAGGGGGGAGACTTTTTTTTTTTTTTTTTAAACATGGGTCTGTTTAGTTCAGGTAATGCAATCTGGGTTCGCTACGTTTAACCTGTGAGTAATTCCATTTGACCTCAGTGAGGAACCCTTACTTGGTTTCCTAAAAGAAACTGTGCACTACAGACTGAAACAAAGCTTTTTTTTTTTTTTTTTTTTTTATGAGATAGCTCTAGTGTGTGGCTAGACCTAATAAAACTCAAAAGGGTGGACTGGCCCTTTTAAAAGGCTCATTTCCTTTCAAATTGAAATCGTTGGGTATAGTGGTGCAGATGGCAAGCAGTTGTGCAGATCGCTTGAATTAAATCAGTCCTTATTTCCGCTTCAGACAAGCAGAGACGAGTCTGTTTCACCTCATGCCCACCCTTGTGCCACCATATGCCCCATATCTGCTCAGTTTTGCTGACAGAACTGGCCTGGTTTGGGACTGCGGACATAAGGAAAGCTACTAAATCTTTATTTATTGATAGTCACTGTGGATTTTGCTGTACGTTATCACATTTTTGTCCCACAACATTTAATTATTTTTTCCATACTCTCAGCAATTTCATGAACATTCCGTGGAAATCTATTCCATTGTATTACAGTGTTGTTGTTTCCTTTTTGATACATGAAAGTGGAAATACTGGAAATAATTGTTTTTGTTTAGATTCTTAATATTGTATTACATTAAATATATTTGGTGTACTACTAGTAAATGAAAGGTGCTCTCTTCTCTGTGGCTAATGTAATATTCCTGCTTTGAAATAATATTACTGTACATTGCTGGATGTGAATAATGATTACTAATATGGTTGAGAATATATTTATGAATATATTATGCCTATATACTGTACCGCTACAGTTGTCCACTAGCAGCATACATGCATTTCATGTATAGATGCTTACTGTAGTCCTAATTAAATCACTAAGAATTTATTGTGGCTTGCTGTGATTTTATTCATCTTGCATGGATTTGCAGTATTATCTTTATGCTTGCTTTGATCAGTCAGATGATTATACAGTGGCATGAAAAAGTATGTGAACCCCTTGCAGAATCTGTGAAAATGAGAATTATTTTAATAAAATAAGAGGGATAATAAAAAATGCATGTTATTTTTTGTTTAGTACTGTCCTGAGTAAGATATTTTACATAAAAGATGTTTGCATTTAGTTCACAAGACAAAACAGTAGCTGAATTTATTAAAATAACTCCATTCATAAGTATGTGAACCATTGATTCTCAATACTGTGTGTGGTTACCTGATGATCCACGACTGTTTTTATGTTTTGTGATGGTTGTTCATGAGTCTCTTGTTTGTCCTGAGCAGTTAAACTGAGATCTGTTCTTCAGAAAAATCCTCCAGCTCCTGCAGATTCATCAGTTTTCAAGCACTTTTGCATATTTGAACCCTTTCTAGCAGTGACTGTAGGATTTTGAGATCTGTGTTTTCACACTGAGGACAACTGAGGGACTCAAACTCAACTATTAAAAAAGGTTCAAACATTCACTGATGCTCCAGAAGGAAACACGATGCATTAAGAGTTGGGGTGTGAAAACTTTTGAACAGGATGAAGATGTCACAATTTTTCTTATTTTGTTTAAATATCATTGTTTTTCATTTAGTACTGCCCTTCGGAACCAACAGAAGATACTTGCATGTTTCCCGGCAGAAAAATTAAGTACAATTTACCTTGATATTTGAATTCAAAAGTTTTCACCCCTCGGCTTTTAATGCATCGTGTTTCCTTCTGGAGCATCAGGGAATGTTTGAACCTTTTTTAATAGTTGAGTTTGAGTCCCTCAGTTGTCCTCAGTGTGAAAAGATGAATCTCAAAATCATACAGCCACTGCTGGAAAGGGTTCAAATATGCAAAAATGCTCGAAAACTGATGAATCTGCAGGAGCTGGAGGATTTTTCTGAAGAACAGAGCTCAGTTTAACTGCTCAGGACAAACAAGAGACTCATGAACAACCATCACAAAACATAAAAACAGTTGTGGATCATCAGGTAACCACACACAGTATTGAGAATCAATGGTTCACATACTTATGAATGGGGTTATTTTAATAAATTCAGCTATTGTTTGTCTTGTGAACTAAATGCAAACATCTTTTATGTAAAATATCTTACTCAGGACAGTACTAAACAAAAAATAACGCGCATTTTTTATTATCCCTTTTATTTTATTAAAATAATTCTCATTTTCACAGATTCTGCAAGGGGTTCACATACTTTTTCATGCCACTGTATATATATATATAAAATATTATTATATTATATATGGCCCCACTTTTGCTGCCAAAACAGCTCTGACCCATCGAGGCATGGACTCCACCAGACCCCTGAAGGTGTGCTGTGGTATCTGACACCAAGATGTTAGCAGCAGATCCTTTAAGTCCTGTAAGTTGTGAGGTGGGGCCTCCATGGATCGGACTTGTTTGTTCAGCACATCCCACAGATGATCAACTGGATTGAGATCTGGGGAATTTGGAGACCAATTCAACACCTCAAACTCGTTGTGCTCCTCAAACCATTCCTGAACCATTTTTGCTTTGTGGCAGGGCGCATTATCCTGCTGAAAGAGGCCACAGCCACCAGGGAATACCATTTCCATGAAAGGGTGTACATGGTCTGCAACAATGCTTAGGTAGGTGGTACGTGTCAAAGAAACATCCACACGGATGGAAAGACCCAAGGTTTCCCAGCAAAACATTGCCCAAAGAATCACACTGTCTCTGCCGGCTTGCCTTCTTCCCATGGTGCATCCTGGTGCCTTGTGTTCCCCAGGTAAGCGACGCAAATGTACCCGGCCATCCACGAGATGTAAAAGAAAACGTGATTCATCAGACCAGGCCACCTTCTTCCATTGCTCCGTGATACTCCTGGGCACTTTTTTGAGCTTCAAAATCTCATCCTCTATTTACTGCAAACTTGGAAGAGCCAGGATATTATTTAATATAACTCTGATTGTGTTTGTCTGATATACACCTAGGATGGCTTGAGAGTGAGTAAATCATGGGGTAATTTAAATTTTTGAGTGAACTAACCCTCTAAGATGTAAGATGTATACTATTATATTATGCACAACTATTAATCTAAATAGTAAAATTTACAACTTTGTAAAGGCACAAACAAAAACTAACTTTTAGATCACGTAGAAGTTTGTTTAGATACACAGCCTTTGACATCAATAAAATATATGAGAATCTTTCTTTTTAAAAGATGATAAGCCTGTATGAACTTTTTTGCTTTTTATTATTAGCATTTAACATTATTTTTTCCCTGCTGTCCATGAACATATTAGATCAAACCTTAGGAATCCATTTAAAAAACCATTACAGCCCTCCCCTAAGGATATTGAATTATGAAACATGAATTTGATCAAATTTATATAGAATAAGCATTTAAATGTAAAATATATTTTTTCTTGTACCCTTTTGGAAGCAGGTTGAAGGTTTATTGCTGTTCTCTTGGACTTAGAGTAAAATGAAGAGTACATTTTTCGACGGCCTGTCACAGTAGGATCCCAGAACACCTCTTAAAAATAAAAGGTGCAGTGAGGCGCTGTGGCCGCCTCATTTGAAACCAGATTCATCTCACTCTCCACCCTGATGTTTTCAATGTGATGATCAAAATGAAATCCTATCTGTGAAAAAAAGAGAGAGAGACAGCCTGAACTTAAATGAAAGGTTTCAAAGATCAGACAACACCATCCCCATATGAATGCCATCATTTGTAGTAAGAGAAGACGAGACAAATTTGTGCGGGTTCAATTTTGAGGCTCATTGAAGGAGGAAGGGAGAAGAGAGGGCCGGAGGGTCAGGTGCGCGAGTGCGTATGAAGTATTGTCACCCGTCTTCCAAGAGATGATTGAAATGTTCAGGCTTGTCTGTCAGGAAATTGCCTCTGCTCAACATGTAATCTGCCGACCGGCCACTCGCAGAGAGCGTTTTACATCTAAGTGTGAGTGTGTGTTTAAATGGAAGGGTAGGGGGTATTCATTTTGGAGCGGATGGAAAAAAGAGGAGACGGTCTGACAGAAACATGAACACAGAGGGGGAGCGGCGTGATGAAGGACGTTCCTGCTTCCCGTTAAGTCATCTTTTGATATCTCTGATTATGATAAATCACAGAATAGTGGAAAAACATTGTAATGTAGCCTCTGATTAAAACCACAATACAAAATATGTGCATACATATGAGCTTGCTTTCAAAACTTAGTGAGCTTTCACCTTTAAAGGAAGCATAACTATCACAGAACCTCATACTGTAAATGACTGATTTGAAATGCTCTACATAGAAACGCTCCATGCAAATAGCTGTCTGCTTGAGATTTGACTCAGTTGAGTTTTTTTTACACACACACAGTACATAGCCTACATACTGTATATATAACTGAGATAATATGAGTTTGTCCATATCTATGGCTATGTGTTTTTTCAAATAATACTCTAAACAATTAAAAAATGCTGCAATAATTAAACTTATCATTTTGATGGCAGATTTTATGGTATGACAAATTAACGTTAGAGATTAGACTGTACAGAAATTGAAATCTATATAATGCTAATACACACTAAATACATGTAGTCACGCAATGCTGATGTTGTTAAAATTAACTATTTGAGAACAAAGTAAAACAATAATAATGATTTGCACAGTTTGATGTGATATGAGCTAAGCAATCATTAGATTTAATCACCATTGGTAGCGCGATTTATTGTAATGCTTTTTTTTTTTTTTTCAGTTGGTCAAAACAAAAGTGGCAGATTTGTTACTTGTTCAGATTTTTCGAAAATTCTTATTTTGGAATACTTCCAAGACTACAATCTGTGATTCTGAAGTACAATATCTACCGGTGTGGTGACTGACAGCCACACATTCTCCTCAAAACATTAATGCACATTAATGCCGACGCACAACCTACGTAAAGATGATAATTCCGCAAATAAATGCAATTGCAGGTTTCGAACACAGATGGCGACAAAAAGACAAAACTTACAGACTGCAGCTTTAAAGGGTTAGTTCACCCAAAAATGAAAATTCTGTCCTTTATTACTCACACTCATGCCGTTCCACACCTGTAAGACCTTCATTCTTTTTTGGAACGCAAATTAAGATATTTTTGTTGAAATCCGATGGCTCCGTGAGGCCTGCATATGACATTTCCTCTCTCAAGATCCATAAAGGTACTAAAAACATATTTAAATCAGTTCATGTGAGTAAAGTGGTTCAATATTAATATTATAAAGTGACGAGAATATTTTTGGTGCACCAAAAAAACTAAATAACGACTCATTTAGTGATGGGCGATTTCAAAACACTGCTTCAGGAAGCTTCAGAGCGTTATGAATCAGCGTGTCAAATCAGCGGTTCGGAGCGCCAAAGTCACGTGATTTCAGCAGTTTGGCGGTTTGACACGCGATTCGAATCATGATTCTATACGCTGATTCATTATGCTCCGAAGCTTCCTGAAGCAGTGTTTTGAAATCGACCATCACTATATAAGTCGTTATTTTGTTTTTTTGGCACACCAAAAATATTCTCGTCGCTTTATAATATTAATATTGAACCACTATAGGCCTACTCAACCACAGATGTGCACGGATGACCGAGTTGGGAGAAGAAAAATAGTGCATCCACCATTGCAAGTTAAGAAGATACACCAAAGAGAACAAGAATCAAAAACGATGGAGAAGGATATGCTTCTAAGTTTACTTCCCTGCGTTCCAATGTGCATACTCTCCACCCTATCTGCCCTAAATAGTATTGAAAATTACTAATGTCACATACTATTTAGGATGGATAGTATGCACATTGGGACGTAGCCCTTGTCTTGTTTTTGAATCGCTCTTTCCACACACTTCTTCGACGACTGCACAGTGCACACTGTGCTCAGTACTGTGCGTATTGCCACCTAGTGGACTCTTCTGTCCTGCTTGCGCATGACTTTAAAGCGGAACTCAGTAAGATTTGCGAAGCTCCCCCTACAGTTTCCTTCAGTGAATCACACTGTCGTAAATACTCCAAGCGCAGCTCTGGACTACAACGACTACAACGCTCACCAGCGCAGTAGTTTTGCAAATACAGTACAAGAAAGAGGAGGTGGGTAATTTGCAAATACACTACACTCGATGGAGGTGGGTAATTTTCGAAATTGTCTTATAAAGTCATAATATATACATTGTTTTTGAATTACCGTAAAGCATTTTGTCACTCTCACGTGAACGTGAACATGACGCGAGATTGTTTCGGGTCGGTGCAGCTCAACTTGCAAGTGCTGTTTTCTGGCGTAGACGTGCCAGAGGGGGTTAGTGCTCGCCTCAAATACACCACTACAAATCAATTAACCATCGTAAGGACTTAGAAAACTATCTATGATGGTAAAAAAAGTTACTTAGTTCTGCTTTAACTCAGGCATCATTTATTTGAATGGGATGGATATTTTTTATCTAATACAGTGAAATTTATTAGACGACTACATCGGCATATTCAAAAGTACTGTCAAATGTACATTATCGTGTAAAAGATTGAGATCAGTAAGATTTTTTATTTTTAAAAAATGAATACTTTTATTCAGCAAGGATGCATTAAATTGATCAAAAGTGACAATAAAGACATTTATAATATTACAAAAAAAATCTATTTCAAATAAATTTTCTATTCATCATAGAATCCTGAAAAAAAGTATCCTGATTTCTACAAAAATATTAAGCATCACAATTGGTTTTAACTAATAAGATTTTTTTTTTTTTTTCTGACCAAGTCAGCATATGCTGAAAATTCAGGTTTGCCATTACAATAATACATTTTAAAACATACTGACAGAGAAAATTCTTATTTAAAATTGTAAAAATATTTCATTATTTTTGATCAAATAAATGAAAAGAGTATTTCAAAAACATTTAAAAAAATCCAAACTTTTGGAAAGTAGTGTTTTAAATTTGTTAAGGTTTACATATTGAGCTGGTTAAATTTGCTGGTGAATAATGAGGCCAAATGTCAGTGTGCGCTGATCAGTAGGACTATTCTCTGTGTGAGTTTGTTCATGAATGTTGATGACATGCATGTGCTGCAGACATATCGATGCATTGGTTGTCAGGTCATCTGTGGGCAGGTGGTGTAGTTCATGTGTGTATCAGAGAAACAGATGAAAGTGGAGAGTTCCCGCTGATGTAGTTGTGTCGAATAAAGAGCAGCCGAGTGCATTTTCCACTCCATTACATTCACTGTACAAAAGCCTGTAGCTGCTGTCGAGAGAACAGCCTCAAACCACCCTCAGCTTACAAACACACACACACATGACACACACTTTAATAGACATGCTGCATTTAAAATCATACATGCAGTCTCTTTATAACATGCACATGTATCATCACATATAGTGATGGTGTTGAAACATGTGGAGTCAAATCACCACATAGGGAGCTTGAAGGACCATTCAAAAGTGCCATGCAAAATACTTACAAAATGGAAAGGTAGCCATAATAGTCTTTTCAAAAACCAACTGAGAGCTGCCTGACATGCTTCATATTTTTCCCTCTCACCTAGTCTTTGGTCAGTAGTTTACTTAAAGGGTTAGTTCACCCAAAAATGAAAATTCTGTCATTTATTACTTACTCTCATGCCGTTCCACACCTGTAAGACCTTCGTTAATCTTCGGAACACAAATTAAGATATTTTAGTTGAAATCCGATGGCTCCGTGAGGCCTCCATAGCCAGCAATGACATTTCCTCTCTCAAGATCCATACAGGTACTAAAAACATATCTAAATCAGCTCATGTGAGTATAGTGGTTCAATATTAATATTATAAAGCGACGAGAATATTTTTGGAGCGGCAAAAAAATAAAATAAAAATAACGACTTATTTAGTTATGGCCGATTTCAAAACACTGCTTCAAGAAGCATAAATGAATCAGTGTGTCGAATCATGATTCAGATCGCATGTCAAACTACCAACGGCTGAAATCACGTGATGTTGGCGCTCTGAACAGCAGATTCGATACACTGATTCATTTATGATCCGATGCTTCATGAAGCAGTGTTTTGAAATCGGCCATCACTAAATAAGTCGTTATTTTGTTTTTTTTGGCGCACCAAAAATATTCTCGTCGATTTATAATATTAATATTGAACCACTGTACTCACATGAACTGATTTAAATATGTTTTTATTAGGGATGTGCACAAATAGTCGAATATTCGAATATTCGTTCCGTAATTAATATTTGAAAAATAAAAATACTATTCGAATTTTACTATGTTGCTTTCCTGGCCATAAATGCAGTGATAAATCCTAAGCACTAAAATTCGCAGTTATAACTAAATGCACCAGGTGGCGCTGTGGAGCGTGTTTAACAAGTTTATTTGATCGTCACATAATGTTGTCGTCTGCCTCGCAAAGTTTGGAATTACTTAGATGAAAATGATCTTACAAAATGGAATTACTTTTGATCAAATTAATTAATGAAACCGAGTTATCATAATATCAACACCAGAATGAGAAAGCACATGAAATCTAAACACCCGTCGAATGAGGAAAGACAGCTGTCCGTCACTGCATTCACGACAGGTAAGCGCAGCTGTAAGTTAGTAAGCCAAGATGATAACTTATCTGATAGCAAAATGATTTTGAGACATATGCTTCCTTTAAGTTTCGTCGAGGGAGATATATTTACGAACACAAAACAAAGTGCTACTGTTACAGACACAGCACACAGTTATGTATTATAATCTTTGTGTCTCTGCAGTGTCTGTCAGCGCAGCTCGTTTTCTCACCCGAGCATGTGGATATTATTGTTTTTCTCAACATGAACATGTGAAACAATATAAACACGATAACCATATACTGACTCGAGTGTATTATGTCCATTTTGTACAATAACTGGCGCTGTCTGCTTTATTAGTATTTTTCCCGCTCGCGCTGCTTGAGATTAAATGCTTTTGTTCTTAATATTTTCTGTTTACACATATTGTTTAATGCTTTGAACTAAAAGAAAACCTTAAGATATAATGTAAGCTTGTTGTGTATATTGCCTAATCATAAGCTTGTTCAGAAAGTGGTTACAAAATCTTGATGAATATAACGTCCTTCGCGTTTAACCTCATTTAAATAAACGAATATTCGAATATTCGTTTTTTTTACGAGCCCAAATATTCGAATACAATATTTTGGAAAAATGCCCATCCCTAGTTTTTATAGCTTTATGGATCTTGAGAGAGGAAGTGTCATTGCTCCCTATGGAGGCCTCACGGAGCCATCGGATTTCAACTAAAATATCTTAATTTGTGTTCCGAAGATTAACGAAGGTCTTTTACGGGTGTGGAACGGCATGAGGGTGAGTAATTAATGACATTATTTTCATTTTTGGGTGAACTAACCCTTTAAGAGCTCTCATGGAATGAGTCAAAATGTAGGAAAGGAAAAGAGTTTGCACAAAAGTGAAGGGTCACAGAACACTGCAGATGCTCTGCATGGAAAAATGTGTTTAAAATTGTGCCTTAGCCGTTGCTGTTGTATTTATACCTTTCCAAGTTCTTGTATTTTGCTTTGCACTGTCGAGAGCAATTTAATATGTTGACATATAGATAAAAATAATAATAATAACAAATTATGTATTTTATATACATTTTAAAATAATCATAATAAACATAAATAATGGTTTAAATTACTATGGTAACTGTATTGATTATTCAACTTCACTAAGACCAGAAATATGCATTAAGAAAGTAAATAATGTCAATTTTGATTTCATGTTGACTGTTCGTAATCACCATATATTTGATTTCAGCAGTTTTGCCATTTTTAAAAATTAAAAGTTTTTTCCCTTTTAGCATCTGATTAATGTTATCTATATATTCATTCGATTTGTTGGAAAAGCTTAAATAAATTAAGTCAGTGTGCTGGTAGGGTTAGGAAATCATTCCTAAATCCTCTTTGCATTGGTGATGTTGTTGGCAGCAGTGTAATCCTCTCTGACAGACCCTGGTGCTTTCGAGTCAAAGCTGCTGAGGCCACAAACCTCTGGATATTAACATACATACACATATACGCACCTGTCCAGGAGGAGAAGAGAAACTGTACAGTGTGTAGCCCTATATCTCCGAGCCCCTACTAGGCTATACGCAACCACAAACTTCATCCCCCTGCTGACCTACACTTTTCCGTACAACATAGATGCGTTTGCTCATAAAACTTGTGCGTTCCCCCAAGGAAACTTTGTGTTCGCAAACTTTACATGACTGAAATATTATGAGGTGGGAGGAAAAATTATATTTCGATGCTTTTGCGAGTGAATGCAATGTTTCGGGTGGAACACAATAATTTTGCAAGAGCATATGTAAGCGAATGCAGGAACTGCAGGAACATTTCTATGAGAGAAGTTTTGCGAACAAATGCAACAGCAGTGAAATATAATTCATCCTCCCATATTTTTCCATCACTATGTTTCCTAACGTATATTCATGAAATTATTATCTTAAAGGATCCACTAAAAAAAAAAGACACACACACCAACTATTGCAGTTGGCTGAAGTTCTCAGATGTCATTTTCAAAACAATACATAACTGAGATACAAGATGGCGGCAATTGCATTTGTATGAAACAAGAGCGATCGAAAGTAGTGGCAGTTTCATATCGTTTCAGTTAACGATATTCTGCAAATGTTAGGAATTATCTGTCTGTCTGGTGCCATATCAAACTTTCATATATTTAAAGGTAGGGTAGGCAATTTCAGAGAGGCTAGCAATACAAAGCTAGCTTTGAAAGCATCAGATCCCGCTCTTCCTTCAGAGCAATTTCCAAATCCACGCCTCCTCCAAAACATATGAATCCACACAGCAGAGTCTGCAAAGTTACAAGACGAGAGACGGCATTAAATTACTTCACGTCTCAAAACACAGAACATTACAATAATAATGAACATTAATGAACATAAACAGCTTACAGAGCTCTTACTTGTACCACCTGACTGCTGCAGATTCATTTCGCAATTGATCGTGTTGACACAGAAACGCAAAAATCTGAGTCTGAGGACGTGAATAGCTCCGGGTAGAACATCATGGGTTGCCATCTTGTAATGGCATGAAACGGTTCATTTTCGGGTGAACTAATACTTTAATAACAAAATCTATAGTGCATGTTTGTGGGAAACATAATATACAGTACAGTCCAAAAGTTTGGAACCACTAAGATTTTTAATGTTTTTAAAAGAAGTTTCGTCTGCTCACCAAGGCTACATTTATTTAATTAAAAATACAGTAAAAAACAGTAATATTGTGAAATATTATTACAATTTAAAATAACTGTGTACTATTTAAATATATTTGACAAAGTAATTTATTCCTGTGATGCAAAGCTGAATTTTCAGCATCGTTACTCCAGTCTTCAGTGTCACATGATCCTTCAGAAATCATTCTAATATGCTGATTTGCTGCTCAATAAACATTTATGATTATTTTCAATGTTGAAAACAGTTGTGTACTTTTTTTTTCAGGATTCCTTGATGAATAGAAAGTTCAAAAGAACAGCATTTATCTGAAATACAGAGCTTCTGTAACATTATACACTACCGTTCAAAAGTTTGGGGTCAGTAAGAATTTTTATTTTTATTTTTTTGAAAAGAAATTAAAGAAATGAATACTTTTATTCAGCAAGGATGCATTAAATCAATCAAAAGTGGCAGTAAAGACATTTATAATGTTACAAAAGATTAGATTTCAGATAAACACTGTTCTTTTGAACTTTCTATTCATCAAATAATCCTGAAAAAAAATATTGTACACAAATATTTTGTACAATTGTACACATTAAATGTTTCTTGAGCAGCAGATCAGCATATTAGAATGATTTCTGAAGGATCATGTGACACTGAAGACTGGAGTAACGATGCTGAAAATTCAGCTTTGCATCACAGGAATAAATTACTTTGTGAAATATATTCAAATAGAAAACAGTTATTTTAAATTGTAATAATATTTCACAATATTACTGTTTTTACTGTATTTTTAATTAAATAAATGTAGCCTTGGTGAGCAGACGAAACTTCTTTTAAAAACATTAAACATCTTAGTGGTTCCAAACTTTTGGACTGTACTGTAGCTCTAAACCATAGATCTAAGCTTAAATTACCTCAACAATCGCCTTTAGTCATGAAGTTATGTACATTAACAAATCAATGGTTCTTGTTTCACAGATATAAACTGAAATTTTCATCTATTGTTTCCTGAGACACAGCCAACGAAAACAAAAAAAAGCATCACATTTCTAAAAATGACATGCTACTTGAAGCATGTGCCAACCTAGCGGATGTCATAGCTCAGTGACTTTGGAGTCTGTTCACAACATCAACTGTAGCGTTTGAATGTTTTATCCTCATGCGTTGAGATTTCCTTTGTTTGCCAGCCAGCAGGGGTGTTACTGGAAGCATTGCTTAGGTGTTGCAGTTCTCTAAACCCTGTCTGGATTAGAAAGATAACATTCATAATGTTCTATGCCTACTCACGCTGGTCATGAGGTTTTGACTGTTTATACTGTACATGCTTGAGTGTGTGAAGAGCAATTTTAACCAGCGTTGTAAAGCAGGTAAATGCTACACAATGTATACTAACAACGAAGGATCTGCTGTTGTGAGGTTTAGATTGCAGACATTTTGCTCTAAATTGCAGCATGAACAGAAATGTATGATTGCAGGCCATGCTATGGCTGTAGATCTGTTTGTATTCACTTTGGGTGACATTTTATACTTGCTGAGCTTCTATTTAAATTTGAATTTTGACTTTAGGTTTCATTAATAAATAAATTTGCCATTAGGTCATTCTCAGAGAAATTTTTTCACAATCCCAGCCAACAGGGAGCATATTCTCAGAATTTAAGTCAACATTGTAGCAAGGTTCTCTCAAAGTTATAAACAAACGTTCTTCCAGTAAAACATTTGTTTTAGTTTTTTACTTGTACATTCATGGAACGTTTAGATGGCAAAATGATTAAATGGAAGGTTCCCTTAATGGTCGCATAAGAAAGACATTTTTAAAACATTTAAAAAACTGTACGTGTTGAACATATTTTTGTAACTTAATGAGAACGTTAACAAAACGTTCTTAGAACATATTTTTGTTAGCTGGGATTGCCCCCGGAACTGTCAAAACTTAGCAAAATCCAATGTTTTATTAAAGATAGAGAAAGCAACGTAAATTAAATTGCTTTTATTTTACTGGGAGTATCATGATCATAATGGCCTCTTTTTCTATAATATTAAAGGGTTAGTTCACCCAAAAATGAAAATTATGTCATTTATTACTCACCCTCATGTCGTTCCACACCCATAAGACCTTCGTTCATCTTCAGAACACAAATTAAGATATTTTTGATAAAATCCCATGGCTCAGTAAGGCCTCACCGGCAATAACACTCCCTGTTTCAATGCCCAGAAATCTACTAAGCAGTGTTATGAAAGCGCCCATCACTAGATATTGTTGAATAATGTCGCTATTTTGTTATTTTTGGCACACAAAATGTATTCTCGTTGCTTTATAATATAAATAAACAAGGGCACAGCCATCTTTAGAATATTTGTCTTTTTTTGTGGTAGCTCTGTATATTTCTATGGCATCACTGTTGAAGAGTAATTAGCTAGGGAAGTGGATTCACTTAACAAAAGTTGTCAAGAGCAGTGTAACATTTGAAGCGGATGTCATAAATGTCAGTAGACCGGGAAGTCTTTAAAACGAGCGGTTCATTCATAAATCTGTAAGATCTTATGATCATGCTGTGGAAATACAAGCCGCAAGACAGAACACAATGAGCGTAGCACTGAAAAGGGGCAGAGCTACATAAGGTCTATAAGAAAGGTTGGGAAGTACTGTGCTCCAGTTGGTTCATAAAGATTTGCAATTGAGGGCCAAGAAACCCCAGGGATGGGTGCTTGGGGTCAGCTGCTCAGTCTGAGCATGTTGTGAAAAGAACAGCATTGCTGGACACCAGCATATGTTGTGTTTTGGATGCTGGTGTGCTGGCCTTCTGCAAGGCAACCAGCTTGACCATAAGCATGGTCGATCAGCTAAGTTTTTCTGGTAAACATGGCAGTGCATGTTCTTCAGATAAACCAGCTCCAAGCCAATACAAATCAGCATAAACCAGTCTGAATCAGCACTGTAATTCCTGATGCAGGTCTTTCAATAGGGAACTTTGGGTTTCATCATGTTTGAGTTCATAATTAAGAGCCATTTCATCATTTTGAGTCACTTTGACCCAGAAACACAGTTTGGGTTTGATGCACTAAAGTAAGAATTTTAGATATTTAATGATACTATGTTTGTACTTTTCACTGCAAGTGCATTAAACTCAAACTCACTTTTTATTTAATATTATGATTCATGAGCAAGCTCAATGAATTATCACATTTATTAGTATTTCTGAGGTTGCAATTTTACATTTTACTCTGTTGTGGTGTTAGTTGTCTGGTACAAGATATATAATCCTCTTTACAAGGAGTCCCTGCTCAGTAGTCTGTGGGAAACTCAATACTGTCAGAATTAATGAATACGCCTGGTGTCTTCACCCAGTGCTTCCATTATAACAAACCCAGCAGAGCCAATGTCAATATTTCAGTACTGGAAAACATAACACCTAATTCTATTTACAACCCCATCTCTTTCATAACCAGTTCATCACTGTATGGATCTTCTCTGAAGTGTCAGTCACTGTCCTTCAGGTGGATTACAGTGAGAAAAGATTTAATTGGTCTAAAAATACCAGGGTTGTGTGTGTTTGGTGGTGCTGAGGTCTGTCCTGTAAAGGCCTCATGTAGATCAGCACAGTGCTGACATGCTTGTTGTTCAGAGTAAATTGGCTAAAGCTGAGAGAAATCGACTGATTCACAATAGACTGTCAACTAAATTAAGCTCAGAACTAGAGAGCAAGAAAAAAATCTCAGGCATGTGCTCTGTTTGAAGATGCTTATGTGTTTCCTGGTGAAATACAACTGGAAGAGGACATACATCGGATAAGTAACAAATTATTTTATATATATATTTATATATAAGACATTAAGAATATTCATAAAATACTTTTTTATACAGAGATAACCAATTTACGTCATTCATAGGTTGACTTCCAGAAAGTATAAACTCTGTGGTGATGTCACAATGATGTAACAATGATGTCACAACATTGTTCTGTTTTGACTCAACTTTTTGACTCAACTTTTGTTGCAGGTCTGGCTGAACAATTGAAGGTGAGCAGTAAGGGGCTTTTATTGCTTCAACATCAACAGAAATGCTTTCATAACTGAGAATACAGCTCAATTTTCTACATTGTATTCTCCACAACATAACCTGGGCAGAAAAGTGTAAAGAGTGTTTGGGAAACACACTTGAAATTCCATTTAGTACCACTAATGGTGTCGAAATACACACTTCATGCTCAAAGCAGAGTCAAAAATAAATGTGTCAAAAGCTAGCTAGTTTTGCTTTTTAGTCTGGCTTTTTAGCTGGCAAATGTTAGACAAGTTAATTGATATAATAGTCACAGAGAAAAAGGAAAACAAAAGAAGGACTGACAAAAAATAAAGAATGCTGTTAGCAAAGTATGTTAACCTTGTATTAGGGGGTCTTTGAATATTATGTCGCACTATGGGAGGCCTTTGTGTCAAAAAGGTGAAGCATTGTGGCATTTAGCATGTTTTTGTAGCTTAGTTTTAATAAATAGTCTTTTTTTTACTAGTTTGTGTTCTAAAGTTACAGGGTTTTCATAGTGCAATGAACTGTTTTATTTCAAAAGATCATGCAAGTTTGATTCCTCATGACCCGGTTAATATAAAAAAGGCTTTTGTACACAATATAATGCATGTTATGAAAGTTAAATGTTTTTGTGCTCACCAGTCAGGGTGTCATTTATGGCTAAAGCTTACTGTGTCCTGTGTAGGCTGTTTAATCTTGTTTAAAGTTCCCATGAAGTGCATATTGAGTTATTTGATATGCTCTGGAGGGTGGCTTTGACAGTCTGATTTGTCTAAGATTGTTTACAACAGCATTTTATGTGGTTTAGACCAATCAGGTGGCTTTACAAATATGCACAGAGGATTTTTATGCCTAGTGTAAACAGGGATAGTCTATTCACCAAAATGGCCACCTGTGTGGACCCCTCAGATGATCCTCATTATCCCATTAGGAATCCAAGCCATATTCGGTCTTGCTCTCATAGACATGCAGGAAACACTGTATACTGAATATTCATGACAACCTGCCACTTACTGGATGTGTGTCCAACAACTGACAGTCGGAGCGAAAACATTTCCCCAGCCTGGGAGGACCGGGGTGTGTCTGGTGGGTTCAGATATTCCTCTGGGTGTTGTTGCATCCAAAAATGTCTCTGGCACATTTGGCTTGTGGAGCGAAGCTTATTTTTGTTCAGACAAGGCTGCTTAATGGCTATTACCTGGATTAGACGGCAATCTGTGATGGGAGAGCTGCACGGAGGAGGGACACTTTAGCAAACGCAAGCCTTATTTTGAGTAGTTCAAAAATAAATAGAGCATCTGAGATCTCATTGTCTCGATGAAAAGAAAATGTAATCTAAACTCTTCAAGACTCAATCTTTTCGTAACGTAAGCGGTTTAGATATTCAATAGATGAGATCATGACTGTGGCTCGATCTCCATTTCTGTAACCTGACGGAGTTTGCGTTCCTTGCCACTGTTGCCTTTGCCTTGATTAGTTGGGGTTTAAAAGACACTTGATATTCACCAATTTTATCCATATGACTGCACTGACACTATTGGATGAGAACAAAACTTGAAATGAATGGCGCTACTGTCTTCTGTAGAGCTGCTTTATAGCTGAATTGAATAAGTTTCATAATTGATGAACTCTGCAACATTGACACTGTTATTGAACTGAACTGAATCAACATTGCACTGACTCGAGCTGAATAATGACATTATTTTTTTCTTAAACTTGAATTGATACACTGTACACAGTTATTGAATTCAACTGAACCAACACTGAACACTGAGCTAAACAATGACATTATTGTCTTTTTAGATCTGTATTGTATAAAGGTCTATATAAATAAAGGTGACTTGACTTAAATGTGCAAATGAGTGTGCCAATATGGCTCTGACATCTTGAGACTGTCAATCTGTCAATCTGTCAGAAGCTGTCAATCTCAGCTGTCAATCAGGATGTCTCACCCCTGTTTTTATAGCATCAAATATCTAACTAAACCCAGACTTATTTAAAGAACGAACACTTGAACTAACACCAGCGTGATAAAAACTAAAATGACAGAAACCGTCTTTGGATAAAAATGTTTAAAGTGTAATTGTGTGATTGATTTCATGGAGAGGGCAGAGTTTATGACCTATACTGCTTCCAGCCACCTGGGGGCGATCGAGACGCTTTGGCTTCACTTTTCAGGACTCGTGTGGCACGCTTGATTTGAATGGAGGAATTCTGAAATCTCAAAAACTGCTTGGCGAACTCACTATTAAATAATGTATTTCAAATCAGCAACAAAATCTGACATGAACTGTCCCATAAATGTTGTTTCTTATGCTCAAATAGCATTAAAAAGCTTATTTTTCAGTCTAAACGAGCCAATGTGCATGTGCATTCCTAAGCGTGAGTCTCAGGTTTCTATGGGAATCGCAGCCTCTAAAGGCAGCTGCATTGAGGCAATGACTTTATCAATCTGCGATTGGCTCTTTTACTTAGAAGGCGGCACGTATTCCGCCATATTTCACGTTGCAGTTCCTCCCATTCATAACTAATAGGAGTGAACCGTCTTTCTATATCTATAGTCTTTGGTGTAGATTAATGTTATATGTGCCCATGCTGTCCTAATGCCAGGCAGGGGTGTGCAGACTGTATCCGTCTGTCATACGTACATGCTGATGGTGTAATAATGATCAGTAAAATGGGTACCATCTGCCTGCGGGCGCGTGGCACCCAGGCCATTACACCAGATGGCATCAACTGCGCCAGATGATGTGGTAGTGTTAATAAACAGAAGTTTATTAACAGTCCTCTTCCTCTCTCTGTCGCTCTCCTACTCTCTTCTCATTGTTGTTCTTGCCATCTTGTTCCTTCTCACACATTGTCATCCATGGCCCACACTATATACCCTCTTTCTCTCTCTCTCTTTCCTCTTTCCGCCCTGCTTCTTCTATGATGAGCAAAGCATCTGGGAGATGACACCTCGTTAGCTCTCCTCTCCAGTTCGTTGTGACTCCAGTAAACGGCACAGTGACAGAAACTTGTGGCGTGTTGAGTGCAAACCCCTCATCAGCTTTAATTAAAGAGCTTCTGCTCCTCAGCCAGTCCAACCTGAAGCCTCTCGTTTCTCTGGTGCAGGGTGAAGGTGTGTGCCCCAACCCTTTGTGAGGCCCCCTCAAGGTGTTATGAGCAAATATATTACTAGCTACATTCAAGCTGCAAATATTTACAATTATGCATGTTGCAGATGCTTTTGTTGTGACTTACAATAAAAAGACATAAGTAATTTGTCAGATTCAACAATATTCATAGATTACAATGCCAAATATAGAAAGCTAGACTAGGAAACAAGCTAGAGCAGAGGTGAAATGCAGAGAGGAAGATAATGACTGACTTATTTAACTGGCAATTTTGTGTTTAAAATGTAAGTTGCTTAATATCAACATCTTGTTTATTGAATTGTTACATAAAATTAACATCACACACACAATTACTTTTGTTCTGAATATAACCGCGGCAATGATTCAGCCATATGATTTAGGCCGCATGCATATACTACTACTCATCAACTTCAGTTTGGATCCAGCCTCTTAAGAAGACCTCAGAAGACTAACTCCTGCTAGGACTTGAGAAGATGAAATCATCTGGATCAACATGCACATTCCCAAATTTCTATGTATCCTAATTATTGTTAATATGTAATTCATTTTTCTAGGAGCTCATTGCTTCTACCTTCAGTTAAACTGCTAACAGTGATTGTAAATTATTTGCCTAAATTATTACATTATTTGCTAACTGCATTCTTTAAATTGTAATGTTGACATGCATTCTCTGTAAAGCTGCTTTGAAATGATATGTATCGTGAAAAGCGCTATACAAATAAATGTGAATTGAATTTAATTACTACTCAGGGCCTAAAACTAAAGTTGCGTCCCAAATGACTCTCTATACACTATGCACTTATACACTATGTACTTATGCACTATGTACTACTCATCCATGTAGTGTGTAAATTGTTTAAAGGAATAGTTCACCCAAAAATGAAAATTTGATGTTTATCTGCTTACCCCCAGCGCATCCAAGATGTAGGTGTCTTTTTTTCTTCTTCAGTAGAACACAAATGATGATTTTTAACTCCAACCGTTGCCGTCTGTCAGTGGTATAATGCAAGTCAGCGGGAACTTGGACTATAAGAGTAAATAAAAGACGACAGACAAATCCAAATTAAACCCTGCGGCTCGTGACGACACATTGATGTCCTTAGACATGAAACGATCGGTTTGTGCGAGAAACCGAACAGTATTTATATCATTTTTTACCTCTAATACACCACGACGTCGAACGGCATTCATCACTCGATTCGTGAGGTCTGATCACGCTCTGACAACGGCAGTGATTTCTCGCGCATATACTTAGAGGTAAAAATGATATACTGTTCGGTTTCTCGCACAAACCGATCGTTTCGTGTCTTAAGACAACAGTGTGTCGCCACGAGCCGCAGGGTTTAATTTGGATTTGTGTGTCGTGTTTTATTTACTCTTATAGTCCAAGTTCCCGCTGACTTGCATTATACCACTGACAGACGGCAGCCGTTGGAGTTAAAAATCATCATTTGTGTTCTACTGAAGAAACAAAGACACCTACATCTTGGATGCTCTGGGGGTAAGCAGATAAACATCAAATTTTCATTTTTGGGTGAACTATCGCTTTAAGGTTATTCTGTCATTTAACAAAGAAGTCTGATACCCCCTCCCCCTCCGCTACGACAGTTGAGTGCATGAAGTGTCCAACATTCCACACTTCATTTTTTTCCGTCAATTTAGTGCATCATACGGGTATTTAAAGTGTACTTTTTCTTTTTGGAATTTTCAGTGTGAACACACTACTTGCACTATTTATACTTAAAAATGTCATAGAATAGTGCACAAGTACGCAAATTGGGACTCACCTCAATTTTTTGCCAATGGCCAGTGAATTTACAGGCCAAAAATATTTTTATGATACAAAAACAGGCAGTTATGACACCAAAATTTTAGACTGTCCTTTGTTGTTTGGTTAATGTTAAAAACGCAGAAAGTAGCATGGTTATTAGGATGCTGTCACTTTAAGACCCAATGCACACATGGATCATTGTGTTTGCGTTCACTTAAGAGCATAATAACCGACTATGTTTACTATACTCGCCGAGACAGGCGTTTTTTGACATAATTTTGAATGAATTTGACCATTGAAAGTACAGGAAAGCATGCAAGAGGGCTCAGCTTTGCGCGCTGTCGAAACATGGTTTCAGGTCGCGCGATTCGGATGTTAAACTTCCCACACAGTGCGTGAGTAACAAATTCCCTTTGGCTTGTTCCAGCGCTTGAATATTTACAGTAACTGGAGTAATGGCTGCTTAATATTCAGCTTTGCCATCACAGGAATAAATTACATTTTAAAAATAGAAAACATTTAAATTGCAATACTATTTCACAATATTAACGTTTTTATTGTATTTTTGGTTAAATAAATGCAACATTGATTTTCATAAGAGATTCCTTTCAGACTCCTCTAAATATGGTAGTGTAATACTTCCACATCTATTTTTATTAGATGTGTCAATCACATGTGTGAATGCAAAAACGTTTTGCTGTTTGCCTATCACCTGTTTAGTATGTGGTTTTGTAAAATGTTGATTTGTCACCCACCAGCCATGCTCTACAAGCAACAGATTTCCCTGTCCTTGTAACATCCAATCAAATATTATTTTGTCTGAGGCAGGTTAACCCTCACAATAAATTCTTTTTGACATCATGCATTGGTCAAAAATTGAACACTTTGCCTCTGAGCTGCAAAAGACGTACACGTTAGTGACTGTAGAGTGCTATTTCATCTTAATCCAAATTCAAAGCATCCATGCATGCTGTAAAGCCTGGGACCCCATATCTCAGATGTTATAAAGTAGGCCTACTTTCTTACAGTGCAAGTGATGTTTGTTTCTCTCTTATGAGAGTTCGGTGATTTGTTTGCATGCATCAAATGAGAGAGCAGTAAATGCACAAGCTGCCACATAAATGAGCTGTAGCTTTTGCATCCTGAGACCTAGTTTGAGTATGATTATGTGTGTGTATCCGCTTCTATACAATCATTTGTATGTAAATTCTGTCTGAACCTGTTCAGATAGAGTGATATCTAGCTTTCATGTGCACACAGAGTCAGACCCTCATTTTCTAATTGCGGCTCGTCGTAGCCATCTGCCACACACTCGTCTGCGTCTCATCCCTCCTTTCTGTTCATTAGCACAATTATTCTCTCTCCGTTTGTGAGCACAACTCCTTCTGGTCATCCAACAGTCATATAACATTCCTGGCACCCACTAATGGATCTTTGTGTGCTGCGAATAAATGTGTGAAGACTGTTTCTGGATTAGGCCTCAATGTGTTTTGTTCTTCACTCTTGAGTTTCATTATTACTGAGTGTTAAATTCAGCTCATTAGCTAAACAGCTCAATTGGCCAAAGTCCTCATGTCAGTGAAGTGTTTTCAAGGGATTTGGGTGGCTGATGCATTTTTTTGAGACATGTAAACCGAGCATCATTGATTTTACTGTGTAAGTAATTGAAGTGTTGTTTAACATTCTCTGTTCTTCACTCTGAATGCATGAATGCACCATGTGCCATTGAGGAATAGTCTTGTGCGCTTTGTGCTAGTATGTACAACGAGTGAGGAAAGTAAATGTTTATATTCAGGAGTAAATAAACATGTATAGAACAAACAGATATAGATCTGCATGATGAGCCTGAATTGATTTATACACCCAGATAAACAAGCCTGCGGGTGAATAAGAGGCGCGTAAATAACTAAAACAGCGAATTGCCGATTTGATTGCAAGATGGCCCAGTCAGATTGGATGTATTCTAAATCACTGTATTTACATAATTCAATCTCACTTTACAGAGCTCTGCTAATCAGCATGTGTCATGCTGGAACTGCCACGGGACAGAAGGTGAATGGACTGGTCCACATTGAAATTCATTGGTGTGTGTACTGAGCATGCTCAGTCGGACTCCTCCCCGCACGCCTCATCACACTGCAAGGTTTTAGCCAGACTGATGAGCAACGTTCGTCACCACAACGACCAAAACAACGTCTCGCTCTGTGAGTCATGCCTTGCGGGCCATCCCACGGGATGCAATTATATGCAAATGAGGGTAATTAAGTCCTTGCGCACCGTGAGACGAGATCAAAATTAATATTTACACTCTTCCTAATAAATCTGTCTATCTCCCTATCCCTTTCTTTCTGCAGGTGGGACGCTTTCTCTAGGGTAATCTACTGGCAAGTGAGATGTTTGCTTGAATCACGCTTCACCAACACTCCCCACTAACAGCAGAGTCATGGGAAGTGTGTCATTATTGTTATTATTTCTTGTTTATAATTTGCATTATCGTTACTTCAGTGATTGGCACACGGCTCAGGGGTCTTGTTTGTTGATCGGCTTACTTTTTGGCAGAATTAGACCTAAAAGCCTAACAGAATGTTTCAGAGAAGGAAACTGTGAAGTGGAACTGAAGGGGTTAGTGTCTGAAAACTTACATAAAACTATCATAAAAATATATAGTAATTATTACTAATAATAGATGGAAACATGGGTTTAAATGTTGAAAAGGAAGCAATATTTTTGTTCCAGACATGGCTATAATATGTGTTGCTTGGTTTTACTTTTACAGTTTAAAGCTGGATAGTCCCACATACAGTAAAAGCTCATTGGTCTAATGATAAGTGTGCATTCGACTCGTTATAGAAATTATTTTTCACTTTTTTGCTCTAATGAAATATAATGAAGAGCAAAAATTGCACTACTTTGTCTGTCTTTTATAATTCTTGCATTGGCCCGGAGCAGGATGTTCCTAATTTTTTTTTTTTTTTTTTTGTCATCCAAACTCCTTAGACATAAAACATTTACTTGAAGTACACTTTGAGATTTTAAGTTAATATTTCAATTATTAAACAACACATTTGTAGTTGCACTTTAAATTGGACCCAATCCTTTTTTTAGTTGTGATAGTGTCTCACTCCACATTACATTCACACTAGTGTTTTTAGGAACCCAATCAAATTTAATAATAATTATTAGTTTTAACTCTATCAAAAAATGGAAGACATTGTTAAATAGTTTATTACTGTTTTGATAAATTTACAACTGTGCTGTGAAATAAAAAATAAAAAATGAATATTTGACTATATAATACATTTTATTTTGCACTACATACTAATACAGGAGATACTACATACTATATACTACATACTACTAAATACTAGGGCTGGGACAATACATCGATGCATCGCGAGTCAAGAAATGATTCTGGATCGATTTTGATATTTTCCGTATGTATTGCATTTCTCTTTCAAATCGATTCTAAGCTTAGTTTTTAACAGCAGATGGCACTGCATGCTTTAGAAACAGCTGTACTCTGCTTCCTTCCAATTCCTTACACACACACACACACACACACACACACACACACACACACACACACACACACACACACACACACACACACACACACACACACACCACTTAAACCTTCTATAAAATAATCATTCATAAAGTTTGAAAAGATTGAAGCGAATTACAAAGGTTTTTGCAGTGGGCTGTTTACATTAATCTCACGTCATAAAAGCATTCTGAGGTGCAAGTACATTCTCACGGTACGTTCCAAACGGGATATATCGCCCTCCGAAGGGCACTTTGGAGTGAAAATAATCATGGCCGCCATATTGAAGGGTCGTTCCAAACCGAAGTGCTCAAAATTGACCACTTTAAAGGGCACTTCGGAATGAAGGATTTCGAAGGGTACAACTGATGGACACTTCGGGCCCCCATGATCCTTTGCACAGGGAAGTTGTTTGACGTCACAGGATGGGTACCGGAGGCTTGGAGTTCGATTTTACCTATAAATGTATATATAATATTTTTCTATACTACTATAATATTTATATGAGTTAGATTTGGCACATTATTATGGTCAAAACGACATTGTACTTTACAGCTCCCTTTATCAGTCCATTCACATGTTTCAAATACGTAGACACAATATACAATATGATGCGATAGGCCTAAATCAAAAATAAATAAATAAACTATCGTTAAACAAAGGGCGCAGCTTGCACAATCTACTCCTCTTTGATTGTTTTGTTAAGAGGACGCAGAAGTGCGTTCCAAAAAAAGAGTTTTTTTTTGACCCCTACACCCTTCATCCCTTCGAAGCTTTCACTCCGGAGGATAAACACTTTGAAGGGATTAGGGCATAGGGATGAGCCCTTCCGAAGGGAACGCAGGGTCAGACTCAGCTGAATGCATGAGCGCTCTTCTTCATGAGCATTTGAGCATGCAGTTGAAAAAAAAAAAAGATCGCCATCTGCTGTTAAAATTTAATCGCAGAATCGATTTACAATGCATTTGGAAAATATTTTGCCCGATGCATAGATAGTATTGTCCCATGCAGCCCTACTAAATACTACATACTAACAGATACATTCAAAGTATGTAGATATTAATATAATACTAATATTTATGTTTTCACTACTATAATATTAATAAATTCTTCACTTTCAAATGTTCAAACCCTCAAGCTTTTAACATTTCAAATCATTAAGTTTTATTTATTTTGGTGGATCATTGGTGAAATACTGTAAACTTCTGCCCACAAAAATGTTGGATATTATGTGAATGTGTAAATAAAGTGAACCTAGCAGACATTGCTTTCCCACATGCATGTTAAACTCACAGCACATGCAGAGTTGGAGTACGCCGCATTTACTGTGAACTGAGCCACTCAGAGACACCAAAAACACAGGACCATGAGCTTCTCGCATTTGAATAATCACAGTTCATGAACCTTCATTTGGAAAACACTGTCCCAGAGAATGGGTGGAAATGTTGTTAGAATATTGCATTTCGGTGAGTCTGTCTCCGCATAAACCAGCAAAATCAATAGTATTGTCTTGCAAGCTTTATCACTTGTCTTCATCAACAGAACACAAAATGATGTCAAGATCTAATTATGATCATTAACAATTTGCTTCTTTAATTGACACAGCCCCAACTCATTATATAAGAAGGTAACACGTTTCTTAATGGAAATTAAGATTTCGAGGTGGCATTCTTGTTTGCTGAATGTGTTAAGGCCAGTTCACACCACCAAGAATGATAACAATAAAGATAACTATAACGTCCACACCATCAGATGATATCGTTCTGTTTATTCTAATCACGTGCTGCAGTTTTGTCGTCTGCTGCTTTAAATGCTTGGGCTCTTTTTAGCAGGATGGATTCTGGTTGGCTGTCACTGTTTTTATAATTCATCAGGTGGAAATGATTCCAATGATATCGTTTCTCTGTGCCATTATCATTATAGCTGTGGTGTGGATTTTTCTTTACTGTTATAATTATCGTCCTTGGTGTGAACGGGCCTTTACAGTTGCACTTTGTGTTTGCCTCATAATGATGTTCTGTATTTGGAATCACCAGGCCATACAGTTTTGTTCTTTGTTTCAGTGGCCTCTCTGTTGGCTACAAAAAATGGTAAACTGCCAGACTAGGTGTTCTCATTCGGTCTCCCATAAATAGCCCCCGTTACAGCGTGATGGAAGCTGGTGCCATTTTTAGAGGCAATATTTCCTCACTTTACGTTTCCCATTTCTGGGGCATCCTCTTAATCTTACATCCTTCACTTTAACCTTTGATCTTTGGCCTCTGCACTTGACATTAATCCTCTGGCCTCAGATAAGATTCAATGCATCAGGGCCAGACAAGGACTCTCAAAATTTCTGAAGGCTTACAAAAGACTTGTGATCTACTCCAAATTCTAGTTAGCCTGAAAAATCCTCTCATTGAATTACAGATAATACACATATGCCAGTTTACTGGTCATGTCCTGCTTCTTATCTCCAGTCTCTGTTTTATCATTATGGATCTCAAAGGAGGCAGTAACAGATTGGTGCAGAATATGGGCAGCGAAAGGATTTGGCCGCCTTTTCCAGATACTTTCAGACGCGTGTTCCCTCACGAGACACTGGAGTACTCTGTTTCATTGAATGCGAGATCCAGTTCAAAGAAATGTTCGCACCTCCGGTTGTGTGCAGATTGATGACTCGTGACACCTGTATTTCATCCAAAGAGGCTAGTAAACAAACGATGCCGGACAGGCGCAATATGGAAATGTGCTCTCGATGTCTAAAAGACCAGGAAGTTATGACTGCACATGCTTTGCAGCTCCGTTACGGGTAATATACTCCCAACACATTCAGTCATTATAAACGGACCACGGTCAGGGCCAAATTGACATCAAATGAGGGCTTTGAATTAGCCCTTCTCGTCGGCATTGATTTATGCTCAGTGGTAAATTGCATCTCCTGAGGAGACGCGCGTTTAAACAACAGCTTTTCAAGAGCGTAATTGATCTGGTTGTAAGAGATCCTGAAAGGGCTGGAGGCCCTCAGTCAGGAAAACATTCATTTCTTTGCAAATTGAAGAGAAAGAAAAGCATTCGTTTCAAAGACAGATTGCATTTCGTCTATTTCAAAGGCTGAAAATGTTTTAACAATGATTACTTGCTTGATGAACCACTGCTAATTTACATATCACAATCTTATGGGTGTATTTTGTAATATTCATTTTTATTCCTCCGTATGTGACACAGGAGAGCCAAAAGTGACGCGCGCCGCACTGCAAACACAATCGGTTTGATGGCCTATATGATGGTGTTTATTTGCATCAGTTAATTATTTAATTGTGTGTGTATTTCTTTCTTAATTGGAATATAGGCTGTGTAATTGGGATGCTGGTGTCGTTTGAGTTTACGATGGCTTGTTTCACTAACTAATGAACAGTATTTCATGAGAGCCTTGTGGTGTGTAACACAGTGTTGCTGGTCTGTCCGCCCCGGCGATGTGCCTGCTAGCATGCCCTCTGAGCCCTGCAATTCACCCACTGTTAATGTGATTCTAATGTATGCGCTACGGTTCAACAAGCACGAGGCTGCCTTTCTGCACCAGGGCTCATGTTTGGTGTGTCAAGGGTGTGTGTGTGTGTATCTGTAACAGTAGTGTTTGTGTGTGTTTATTCTAATGAGGATCATTGCAGTTTCTGCTGATTGCTGTCCTCTCTAAGGCCAGGTGAACTTCCTCAAGCGACTGACACATTGTGCCTTCATTATTTTAGGAAATTGTTGTAGTCATCACAAACAGCTCTTTATAAAAGCACTTTTTTTGGTTAACTTGATCATTACGCAGTCTCCCAATATGATAAATAGTGTCCCAAAAGTAGTTAAAACATTTCTTTGTGGTATGGAGTGTGAAGAAATTGGGATTTTTAGCATCACTGACTAGAACTGACCAGACACTCTGAAATTGATCACAATAGTTTTGGTGGGAAAAAATTGCATATTAACTGCCACAGCTTGCTAGTGATGGGAAAAGGCTTACATATCATTACATTTGAGAGAATTTTTCCTCAGCTTTTTATGACTATATCTTTACTAGTTGAAATATATTATTTTTCAAATACATTTGTGTGCTCAACTGTGTTGCAAATTCAGAGCTTTTATTTACTGTATCAGAAAAATTTTGGTGAAATTTTTCATCCATAAATGCCCAACTTTGCAATTTTGCAACATTTCTCCAAATTATACCCATTTTGCAAATTTTACCTAAACAAAATGCTTTTTTTTTTTTAATAACTAATGGCCACCTAAAGACATGTTTAAGTGTGGAAAAAATACATTGTCAATATCAATACTTGGGTCTCTGTGGGTTAAGCATTTCTATGTGTGTGTGTTCATACTGTATGATAGAGGAACAGAAGGTAAGAAGGCAAGAAAGGGAGACAGAGAGAAACAAGAGAGCCAATAGTATTTGTTCTAAATGAACAATGCAGTCCATCCAAAAATCTGGGCCAAAAAACATTGATCTCAAAAGCTGGGCCTGGCGATTAGATTCGGGAAGAAACAGAATGCATCGGATTCACTTGCTGCATTCATCATTCACACGCTCGATAGCTGGAAATATTCTGCCTTCTGGAGAAAAAAATAAAAAAAATAAAACGCATGGTTGCAAATACAGCTCCTGTAATCATCAAAAAGGTAGTTAAGGACTTATAAGCCTTTGATTTAAAAGAATTAGTTTTGTATTTAATCAAAAAGAGGTACAAAAGACAATTTATACAAATGCAATGGTCTTGGTGGATATAAAAAGAGCTCGGCTTTGATTTCTACCAAGACATTATTTCAACTAATGTTTTGTTGTATGACATTAGATTCACAAATCAAGACACCAAATGCATGGATTAAAAGAGGAAAAGTAGGAAGGTGTGAGACATTTCAAATCTTGAATTGCTTGTGCCACTTAGACCACACACAGAGAACTTATTCAGTTATTCCTCACTAGGGGTCCCCATTGCTCCTCTGTTTGATCACAGAGACAAACAGAGCCTCATGCTGAGGCTCCTACTAAATATACATTTTCTCATACTTCCAATATTTTCCGAAGTACTTTATTTTTGCATGCCTTTAACCAAGGTCATAGGTTTAATTTCCAAGGAATGTATATACTAAGAAGTAGTAAAAAAACTGATCAAACCAATATCTGTTTTACTTTATTTTATACTGGTTTTGAGGGATTTTCAGCATTTTAAACTGGTGAGGTCGGCTAAACCATCTGAACACCAGCTTGGCCAGGCTGAGAGACCAAAACAGAAACTAAACAGCTAAAATCAGCAAACCAATTTTTGTTTTTGTTTGTTTCAGCAGGTAAAATGTAAATTTATTTGAAGCCTGTCAGCATATTTAAAGTCATACGTGTAGAGCCCTTAATCAATTTTAACATCTAAATCCAAACTGTTGTGTCTTGGAAGGCTGTATGCAAAAGCTTTATATATAAATAAACATCAGAAGAGAGTGCCTAGAATTTGCGTTTTGTAAAAGAAAGTGTTTTTGCTAATCTAGCTGCCTCGTTGGTGGCAGGGATGAGGGGGTTTCCTTGCTTGCGATTGGCTGTCTTTTTAGTGCACCTGTTCTGTCGGAAAACCCCATTGGCTACCTAAGATGTCACTCATTTTCGCCTCTTCTTCACGCGCTTCCCGCTCTCATCGCTGGAGTACCAGCTTGACTGTTGGCCTTTCTGTCTCAGGAGAACTAAGCGAGTAAGTTCATTTAGGCAAAGCGAAGATAAAAATCAGACATGTCAGCGCAAAAGCAGCATCACAGGAGCGATGGGAACATTTCAGAGAGAGTCAGCGGCAACCGCCGTTGGTTTTGCGCTCCCGTGCGCCAAGAGACGGATTCATAGGACGCGCGTCTACCCACCGTTCTCGCGCGGAGAACACCACCAACTTCTGCGGCGCGTGACTTCATAACGCCACCGGTCCGGACCTTTATACTTGTGTTTTAAACTTTATGTATTGAAGGAATAATAACACCAGAGAAACAATGACAGTGACTTTCCTGGGCTTATAATAACGCTTTACCACTTTAGTAAAGGGTTTGGTTCTCTTTTCCAACGGAATTTTGGTGATAGTTAAAAGGACACGGATTTTTTGAGGACCGGAACAACGCGAATCTGCTGCCGAACCAGTTATATTATCACATGACTTTCTACAGGATTATGTTATTTATTCAACAACTTCTCAAACTAGACTATTCATAATGTCGTTTTTGAACAATTTACTACAACTCAGAAAGCCAAAGATGATCGCTGTACGGATGGCGTTACTGCACGCGCTCCTCGTCTCGTCTCTTCACGGAGGTAAAGAAACATTTACGCACATTTAAAACTTGTTGCGAGATGGCATATCGTGCAGAATAAATGTAACGAGCATGATAAAAATGACAAGAATTCTTCATGTATTCAAACAACTGTTATTAAGAGGAATGTCAGTGCGCTTTCATGCCATTAGCGCGAATGCAAAAAAAGTTGATGCAGACTGCTCCCTATTTCACTTGACCCATTTTAACATCTTAATTTACACTTGAAATATTTATAGATGAATACACACACTTATGTGGTGAGTGGGTTCGTGCGTTTGGTCGCAGAGAGAGACTCGCGCGCAGCGACAGCAGCGGTGTGGTTTTGTTGTGCCAAGCGTATAAATAATAGAAATGTTGGTTTCTCACCTTGTTGTTTTGCAGTCTTATCATGAATTATGCATGCATGTAGTTAGCTAGCTAGACAGAGATGTAGAAATAGGATGATTGAAGCCTCCTGGACCGTGTTTTCTAACGAAATATCTCGTGGAAACACCAATTTTATGACAGTGACACGAGCACATTTATTCTCGGACATTTAGGAAGAGTCCGTGACGTGCAATTTTTTAACTGTTTTATTTTATTTTTTACATATGAGGATTATGCGTAAGTTAAAGATCTTTAACATCAAAAACATCTTACTGTGCAAATGAAAGTAAGTTAAAAGAGTATTTTCTCTTTGTCATTAATTTATAGTAGCTGGTTAAATGAGCTGGTTTGGTAACAGTAAACAACATGCATTTCATTTCAAGCTGCCTTTTTAAATAGTTTATGGGGACATGTTATATTTGAATGGTTATTGAATAAATACAAAGATATTCGCTATGCTAAAGGTGAGCCACCCTATTTTCACTCTCCACAGAAGCAAGAGACAGTGATGAAATGAGCAGACTTGTGTCCCGGCAGCGTGCTGTTTTTATTCATCCCCTCCAGCTGAGGACCCACAGTGGCCTTCACATCTATTTTTACTTATACTATCCCAGCAAGTCTGAAACTGGACATGTCATACAAACAAACAATTAGGCTGTGAGGGTGAGATCGAGACAGACAGAAAGTGTGGGGGATTGCAAAATTAGAAAGTATGCGTTGAAGATCTTCCAACGTGAGGGATGACAAGTTTGTCCAAGTGTGTGAGGGCTTGGATGGTATCAGAGATGTTGACTCTGGAGACAGCACTTGCTGATCAAGCACTGAAGCTGTCATCATCATCATTACCATTCCCCGCCCCCAGCCTCCGCAGCAAACGTGGCCTCACACTGCTGTGTGTAATGGACTGCAGGCAAAGAGTACATCACTTGCAAGTTGAGACAGCATGTGGTTTGAATGCATGGAATTGTATCCGGTGAACTGTGCAATATCCACAGGAATATTTGCAGATTTGTGTTTGTAGAAAACCGCGCAGTGTTTGCAAGTTAGTGGCCGGTGGTTTGATTTATTTGTTTTTTCTTTTAGACTACAAAATTGCTGACATATAGTAGGATGGACAGTTTGAATTGCGCAGCATATGAGAAATGGAAGCAAGAGGTGGAAAACAACTTATAATGTGCATGTGTCTGTGTGATGGTGGGGTCTGAGCCGGTGTTTGATGACTGAGGAGACAGATCTGTGAGTAAATTACACCAAATTTGCAATTTGTCTTCAATTGAAGGCCTGAAAACGCACCTGTTCTCAACAACGCCATCGATAAATCTGGGGGATGAAAGGTTTTTGTTGCTTCAGGGAGTTTTAGGAGCTTAATTGACAAAAGCAGATGGATGTTTACAGAAGGACCGTCTTCCAAGTAAAGCTTAGAGCTCATTTTCCTAGCTGTGCGAAAACTGACTGTGAAAAATCTCTCATTTTCAGCACCCCCTCCCTTCAGCATCTGAGGGCAGATATCTGTGTGTTTCGGGGCTCAACCGCGGGTCTGAACAGTTGTAACAAAACCAGAGGTGTGATTAAAACTGTCAGACTATCAGGCTGTCAAACACAGCGTCTACACACACACACACTACATGCGTAGACGCACACTGGCCATGCCTGTGAGCCAGGCCGAGCAAGGGGCCCATATGTTTGAGGGTTGGCTGACACCAGGGAGATGATTTGCTCTAGGGAGACTGTGAAGCCTAAATCTCTTTCGCTCGCTCTCTCTCTCTCTCTCTCTCTACTCGCTCACACAAACACACTCACACACAGAGCCATGCAGGCATTCAGGCATGCTTATGTGCACAGACACAAAGCCTCTTGGTGGGTTTTCTTGCTGACAAACTTTCTAGCAAAGCAATAAATGGTGCATTTTTGCTTTGTTTCTTAAATTCGTCATATTAAATTCAAGACTGTGAGATTCACAGCTAGAAGTGTGAGAGCAGTGAGTGTGTGCTTTTAATAATCTAAATCCAAAGAGGGGTAATCAAGAAGATATTTCCCCACAGATTGGCATCCAGAGAGAAAAGAGGGATAGTGGACAGGAGGGGGGCAGATGAGTGAAAGTAATGACTGTGATCATTATCTCCCATGTTTTTAATTGAGATAATGACCCAGAGGAAGACAATAAAACTCCCAAAGGAAAGATTTCTTTCCCTCCCTATTTCTGTCATTCCTTCCCTTTATTTTTCTCCTTTCAATTTCCTAGAAATGACTGCATGAAATTTCATCAGTTTTGATAGCCCCCCTTCCAGAATGGCTCTATAACCCCGAACAAAGGAGAGTTCTTATTCAAGAGTCTGAAGGCAAATGTTTCCTTAGAAATCCTCTGCTGTGTTCTCATATGAAATACTTAAATTCGTTTCTGTCACTTCTAACCCTCAGAGGTGGAGAGAAAGAAGTTTGCTAAGACCGAAATTATTTTCCATTACAACTGCAGAAAGACCAGTTAGCGAGTTCCCATTTTGCAAACGTAATAAAATTGAAAACTTTCATCTCAGCAAATTGATTTCAGTCGGATTCAGAAAGGAAGAATGAAGAGGAGGGGGAAAAAAATCATTAGATCATTGAAGCATGGCTGTATCTTGGGACTTTTGGAATTTGCGTATAGAGGTGTGTTACTTTTTATTAATTAATTCATTCATTCTGTGACTTTGTGAAGGAGATTTTTGCATTAGAGAAGGGCATTTGGGTAAATACAAAGGCAGACTGAAGAAGAAAAACACAAATTGGTAGCAAAAGCAATGACTTGATAGATTGATAAAAAGAAGGAATGAATACATAGATATTTGTGACTCAAGGATATATGCATATATATATATATATATATATATATATATATCTCTTTTTTTGTTGCTTTGTAGAGAAATAGGTTTCCCCCTTCATCTTGCTATCTATTTGCAGGCCGCTGGAAGGTATTTCTCTGTCATTAACGACTCTCGGCCAGCAGTTCGTTGAACACGTACATGCCCTCAGAACGCCTGGGAAATTATTGGCATTATCATCAGCTAGACTCCACATATTCTCGCGCTCTCTTTAGGATGTATTGTAGCCATGTGGTATTAGCTCTGGAAATTAGAGTTGCACTTTTGTGTTACTAGTTGGCTATCATTCTCTTTTTCTTTCTCACTATGGCAATTTTCTCTATCGATTGGCCTGGGTTCTCTTTCCTGTGATGATGTGAGAAAGGGAGAGCGAAGGAGGAGAAAAAAGAGGATACAAGAGGTGTTAGAGGTGGCTCTTGTTTGTGTAGATGGAATAATTAACACTCATTAAGAGGGTGATGAGAGGCTTAGGGGTGATGCTACTTGTTAGGATAATTAGAGTCAAATAGGTCTCATTATGCAAATTTGGAGGAAGTGTGATTCTCTCAGTGTTTACCTGAACTCTGTCGCACCGATGACCTCAGATGGAGATGACAGTGCCGAGTGAAGCAGAGTATCTAAATAAAAGGAGGGATAATGAGCTGTTATAGGGAGAGAAGAAATGGAAATAAAATGAAGGATGATCCATTTAAGAGATGTGAAAGAGAAAAACGAGTAATGAGATGACAGAAACGAGGGAGGATGGATGAAATCTATAATCTGTAATCAAATATAAGCTCTGAGGGCAATAAAGAAGCTGCTCCATTTTCAAGGAAATGAAATGTTTCTCAAATTATTTTACCGTAGAGAGATCGGTGGATAAGCCTTTCAGGGCAACTCCGCTGCAGAGAGAAAAACAACTCTCTTTAATAAGATAGGTGAAAATATTCAAACAAAATACAATGCCTTCCAAGCAGCAGTGCCAAAGCTAACACCGTGAAGTTATTGTGATGTGGAGAAGACCACTCAATGTGTCAGTATTCTCACTGTTCCTCTAGAGAGCACCTGTGTAGTGTGGTCTGCAAAGCATTTTAAAGCTCTAGAAGTTGGGACTCTGAAATATGTTGCAGGTATGGGATTTTAGGTATTTATGATGAGGCTTGTGTGTCTCTAGAGTTGTCCGTAAGGCACCGACCTCTACTGTGGCTGAGGTGTGTGTGTGTGTGTGTGTGTGTGTGTGTGTGTGTGATGGATCGAGGCTCTCGTTAACTGCAGGGCTCAGTGGGTGATTACTTCTCAACATGTTGCCTGTCCTGCAGAGTTTTGGCACCATGATACACACGCGCGCACACACACACATAGATGAGACTTAAATGACTTTGCAGAGTTGGGTGGAGCGCTCACAGCTCTGAGAGTGTATATGTGTACAGCTCATTTTGGCACCAGATCACTCCATCACTTTGCCTGGCATAAGTTCTGTCAGATGGTCTGTCTGCTTGGCGTGACCTTACTGCTCTCTGTACGCCTGTGATGCAGTAATAGATAAATAATGCTTCTGTTCAAAACATAAGAGCTTCCTTGGTGAACAACTTGAAATAGAAAGAAACAAATTAACATTCCGCATGGAGCAAGACTACATTTTGAATGTAGTCGTAAGCAATTTCCGTTTCTCTCTGTTGGTGGCCAGATGAACGACCAGCTGTATGTTTTGTTCTGTTAAATAGTTTTGATTGAAAAAACAATTTTATTCAGCCAATTAGTATAACAAGAAAAGGATGAAGTCATGTCAGCTTTTATCTATGAAAATACACAACCATATAGATAGTAGCTGTCAGTAGTCGACAGGGTGAACATTTCAGATTTTGTTTGCCTTGTTGACATTTTCACTACCCTATCCACAAAGAAATGAGTTATTTATAAAATATTTGTTTATTGGCATGTTTTTATATTTGCTATAGGCATATACATTTTTTGCGAAATCAAGTTTATTTTTGTTTACTAAAATTATTTTTATCTTGATTTTTATACCTAATCGGCATGAAATGAAAATGTCTATTATCTATTTTGTAATATATAATAGATATTATCTTTTAGTGAATGATTTTTTTTCTTTAAGTACATGTAGTTATTTAATTAATAGTACTCAGTATTGTAACTATGGCACTATAAAATAAAGTGTAACCAATTTTTTTTTAAATTTAATGTATAATTAAAGTGCCAAAGTGTTGCAAAAAAAACAAACAAATTGAACAAATTGAAATATGCCACAAAGTTTTGTAGCAAGACACACTCTTCTCCCGGAATGACCTTTTGATGTTGTGAACACTGACATAAAGCTTGGGCAGTGTTTCATGGAGTGGTTGATAATCATAAATATCATGGAGATTGTAAAGCGTGATTTGCCATCCATGGAAATTTGTGATAAACTTTTGGCATTTCTGACTGTACCAATCCCTGAGACAGTCACATCCGTGTGTGTGTACATAATAATGCACCTTTGCTAACACCTACGTCCATGCGTCACATGCACACACAAGCTCACTATGATATTGATGCACATCTGACATTTTGAGGCTCCATTCGTCTTGAGAGGTGGGGCTGGGGGGGGGGGGGGGGGGTGGGACCGGTGACATTTCATGCAGCCATAATGTTATTCATTATGGCAGAGGGACACTGGAGAGGGTACAGCGGGCGCTGCTTGTGTGTGCCACAACCCATCTGTCTCTTTGCCCCCCTCTTTTCCTTTCTCACTCCTCCTCTCTCTCACTTTCTGTGGGTGAAATGGCAACAGCGTTTTTCCTTTCACCCCGAGGCCTTAGAGATATCCCCGCCTGCTTTCCCCTGATAAGACAAACCTACAGCACTTACCTTTCCCTCTCTCCTCTGCACTCTCTTCTCTAGCTTCTGCTTTTGGAGGAAGAGAGGGGTGTAATCTTTGGGGAACTTTACGTAAGTGCAGTAAAAGAGACCTGTGATATTTGCTTTCACACAGAATTCTGCTGTTGGTACCTCTTTAAAGTACCAGCGCTTTGAGTGGCTATGCTAACATGTTAGGAGTGATTGAACGAACCCGGTTATTGTTGTGTAGCCAAATAAATAGACTGTAATTGTTTAAAAGTGCAAAGCAGCATTTAATATACACCTTGTGAAATGATTGATGGTTGTTTCATTAGTGTTGTATAATTTCATCATATTTTAAGAGTTTTGTTTTGCTTGGCTATGGTATGAACCAGTTGCATCTGTAAGAGGACTGATTGAACGTTCAAGCGGTTATTCTGCGATAGCTAGCGCCCACTTACCTGCCTTTCTGCAAATCAATTACATCACTTAATTAACATTCATGAGGCAAGCTGATAGGGTTTGTGATGTGTCCCACAAATTTTCAGATCAAACTTACTGTAGGCTCTTAAAGGTTTAGTTCACCCAAAATGAAATTTCTGTGATTAATTACTCACCCTCATGTCGTTCCACACCCGTAAGACCTTTGTTCATCTTCGGAACACAAATTAAGATATTTTTGATGAAATCCAAGAGGTTTTTTTTTTTTATCCTCAATAGAAAGCAACATAATTACAGTCATTCAGGGTCCAGAAAAGTAGTAAAGACATTGTTAAAATAGTCAACGTGACTACAGTGGTTCAACCTTAAGGCCCCGGTATACTTCAAACGAAATCGAAGAACGAACTGATGTGACGTCATTTCGAACAAAATCAGGCCAAAACGAAGTTCGTTTTATGTTCTTTTTGGAAATTTGAAATGGCTTGCCAAAGCGAACTTTCAGGAAAAGTTTGTTCCAGTTGCAAAACACCTTCGTACTACCATTGGTCGGTGACGATAACGTAATAGGGGGTGTGCGCTGAGGCTCCGCCTTAACTCGCGTGGTCCGCGTCTCTGACTCATTTGATCTGTTGAGTTTTGTTGAGGTAAGATCTCTGTGGGTGAAAACATGAACACACTGGATAGCCGCTTTATAGTACAAAATGTTGTGCTTGTAAAAAAATGAAGCACTAACACTGTTTTTCATGTTTGATACTGTAAAACTGCTTGATTTTAAGCAATCCATTGAATAAAGTGCTATATGAAGACGTGACGTGACTGGAGTGCTGATTTGCAGAGCTCGCGCTAACATTCCCATGCTGTTATGATCAGACGCTTTTCTTATGCTTTCTATAATAAATGCTTACTGTTTTCTCGTTTTTGTTGTGTTTATTTTGTTACTGAGAAGAAAGTGCACGGCACATATTTACATATTCATCTAACCGTCGATCTCAGCAGTGTAGGCGGTGTCAGATGTTCGTTTACAGTATATCGCTGGTCATGCATTTCGAACTTCGTTTTACTCCTAAACGAAGAACGAAAAAGAAGTTTGTTTGAAGTATACCAGAGTCGGCATTCTGACGTAAAACCTGGAAGCACTGAACGTAAACATGAAACTGAAAGTGTAGGAGAATGACAGGGGAGAGAGAAATTCTTTGAATAAAGTTGTTATTTTTCAACAATGTTTTTGATCTGCCTGCATTGACACCATTGTATGCGAACTGAACTGAGCTGGGCAATGACATCACTGTTTTCTCCAGGGCTACTGTATAGATAAATTAACTAAATTAATAACTAATGATTTTTACAATGGAATGAATCAATACTGAACTTACTTAAGCTGGACAATGACGCCATTTTCTTCTAGAGCTGCTGTACAGCCAAAATTATATTCCCTCTATCACTGTAAAGCTGCTTGTTTTGTTTTTGCCGCACAAAAAGTATTCTCGTTGCTTCATAACATTAAGGTTGAACCACTGTAGTCACGTTGACTATTTTAACAATGTCTTTACTACTTTTCTGGACCTTGAATGATGTAATGACATTGCTTTCTATGGGAATAAAAAAACACTTGGATTTTATCAAAAATTTCTTAATTTGTGTTCTGAAGATGAACGAGGTCTTACAGGTGTGAAAACAACATGAGGGTGGGTACTTAATGACAGAAATGTTTGGGTGAACTAACCCTTTAATAATTTTTTCACTCCAGATTACTCATATTAACTAGCTGTTTTTAGTTTAGTGTTTTTTTAGTTCATCTAATTCATTTTATTCAATTTAATTGTAATTATTTTATATATAAATATTTATTTTTAAATAATAAGATAATATGTGATGGGGGGGGGGGGGGGGGGGGGGGATGCTGCTGGAGTTTAATCTGCATATTAGAATGATTTCTGATGAATCATATGACACTGAGGACTTGAGTAATGGCTGATTTTCCTTTGCCATCACAGAAATAAATTAGATTTTAAAATATATCCAAATAAAAAACTTATTTCAAATTGTAATAATTAAATGATGTTTCACAATATTGCTGTTTTTGTTGTATTTCTAATCTAATAAATGCAGCATTGGTCAACATAAGAGACTTCTGTCAAAAATGTCCATTGACCAGGGTAAGTCACATTGACCAGGGTAAGTAATTGCCTCGTACTTGGCCATTTTACTTAATTACATTTTATATTATGTAATTTCGGAAAGAGTATCTAATTTTCTATTATTAAGTTGTATTATGCAATAATTACATCCATCTGCCACCATTCTCTTTAGATATAAACAAGGGCTTTGACAATAGAAAAATCTGTTTTGCCCCATAATAAATGAGGTTTTATTGTTGTGCTGATGTTTTGTTTTTTTTGGCCACTTGCACCTCTTGTAATGTCACCATACTTGCGGACTCCTCTCCTCAATCCACACGCTGTTAAACTGCTCAGAGTTCGTTCTGCTCTTCATATCGTTCTCTCTCCCAGCTGGCTGCTTAAGTGCTGTTTACTCGTTTGCCATTCCTGAGAGAGGTAATTAAATATGGTACAAAGAGAGAGAGTGAGAGAAAGCAAGGAAGGAGAGTTTGTTTTATTACCACAGAGTTCCACTTGCAGTCAAATGCTCTGCGTCTTTCCTCTTCTGCCTACTTTTTTTGCACCTGCCTCCCTTTTTTCATCCCTCCTTCTCCCTCTCTATCTGTCTTTTTGCTGTCATACAGCTCTTCCGCATGCACTCCCTCTCAATTTTGCTCACTGTCTTCTCTCTGTCTCTGATCTTTCCTTTTGTTAAACCTGTTCTCTCTTGTTAGGGCAGAAAGGATGTCCAGAACTGTGCAGTAGAGTGTAGTTTAGCCCAGGGCTTAACCTGTAAGTATCCCTACAAGCAGACGGTAAGATAGATCAGTCTGTATGGGTTTCTCTCAAGAGGGAGGGAAAAGAGAGTGAGGGAAATTGAGAAAGAGTGAAAATCATTGTTCGGGACTCATTCATGTCTCTATAGATCAGAGTCAAAATCTTTTAGTTTTGAGCTGCCGCTCTCCTCCCTGAAGCCTTTACACGAAGAGGAGAATCTCACCCTCTCCGATTTTTCTTTTTCACATTCTCTCATCATGGATAAAATAATTCTTGCTTCCTGTGCTTTGCAGGTTTAAACTAATCCAAGTTTCTTTCCAAACTGTTCTGAAAGCACTACATACATGCATTCACACAGGTTCTCCTATTAGTTTGTATCCTACAGGATGAGTGTTTTTTTGAGTGTGTGGGAAGGCTAGAGGCTGTGTGGAGAAGGATTTTCTGTCAACTATATTTTGACAACTGCATGATTTCTTCAATTTACACACAAATGTAAACATATGGCAGGACATAGAGCATTGGAAGATCTTGAAATGATGTGGACATTCGTTCCCTTTTGAAAGTTGAAGTGTGTGTGTATGACAGTGAGGTTTTGTGTGTGTGTTTCTGAGGGAAAAGAACAGCGCTTGTACTACTTTTAACATTCAGTGAGTGTGTAATTGTCTAAAACAGCTTTGCGTCCCCAAACTCCCAACCACAGTAATCACAGTAGAACAATGCACTGAACATTAAGAGAGTGAGAGAGGCAACTTAAGACAAGTTGAAGGACTCTCATCACCTCTCCATGCGCTATTCATCTGCCCAATTTCCTGTGTAGATTCTCTGTGTACCTGACCTCTGAATTCTGCTGAAAAGTGTGTTTGTGAGTAATTTGCCTTTATGCTAATCTGAAACTGCAGAGAGTGCTAATGTGGCCTGGCAAGCTTCTCTGTTTACAGAGTGAAAGAGAAAGAATGGATGGCATTAGTTTCTTCTTTAGCCTCCTCACCTTTCTTTCAACCCAAACCTCATCCAATTTAATCATTCATTTTCTTTTTTTTTAATCTGTTGACGTCATTAAAAAGTACAGAAGGTCAAAGCTGTGCTTAACGCATGTCTTCCAACATATTAAGCTGTGTTGCTTAATAGTTTACTGATCATTAACCATTAACCGACAAGATTGTTAATTTAGAATTACATTTAATTAGAATAGACAAGTGTCTGTGACCCATTAAAAATACCAAAATTAGTTTTCCCGGGGTTTTTATTTTTGCATGCGCAAATAGCGGCATAAACAACAGAACAGAACATCACAACATCGTCACATCACGCACCTGCAGCGCTTCTGTGAGAGGAGAAAAACAGAATAAAAGTGTGTGTGTGTGTGTGTGTATATATATATATATATATATATATATATATATATATATTAGGGCTGCACGATATATCGCATGAGATTGTCACGCGCATTTCGTCAGTAAAGCCGGTTCCCTGATTACCGCTAAATCGCCATCACCTGCTTTCAAATAGAGCGGCATTTAATAGACAGAGCCGTAGTTCACTGAAAAGCCACACAATATCATGTTCATTATCGAAGGCAATTCATCTGCGATATGAATGTGATATTGCGCAAAATGATGCGTTTGATTACACGCAGGCAAGCACTCAGTTTAGGTATATTTTATAATAATAAAGTTATGATATTTTATAATAATAAAGTTATGATATATATATATATATATATATATATATATATATATATATATATATATATAGCCCTATACGCTAAATATATTTATATAAGTAACAGATTAACGAAAGGAAAGAAAAAACAACAAGTAGTACTATATGCTGAGTTTCAGTTACTTTTTGTGACGTGGAAACAGAGACGTGACCAGCGTGACCACCGCCACACTGTGGTGTTATTTCAAACACATTTTTTGTGAAGGATGATGTTATACATCGGTATTGTAAGTACAAAGCCTAGTTTACAATAAATAATTATAAATAGTTAAAAAATAAATAGTTTAGCATCCAAATACATCACAAATATGGAAACATTTAGATTTGTGCTGAATGAGAGAGGTAGACTACATAAACCCAACATTGGTTTCTGTTTCAGTTTCGCTTTAAATGACTTTGTTTTGGCTTTTATATAGCTACTTTTATTTCTTATTCTTGTTCTTGTCTGAAAACCGTTAAATTCAAAGGATTTGTTGTGGAAAAATAGCCTATAACTGCGTTTATAGTGTTTATAATGTTTTTAAACATTTCGCTTTATTTACCGGTATTTTACATTATTTCTGATTGTAATAATAAAATGTGACCTATATGCTACTGTTTTTTTTTTATTTTTTTTTATCTGTAGCATGTTTAAAGGGGTCATGACATGAGAAATCAAATTTTCCTTGAGCTGTTAGTCCAATAAAAGATTTAATTGACACCACACCCAGAAAACGACAGGATTTACAAAGTGGCGATCTATGACGTCAAAGGGCAGCAAGCACCGCCTCTGCAGAAGATGATCAACGCCTACTTCATCCCTGCCTGTTTAGCCCCGCCCACCGATTCACCCATGACATGCAATAGTAACATAGGCCTACGTGGTGCTAAAACAGATCAAGCTACCAAGCAATAAACATGCCGTTGAGGATTACAAAATATTGTGCAGTGCCTGTACTCGACAGTAACGCAACAACATGTGAGTAACTGTGTAAATTCTAATGCCTGATCTGATATTAATGATTCATGTACAGTCAGATGTTCTTTGTCTGTGTGTCAGTAAATCAAACCAGTTACTAAATGTCAACTTGCGTTGTTTCTCTTAGTAGGATGAAAATAATCTTTTATTTAACAGTGATTAAATTATATAAAGAAAGCTCAAAGAAAGCCCCTTTTGTAATCGTTGGAGCAGCGCGTGCTGAAGCTGTCAATCAAACAGCGAGTTTATCAGTGACTGACCTGCAAAACTCCCATTTTATTCAACGAATCTTTTAGTTATATCGCTTTTGCACTGTTAGTGAAGATTAAAGCATTTGTTAGTGTACAGAAATTGAGTTGCAATGACGAGATCACTGCTTTCATGCTCTCAACATTGTCTGTGATCGACTACAGTGTTCATCACTGCAACCTTTCATGTAGGGCTGGACGATTATGGCCTAAAATCAAAACCTCGATTAATTGAACATTTCACCTCGATTACGATTAATGAACGATTATTTTGTTTCTGTTTTTTTTTTTTTTTTGCCCTCATAGTTCACTGACAAGGTTTGTACTGTAAATATGACTGACTATTAAAAGGTGGGATATTTTTTCCTATTTAAAGAGTGATCTAACATAACAGCTCAATTTCAACAGTTATTGTATCTATGCTTCATAACATTTCTTACAGATTTCTGCTCGTTCTAAATCAGATAAAGATGAATTAGTGCAATACCAGTACAAGTGATTGCGTGTGAATTAGTCATACCGTCTCTCTGTTCATTGTGAAGCTGTGGGTTGTAAATGGTTACTCCAAAACTAAGTAGACAAAAGACGTTTTGAGTTTCTAAGCTACTTTAGTGATAAATCACTGGACAGCGCTGACTAGTTTCTGCGTTCCTCTCTGTGCGCGCAATCTTTACGTTTTAAGCAGCTACTGTTTGTATGAGTGTTCGTGCAACACTGCAGCTGCGCGAGCGCGGTAGCTCGGAATAATAATACATCTGTTCGTCTAATCGCTAGAATGTAGGCTACAAACCTTAAAACAAATACAACTGACAAAGTTTAGTGAAGACGCAAGGCTCACCGCTCACGTGCCATCACTATGTGTTGAACCGGCATTCACCTCCGTGTTTTGCTTTTATGCCACTGACTGGACGGGGCGGAGTCATGTGGCTACACACGCGGTAATGTTTTTAAGGGTAAAGTATTAACAGGTTCTGTCAGGACCACTATCGTCAAATATGATAGATAATGCATAGAGTTTGTATTGGTGGTATGGTTCTGTTCTGGGCAAGAACTCCCTGCGCCTCCATGCAGCCTAGCATGAATAAGAGCAGGGAGAGCAGCAATAAACCCCCCAGGGTAAACAGAACAGAACCAACATATGCAGATATCATTGAATGTCATAATTTAACGAACACATATTTCGAGAATTAGTCTGATTAGGGAAATAATAAGACCATCCTGACTGAAGAGAGGAGGAGCTGGGGATGGAGGAGGGTAATTTGCTCCTGAGAATGCAATAGCTGCTGATAAACTGAGGAGCTTATATATAGATGCTGTGATAGGCATCGTATCCCTATAGGTAGACGCAAGTCACCTGGGAGTCAGCTGATGCAAGCTTGACTGACGTGACCTGCCAGAACTGACGCTAACGCTAGATATAAAAAAAACCGAAATAACCGACATGGTAAAATTACGTCGGTTAGAGGTTCTGAATTTCGGTTTCGGTTACTTTTCGATTAATCGTCCAGCCCTACTTTCATGCCACAATCTAAATATAATCAACACTTTTCACGACTATTTAACCTTAGAGCTGTAATAGTAAAAGTGTGCTAAAAGAGAGATTAATACTTGGATATTTTCATATGCAAAGATGTTAGCCAATCACAGCAGTGGGCGTTTACACTGAAGTCTCACAGCAGACACGCCCCTTAAAACGGAGCGGTCAAATCAGAGGCTAAAATCAGGGTAGGAAAAATGCCTTTTATTCATGAATTATGACAATTTTGGATGTAAAAAGCATACTAACATTATAAGTGCACCCCAGGAAACATTATAAAACAATAAACCAGCGCAGTTCATGACCCCTTTAACCATGCACCAAATGTTTTAAAGGGGTCATGAATCAAGAAATAAACTTTTCCTTGAACTTTTTATATATAAGAGGTCATCGTACTATAAGAATTTCCTGTACGTTTCAGAACTGAAAACTTCCTTGTTAGTCAAATAAAAGCTTTTATTGACACCAGGCCCAGCGAACGACTGATCCTGGAATGTGCCTATCTATAGATAGGTGAAACCCCGCCTCCGCAGAAGAAATCAGCACCTACATCATCATTGCAACATTAGCCCTGCCCACTGGTGTGTTAGTGAGATGAGCAGGAGAGGAGAGAGATAGAGGACTAAAAATAACATTACATTTCAAAGGATCCTAATGCAAGGAATATAGTTATTTTCAAAAATGTGAATGTCCCAGTTGAGCTTTATTTACTTCTATTCAGTATTCACTGTGGATTCTTTGGTAAATCAATTGCATATCGACGCATGCTTTGCAAACAGACTTTAAGATATGGACTCGACAGTAATGCAGCAAGTAACTGAGTTAGTCCTACTGTTCTAATGCCTGATCTGATATGTAATAATTCATGTACAGTCAAATGTTCTTTGTCTGTGTCAGTAAATCAAACCAGTGACTAACGGTCAACTTCACGTTGTTTCTCTTAGTAGGATGAAAATAATGTTATTTAAATGGTGATTAAATTATATAAAGAATGCAATCAAAGAAAGCTCCCTTTGCAATCGTTTGAGCTGTCGGTCAATGCAAGTTTGTCAGTGACTGAGTTCTGGACATGTGCCAAAACTCCTGTTTTATTCAACGATCACGTTTGCACTGTTAGTGACGATGAAAGCATTCGTTAGTGTACAGAAATTGAGTTGCAATAACGAGATTGCTGCTTTCTTGCGCTCAACAACATGTCTGTGATCGGCTGTTTATGCCATGATCTAAATATAATGCTATAGATCTTTTTTTTCTTTTCTTTTTTTTTAGATCTTGCTGCACTTTTCGTGATTAGTTAGCCTTGAGAGCTGTAATAGTAAAAACGTGCTAAAAGAGAGTAGTACTTGGCTATTTCAAATGGAAAGATGTCAGCCAATCACAGCAGTAGGCGTTTACATTGAAGTCTCACAGCAGACACACCCCTTAAAACAAATCGGGGGACTGAAATCAAGTTAGGAAAATGCCTTTTATTTCTAAATTATGACAATTTTTGATGTAAAAAGCATACTAACATTATAAGTGCACCCCAGGAAACATTATAAAACAATAAAACAACACAGTTCATGACCCCTTTAAAATATCTTGAAAAATTACTGTAACACTTTACAGTACGTAAAGTACAGTACAGTGCGTAAAGTTTATAACGTTTCATTAGTTAAACATTAATGTATTAACTAACATGAACTAACCATGAGCAATACATTTGTTACTGTATTTACTAATCTTCATTAATGTTAGTTAATGAAAATACAGTTGTTCATTGTTTGTTCATGTTAGTTCACAGTGCATTAACTAATGTTAACAAGATTTTAATAATGCATTAGTAAACGTTGAAATTAACATTAACAAAGATTAGTGCAGTTCATTATTAGTTAATGTTATCTAATGTAGTTAACTAATGTTAACTAATGAACCTTATTGTAAAGTGTTACCAAAATTGCTTTAATTACTTTTTAAACTGTATATCAATCGTCTGATTAATCTGTCAAAATTAAACTGTCGGTTAACAGTTAACCAGTTAATTATGAGCATCCCTAGTGCTTATGTAAGCGACACAAGTTCAAGTCCAATGAGCGCCATGCCTTTTCTGCATTGTTTTTTTGTCCAATCTCTCTGTGACAAAGGCTTAAAATAGAACTTTTTTTTTGTTTTTTTTGTACAGAATGTTAGTGCTGTCTTCCAGTTCAGAAATTGGCGGCATGATGCTAGGGTGTTCTGGGTGGTTGGCAGAGCATTGCTGTACAGTTTCTAGGTGGTTGCTTACTGGCACAAGTCAAAAGAGCCCACTTGCAAGACTCTGATATTCTGGTCCCTAGATATAGCTCGGGTCCCTCCTTCAATGCAAGTCTGAGGGATTTATTTTTCCACCCGTTTTATCATCTTCCAGGTGAAAATCATAGGTTTGATACCTTAGAATAGCACACTTCCCAGAGAGCTGGAATATTTTACGTATCATTCATATCGGCTGCACAAACAGTGCAGTTTAATACTTAGCATTAGGGGTTTTGAACAAAAAAACGAATATATGCAGTAGTAATAGTGATTCCTGCTTTGGCAAGCGCCCCTAATAAACACATGGTTCATGTTTTTTGCATTATGTGCAAGTTTTGAGAGAGTTTCCTTCTAGCTCATTGAGCCAAACCCAGTTGCTTAAATTTCAAGATATGCAATGTATTCAGGTTTGTACCAAAAACTGCATTGTCTGGTACCCGGCAGGGCTCAGGGACTTAAAGTGTCTCCTTATTTCCTCCCTCATCTGCCTACACACACATCTCACATTACAGAACCAGTAGACTGTGAGAGAAAGCCCTCTCAAAGCACACTGCAAGTGTTTTGTTTTCAGATATCTGATATTGAATTTACAGTAAAAAATGTGTAAATCAAGTGAACGTTTTAAAGGTCCCGTTTTTCGTGTTTTTTTGAAGCTTTGATTGTGTTTATAGTGTGCAATATAACATGTGTTCATGTTTCGCGTGTAAAAAAACACAGTATTTTTCACATAATTTACTTATCTGTATACTGCTGTTTCCACTGTCATAAAAACGGGCTGATGACTTCCTTGTTCTATGAAGTCCCTCCTTCAGAAATACGTAACGAGTTCTGATTGTGCCAGCGGTTCCATGTCTTTAATTTTACCCTATCAATTTGAGCCGGAATCAGACCCGGTGATTGGACTGCGGGATGAAAATAACAGCGTTTCGACGACATGGCGACAAACACACTCTACAAACGCAACTCTTGTGTATTCCTGTGGGCGGAGGTTAGTCGAAAAACTGTTTTAGTGACGTCATTAAAGAAGGAAGTAGAGGGATGTAGTCCAAACTGGCTGTTCGATGTAGGCGACTTCTGTTAAATAAAATATCTCGCTTTGCATTGAACTTTGTGCTTTAAAATTTTACAGATTTTATTTATACTCTAACAACAACATTACACACTAACTAAAGTTTGAAACATGGGATCACGAAGAACGGGACCTTTAAATTCAGCAGATTTGTGTACCATTTATTTGCAATAATAATATATTATTAGTTTCGGACATCGTCCATTATGCTCTACTAGATATTGGTATTGGCATCGGCCATTTAAAAAAAAAACATATCTGTTAGTCACTAGTGCTGATTGGTCAGTGCAAAGAAAGTCCTTGGCATCCTATGTGTGTGTTCATGTAAAAAGTGACAGACATACTGTACATCTACCAAGCTCAGGCACACTCAGGCATAGCTTAGGGAAGGTCCCTGGGATAAAAATGAAATTACATTCATTATCAGAGGTTAGAAATCCTCACCACTCCATTTGGATTAGATCAGATTGGTGTGAGCTTGTGTGTGTATGTGTGTTCTTGTTCATACATTTGCCAAAGGGTATAACCGGGCCAGACAGGCTAAGTGTTGTCTGTGTGTGTATGAAAGAGAGAGAGAAAATACTGTGAGTCAGAGAGAGAATCAGTGGGCTAAGATTACATGTCAGTAGTATGCTTTAAATTTGAGTTTTTATTAAAACGGTCAATAAACAGACAAAAGCACTTCATTTTTACGAAGACCAACATGGCTCCTCTGAGAGCTGTTACCAGGCAGGGGAATAAATAGCATGAATATCAGCATAATGGCTTTGGAGGCGACAGAGAGAGAGAGCCAAGTGCTTCTTCCCCATAAAAAGAAAACACAGTCAATCCCAAATTCAATCTCTCTTTCTCTCCCAAAGCTAGCCATGCTGTGATGAGGAAGCACAGAGCTAATGTGCCTGTCTGTCTGTCTATAGAGTTCTTTTCATGTTCTCTCCTCTTTTATATTTTTGTTCTTGCGTAATGTGGTGCCTCAGATATTTAGAGCAGCAGTCAAATTAAAAACACATCAGAGAATTGTGGGTAGTGCAGTTTAGGCTGTGTGAGTAAGCACATTTTTTTGAGATTTTGGAGCTTAACTAGTGAGGGCTCTGATGACATATTCTTTTGCATTTTCATATTCACGTTCATATTTATTTTCAGCATGTGTGTGTGTCTTTTTATGCAAATACTACCACAGGAATCAACACTGAGTCATCTTAAAGGAATAGTTCACCTGAAAAATTAAAACATTCTGTTATCATTTAGTCAAGTTTAGCATAATGTCCTGGGTGATTATTTATTTATTTATTTTTTCCATACAGGGACACCAAACTTCATTGCTTCTTGCATCTCTATTTTATTTTATTTTTTATTTCTTTTTAATTTTCATTTTGTCTTATTAATTTAGTTTAGTTTTCAATTTAGTTTAATTTTTGTTTTATTATTTCCACTTTTTAATTCTTAGTGAATGTTTTAGGGCTGCCAAAATTAATGCACTAATATTACCATTTAAAAAAAGTTTAACTGCTTTAAAGAGAAAGTTTACCCAATAATGAAAATGATGTTATTTACTCACCCTCATGTCGCTCCAAACCACAGAAGAAAGAAAGTCAAACAGGTTTGGAACGACATGATGGTGAGTAAACAATGACAGAATTATTCTTTTAAATATCTCAGGACAGTCTAGTGTTATTTCAAACTAGTGGCATTTTCATGTGTAGTGCAGGTGGTTTGAATACAGCATATCTAAAACTATCAGAAATGCGTAGGAGAGTGGTTTTAACTTTTGTATTAAGCCATGTGATAAAGTCTTTTTAATTTATAAGATTCCATTAAACCTACACTTTTGATTCTGCTAAACTTAAAAACTTAAAAACAAGAATGCAATGATGTGGAAGGTTCAAATTTCAATATTTTATTCGGAATACAACATGGATGACATATCAAATGTTTAAACTGAGAAAATGTATCATTTTAAGGGAAAAATAAGTTGATTTTTCATGGCATCGACACATCTCAAAAAAGTTGGGACAAGGCCATGTTTACCACTGTGTGGCATCCCCTCTTCTTTTTATAAAAGCCTGTAAACATCTGGGGACTGAGGAGACAAGTTGCTCAAGTTTAGAAATAGGAATGTTGTCCCATTCTTGTCTAATACAGGCTTCTAATTGCTCAACTGTCTTACGTCTTCTTTGTCGCATCTTCCTCTTTATGATGCGCCAAATGTTTTCTATGGGTGAAAGATCTGGACTGCAGGCTGGCCATTTCAGTACCTGGATCCTTCGTCTACGCAGTCATGATGTTGTAATTGATGCAGTATGTGGTCTGGCATTATCATGTTGGAAAATGCAAGGTCTTCCCTGAAAGAGACGACATCTGGATGGGAGCATATGTTGTTCTAGAACTTGGATATACCTTTCAGCATTGATGGTGCCTTTCCAGATGTGTAAGTTGCCCATGCCACATGCACTCATGCAACCCCATACCATCAGAGATGCAGGCTTCTGAATTGAGCGCTGATAAAAACTTAGGTTGTCCTTGTCTTCTTTAGTCCGGATGACATGGCGTCTCAGTTTTCCAAAAAGAACTTCAAATTCAGAACAGTTTTCCACTTTTAATTGACAGTTGAAAGTTGAAAGTTTTCCAATTTTAAATGAGCCTTGGCCCATATAAAATGCCTGCGCTTCTGGATCATGTTTAGATATGGCTTCTTTTTTGACCTATAGAGTTTTAGCCGGCAACGACGAATGGCACGGTGGATTGTGTTCACCGACAATGTTTTCTGGAAGTATTCCTGAGCCCATGTTGTGATTTCCATTACAGTAGCATTCCTGTATGTGATGCAGTGCCGTCTAATGGCCCGAAGATCACGGGCATCCAATATGGTTTTCCGGCCTTGACCCTTACTCACAGAGATTGTTCCAGATTCTCTGAATCTTTGGATGATATTATGCACTGTAGATGATGATAACTTTAAACTCTTTGCAATTTTTCTCTGAGAAACTCCTTTTTCATATTGCTCCACTATTTTTCGCCACAGCATTGGGGGAATTGGTGATCCTCTGCCCATCTTGACTTCTGAGAGAAACTGCCACTCTGAGAGGCTCTTTTTATACCCAGTCATGTTGCAAATTGACCTAATAAGTTGCAAATTGGTCCTCCAGCTGTTCCTTATATGTACATTTAACTTTTCCGGCCTCTTATTGCTACCTGTCCCAACTTTTTTGGAATGTGTAGCTCTCATGAAATCCAAAATGAGCCAATATTTGGCATGACATTTCAAAATGTCTCACTTTCAACATTTGACATGTTATCTATATTCTATTGTGAATAAAATATAAGTTTATGAGATTTGTAAATTATTGCATTCCTTTTTTATTCACAATTTGTACAGTGTCCCAACTTTTTTGGAATCGGGTTTGTACATTTTTGTCATCTTCAGAAGAATGTAAGTCTTATGGGTTTGGAAGTACATGAGGGTGAGTAAATGATTATGGTTTTTCATTTTTGTGTGAACTTTTCCTTCACAGCTAAAATAAGGGCATGCTCAAAGGCCCCGACATACTTCAAACAAAATCGAAGAACGAACTGATGTGATGTCATTTTGAGCAAAATAAGGCCAAAACGAAGGTCGTTTTGGGAGTCCGAAACGGCTTGCTAAAGCGAACTCTCGGGAAAAGTTCACTCCAGCTGCAAAACACCTTCATACTACAATTGGTCCGTGGCGATAACGTAATAGGAGGTGTGTGTTGAGGCTCCGCCTTCTTTCACGTGGAGCTCTTCTCAGACTCATTTTGTCTGTTTGAGCCCGTCGAGGTAAGATCCCCACAGGTGAAAACATGAACACTCTGGATAGCCGCTTCATAGTAGAAAATAAAGTTGTGCTTCTATATAAAGAGGCACTGACACTGTTTTTCATGTTTGATACTGTAAAGCTGCTTGCTTTTAAGCAGTCTATTGAATAAAATGCCATATAAATAAACGTGATGTGACTTGACTAGAGTGTGAATTTGCAGACCTCTTGATAACAAACCCATGTTGTTATGATCAGATGCTTTTCTTATGCTTTCTATTTTTGTTGTGTTTATTTTGTTACTGAAAGGAATGCGCGCAGCACATATATACATACTCATCTAAACACCACTCTCAGCAGTGTGGGCGGCGTTAGATGTTCGATAACAGTATATCACTGCTCACTTATTTCGGACTTCGTTTTACCCCTAACCAAAGAAAAAAGAGTATATTGGGGCCTTTACTACAGTCTCTTTGATACAGGAACAATAGTGAAGACTGTCCTCCTTTGACATCTGCGTATTTCCAAGTTCAGATGCAGAAAAGCATTAGTAGCACAGTGGACCTGATCAGACATCAAACCCACAGTGTTCAGTGATCCATCCAAACATTATAATCTGCTCATTTACCTGGATATAGTATACTTTTATCCATCTTCAGGGAGACCAGAGTCTATCGGCTTATGTGTTCTGGCACCTTTTGACCTTTCTCTGTCTGTAGAAACCATCACAGCTGAGAGGGCACAACATCACTCTCTCAGGTCTTGTGTTTACAAAGAGTTGAATCCTGAGCCTCCTGTGTAACGACTCACCGCCTGAGGTATTTTTGTAAAGCTGTGTATCAGGGGTTAAAAGCATTCTCGCAAAAAGTCTGAAGAATCTTTTACTGTGAAAATCTGCTCAGTCTGTGGAACCCTCTTTGGTCTGTTACACACAGCCACAAATTCAGTGAGCTTTAAATCCCTACCTGCGAATCCTGACGTATTCTCTCACATCCCAGGTGAGAGACGCCATCCTCGTTTGAGTCTTGGCTTTTCTGAAAGGAGATCCAAGAGTTGAATGCAGACTAACGTTAACCTTGATTGAATTTGACTCCGTGAAATCCCGGTGGAGACGCAGAGAAGGACAGAATGCAAAGAAAGAGAGTTTAACATGAGGGGACACCCACACATGAGAATGACAGGAAGAGAAAGACAAAGAGAGAGGGAGGGGTAGTCTGTGAACCATGTTCATTTTAATTAATCTCTTCTGTTAGTCAGAGCTGTATTTTTAGTAGTATTGTGAGTGAACTACATCTGGTCTCTGGGCCCCAAGGGGAAGCAGGCCAGTCTACGTACTGAGCGTGTGTGTGTGTGTGTGTGTGTGTGTGTGTGTATGACTACATTCTGTAATATGCTTGTGTATATGAGTCTGTGTTTTATTTATACATTTTACATGCCCATAACCTCTCTCTAACAATTAAAATGAATAGACAATTAAAATGTTTTTACTACTGTACATATAAAACTTCATAAGCTTCATGACTTCATTCATGATTAGCTAACTTATTCACATGGTTATTACTGTATACGGGAAGTATTGATAAAAAATTGTAAAGATAATGCAAAGTAAAAAAAAAAAAAACTAAAATTGAACTATACTCAAAAACATTGAATATGTAACTGATAAATAAACTGTAAACAGCAAAACATACATTATTTTTGAGCTGGATGGAGTCATCTGACCTGATTAACATCCTGCTCTACATGCAAAAGGCAATAACGAGGGGTTAACTAAACAAAGCAACTGGTGAATCTGTAAAGCTTAATGTGTAAACAGTGGCAGCCAAAATTTTTATGTGTTTATAAGTATAATACCAGTACCATGACATTCATTTTTAAATGTCTTGTCAATTTAGCTTAGATTTGAATTTAGTTTATTTTGGTTTTATTTATTTATTATTATTATTATTATTAGTTTTACTATTTTAGCGCTGCCATAATTAATGTGCTATTATATCATTTAAAAAATGTTTAACAGTGGTTCTCCTAAATATGAGAAATGTCATCAGCTACTGATGTCAGTACAATGACATTCATTTTTAAATGAGACTACTACAGCTTAGTGACCATAAATTCTCTGGGTAGAGCTTTTTGTTGTAAACATTAATGTATGCCTATATAAAAGTACATAAGACACTTTTATTTCAGAAGATGCAGGGATTTTCTCCATGGAAATTCCATTAAATTGCCCCTTTTAATGTCATGTGTCTGCTGTTGTTTGATGTCGTTGTGTGTGTGCCTAATTTTTTTTTCTTTGGATATAGGTAGGTTGGAATGACAGTAGCCTAGTAGCAGATTAATTGTGTTTTGTAATTTTTTTTTAGGTGAACTGTTTGTGTTCAGCATGCATTATAAATATCTGTTTTTGACTGCTGAAGTGTGAAGTAATCATTTGTTTGTGTGAGAGTATTTTAAGTATATATGTGTGAAAGTGGTAATAATGTAATATTCTTGTCAGCAGTAGTAGGACACCCTGGTCTCACCTCGGCTACCACTCGGCATGAAATCAGAGCAGAGTGAAAACACATACACATGCTTAAGCCAGAAAAAAAGGGTTTTGTAAAATTAGCTTTTTTTTGACGTTTTTTGTTGTGAAATCAGGGCTGTGCAGAATAAAAGGTAATGCCAATAAATGTAATGTGTAAATAAATGCATGTGGTCTCGAAATAAGTCTTGGAAAAATGTCTGGTGTGATCGCAACTAGAGCATGACTAAATCCAGGTGCTGTCGATCAAGATTCAAAACATACTATATAACCAGCAACCAATGTCTGGAAATGTTCCAATGCGATAGATTCATAATAGCTGGTTGATTCCTTGAAAGCTTTATTTCTTAGTAAGGGTCTCTTTGCTCAAAATGAACAAGGAACAAGCCTTTCTTGGTGCGGGGGTGTTAATAAGTGGAGAGAAGCTCTATTGCTGCACTCCTTGGCAGTAAATAACATCCTGATCGGTTTATCCTACGCAAAAGTCTGACCCAACGTACATTTAAATTGCTCTATAAGCACTGTTCACAGAGAGATTTCCTCTAGCAGGCAATTGTTGTATCATGCCCTTGAGTAACGCTCTCTTTCTCTTGCCATCTCTCTCATCGTCTTGGTACATGTTGTGCAGAATGGAACGTTTGGCAGTCATACACGGTTGGCCGGACCAGAGTGGCTCTCAGATGGTGTTTTTTGGACAAGTCCCTGGAGAGCAAAAGGGAGGACGCAAAAAATGGCCATTGTCCAGTGGTGTTTTGGACCCATGAGCCTCTCCTGGGTCTCAGTCAGCATGTGCAATCACTTGCTGCCTGCTTCATGCCTCCTAAAGTGCTGGCCAATGAGCCCTCTTCTGAGGATTGAGCTGGACCCTTGCTGTCAGGCTGACACCCCCCCCCCTCCCCCTCCCTGAGTCAACATACAGATAATGTTCAAATAGTCTCTGGAAGCCAGATTAGACGTGTCCTCTTCCTCATCTTTAGCTTCTTTTCATGCTCATCCATTTCAGATTTCTCTACCTATTGTTTCCTTTACCTATCTTTATTCTTTTCTTCACCTGAGTCTCCCATATTCTTCATTTTTTTTGTTCTTTCCTTCTTTTCCCCTCTGCTATTCGCCTCTTTGCATGTGTGGGCGTATTCTCAACACAGCCTACCAAGTGTGTGAGCGTGCTACAAATCTCTCTTCTCGCTGCTCCATCCAGTGGAGAATAAAAGAGTCTTTTCATTTTTCAAAAATAAACTCCTTTGGACAGGAGAGGAAAGACGCACACCAAACAGGCTGTTAGATCGATCTGCCACCCCAGGGATGCTTTGATTTGAGAGGCTTAATCAATGCGTTTGTAAATGCATACATCACAAACCTTGACTTTTGCAAAGTTGCGTGTTGTGTGGAACTTGGAACACACGTACGCATATGCTTGTGCCTCTCTGTCTCTTGATCTTGTGTTTATGTCAGTTAAACAAAGCTTACAGTGCTAAGGTTTGCTGAGACACTGCCTTGAGTTTTGGTCATGAAAAATAGATTTAAAAATAATGCAGGGAATGGAAACTGAGAATTGCACTGTCCTCCAGAATTCTTAGTCTAAGGAATTTTTAAAGGTATAGGTCAAACTTTTTGCATCTGATTGTTCCACTTACTTGACATCAGTTTAATCTGTTTAATGTTCAGACGGGGAACTTTAGCTAGTGTTTATATATATTTTTTCTTTTCTTTTTTCTTTTTTTTTTTTTTAATCTTCTTACTGCAAATGTTGCTTTTGGCTAATCTTTGTAAGTTAAATTCTTTCATGTTTTTCTGTAATTTCTAATCAGCTATGTATATTTGCATTTTGTTACATCTTATGTTGTTAAAATAATGTTTATTGCATTATTTTAGTGTTGTGTGTTACCATGATGGTGTTTTGTATTTGTGTGCATGACACTGTATTTGTCTCAGCTTGTGTAAAATCTACTTCTGATGAACTCTGATTCGTCATGTGGCTTTTTTCTTTGAATAGCCTATTGATTGTGATAAAAAAAGCGACATCCTGAGGGAAGTGTTCTATGAGACACAATGATCTTCTATAAGTTATACTGCATCATATAGGCCTACCTTTTGATGTTCATATTTTGTTCTGTAACTGGCAAGAGGAAGAGAAGATCGGTTCATGTGCACTTGATCCACTGATCTGCCGCTTACAGGCGCTGCAGTAGCTATCTGTCAAGTGCTATAAGCTATTAAAGAGCGACATATATTGTTTAATTTTGTTATAAAATCGACTGAATTTGAAAGTTGAACCTTTTTCATATTAAAACTAACAAAGCACAAAGAGTATTGCGACTATTGGATATGTTCTAATATACGGTAAGCCTGAAACAGATCACAGCAATATAAAGAAGCAAAGTCATAGGATTTAATATGAAGCGTCCGTAAGGGTCACGTCCGTAACGCTTATTATGGCTGTTCAGAGCAACGTAGTGAAATGAATTGTTGATCCTAATAAGCATAAACATAATTTAGCTTTGCATATAAAGTTTCAAGTTATTTGCATTTATAATAATTATATGACATAAACTTAATCTTTACAACGTTACGGACGTGACAGCACTGAAGCATCCTCACCACTTTATTACAGCCCTTATAAATTCAACAGACAGTGCTGTTATGACAAAATGAGTGTATTTATTTCTCAGGCATGCCTCCATCTTTCTACACAATGCTAACTGTTAAACTAAAGTTTAAGAAAGGGGGGTCTTTGATCCCTTTTTTGAAAGCATGAAATATGGTTGGTTGAAAACGTAATTTAAGCATTGTTGCTTACCTCATATACTGTGGATAAATAAGGCAATTTTCTTAAAATTTCCATTAATACAGTATAATACAGGCCTAAATGTACAATTTAAAAAAGGTTTTGTTCTTTTGGTAAAATCTTTTTTTTTTCATGGTAAGATGACCATTTTTGCATGGAATTGCCCAACATGTTTTTACTCACTTCATAACAGCAGAGTGTTTGAAAACATCCTTCTGTGAGATGATATGGCTTCTTACACAGAATAAGGCACACAACATATAATTTCATAGTATTCTATACAGTGATAAAAGGCTATGTCGATTAGCATTGAGGTATAAATATACTTTATTATGAAAATACCTGAGAAGCTTGAAGAACTCAGATAAACCATATATTGTAGTATGTTTAATAGTAATGTTTAATCAAACTGTTTCACTCTTCTGTTTTTTTTCAGCTACAGCGATAATATGATGTTTTCCTGGAATGACGTGCGTTATATCGTACTTTTGCCTTTAAATAAACCTTGGTTGATAAATCTTCTACCAGGACTAACACAGATGTATACTACAAACATTTTTATTTGCATTTGCACTAAACAAAAATGTTCTGTGTACCACAGTGCTTTGACTTGAGTAGGTTTTCAGAGTAGTGATAATATGCTAATGAGTTGTTTTACATATCTACTATGTGCATTACTTTTTGCTTTGACTTCCTCAGTTAGCCCTAGTTTTTGTTAAAGGCTTCTCATTATGACCAGCTGAAAGAAAATGCAATGTCCTATTTAATTCTGCCAGGAAGAGCTGCACAGTATTAAGTGTAACCCTTTATTGGGTAAGTTAGCTGTGCACTAAGAGGGGGATACAGGAAACCAGCCTTTGTCTAATCAGAAGAGTTGACTGGCACCTGTTTCAAACCCATTGCGTACACCATGGTGCATGAAAGCTGAGCATCTGTGCATTATTGTGTACTGCTCATCAGTACAATCATAACAGTAACAGTTTGTTGGTGACTCATATGCATGCTTCTTGTTATTCTTTTTGAACTGTCTTTACACAAGTAACCACAAAAGTACATATTTTTCCCTTCTTTTTTTAATGCTTGGTTTTGGGAAAAGATGATGATAATAGAATAGAGCAAAGGAATTAAGGAAACACTTCAGCATGGGAAACAATTATCACTTTAAGTTGCTTATTAGCCTGTATATTGGCTGTTTATTACTACTTATAAAGCACATATTAATGCCTTTTTCTGCATGACCATATTCTACATCCCTTAATCCTACGCAATACCTGAACTTAACCACTACAACAACTACCTTACTAACTATCAATAAGCAGTAAATTAGGAGTTTATTGATGGAAAGTCATAGTTAATAATAGTGGGTATGTGTTCCTCGTACTAAAGTGTTACCGGAATTAATTGTTTTCTTTTATTAAAGATACAAAACCTAAATAAAAACCAGTGGAGATGCATTTATTACTCACAATGCGCCTTGTTAAAATATTCTTCCATTTTGTGTGGTGTAACAAAGCATGTGTGACATAAATGCTGAGCTCAGCAAGTCTGTCTTAGAAAAGAGAGAGCTTTAAGAGGTTGGGGGACAGAGGGAGGGTGCAAGAGAGCGAGGGGACAGGGGCGCGAATAAAACAGTCAGCAAGGACAAGATGATGTGTGAAAACTTTAGCATAGGGACATAGGAGGCAGAAATGGATTTTTTTTTTGTCTTATATTTTTTGTGACTTCATTCTCCTCAATGGAAAGAATATTTACACTGTCTTAATTGTTCCCTATCACCTATATAGTGCGCTATATATCAGTCACCATGTAGAAAATAGTAAATATGTAAACAAGTGACCAATTTCAGCCGCAGCTTCAGCGTCTGTTTATAGTGTAGGAAGCAGGATGCTTTAGATTCTAGAGAGCATTTGATTGGACAGAATATTTTCTGAGAAGCTGAAGTGCACAATGATGTCATCAGAATCATTGATCCATATTGGCGGAAGTGAGAGACTGTAAGTTCCCTTTCGTGGGAACATATATATATATTATGGCGGAAAGAAAGCAGCAGTTCACTAAGTGTGTTCATCCCTGTCCTTGCTTCATCACGGATGGGGATACACACGAGATGTGTGTCAGATGCCTGGGGGTTGAGCACACACAGGCAGCTCTCGAGGGAGCTGTCTGTGTGCACTGCGAAAGGCTCACTCTCAGAGTGCTGCGTTCACGCCGGGCGCTCTTCGAGGAGGGCGCCGCGGCGAGTGTTCCCCGCGGGTCCGGTCCCGCCGCTGCTGAGGCTCGGCGCGGTCTGCACTCGTGGGGTTCACAAATGGATCTGGCAGAGGGGGGAGAGACGGGCCCAGCCTTATCGCTCCCCTTACCTGCCGGACCCAGTGTCTCTCCTCTGGCGGTGGAAGCACGCGCTGCGGTTTCTTCCCCCCGGAGGGAGACACAGACACTCAATATATCTTCCTCCGAGGAGGTTGATGTGGAGGGTGTCGAAGGGGATGAGGAACCGCCATCCTCATCCCCAGCTTATGAGGAGCTGCTGGAGGTAGTGACCAGGGCAGTTGAAAAGCTAAAAATTGACTGGCCCGCGGAAAAACATGAAAACAGACCTAAAAGCAAGTTGGATGAAAGATTCCTTCCCGCACGGTCACTACCCCAGCGTCGGGGTCTGCCGTTCTTCCCCGACCTCCACACCGAGGTGTCGAGGTCGTGGAGAAGACCTGTCCAATATCGTGTCTTCAGCCCCCAAACGTCATTATATAGTAACATCACGGGGCTGAAGCACCACGGCTATGGGGCGATGCCTCGGGTAGAAGAGACGCTTGCGAGCTATCTCTCGCCCGAGTCTGCATCGTCCCTCAGGACCCCGACATTGCCCACCAAGCCCTTAAAAATAACATCTAATTTGGTGGGCAAGGCTTATTCGGCAGCGGGTCAGGCGGCGGCGTGCCTGCATACAATGTCAATCTTGCAGGCATACCAAGCTGATCTGCTGGGGGAGATAGATGAGAGTGGGGAAGCAACATTCGATGCAATCCAAGAGATCCGTAAGGCGACAGATCTAGCTCTCCGGGCCACCAAGGAGACGGCCAAATCAATAGGCCGCTCTATGGCAGCCCTGGTGGCCACGGAGAGGCACTTATGGCTCAATTTATCAGAAATCAAGGACAAAGATAAGAATGTCTTGATGGATGCGCCGCTGTCTCCTGCTGGCCTGTTCGGCGACGCAGTTACAACTGTCGTCGACAGGTTTCAGGAGACACGCAAACAATCAGCGGCCTTCCAGAAAATCCTTCCCCGCCGCTCTCATCCCCCCGAGGCTGCTGGGCGGGAGCAGCCTCGGCCGACAGCCAGCTCCTCAGCGCACAGAGCGCAACAGAAGGCCAGTGTCGCCTCCCGTGCTCCTCCACAAAAATCATGGGGACCGGGCCGGGCGACACAGGCGAAGCCTTCCGGAGGTAGGACGGATCTGAGGACCGTCATTATCTCCCGGAAGGCTTCAAAAAAGAGGTCCTGACATTATTAGTGCAGGATCTCTCGAGGGCAGCCCCCTCCGAGAGGATTCGGATATCGGGTCCTCCTCGGTGCCCTCAGGGAACCGTCTTGCCAACCCTGCCACCCAGTGTGCGTCAGGGCGCAGCGGTCTCCACCGATCCTCCGAGGAGGGTCGGTTGGCGCTTGATTCGTCTGTCTGCCCCTGCGCCGCGTCAGATGGACGAGCCAAGTGCTTAAAAAACACCAGAGACCAGTCTCGAGAGACTGGTTCCCTTAGTAGAATATGTGGAAGAATGGAAACGTCTCCCAAACATTTCGAAGTGGGTACTGCTCATAATAGAACAGGGTTACAAAATTCAGTTCGGTTCTACACCGCCCAGGTTCAATGGGGTGCTTCCCACAGTGGTAACCCCAGAGCAGTCTCTGGTGATGGAACAAGAGGTTACGACGCTTTTGCAAAAAGGAGCTATAGAAAGGGTTCCTCCTCCCAGCAAAATGTCGGGCTTTTACAGCCGCTACTTCATTGTTCCAAAGAAGGATGGAGGGTTGCGTCCGATCATAGATTTATGTGTGTTAAATCGAGCTGTAAAGAAGCTGAAGTTCAAAATGCTTACACTCAAACAGATCATTCCCCAGATCAGGTCCGAGGACTGGTTTGTGGCGATAGATCTGAAAGACGCATACTTTCATGTATCCATCCATCCTTCTCACAGGAAGTTCCTCAGGTTTGCTTTCGGGGGCGAAGCTTACCAATACAGGGTTCTTCCTTTCGGCCTATCGCTATCACCCGCACGTTCATGAGTGGTCACCCGCCTCTGACGTCACGTCTTCTCATTGGTTGGATACAGAGGTGCTTCACGAACACAAAATGCAGAGGGTTCCCATTGCGTCATTGGACGTAGTGTCTCGTTCCCTTACTCAGGGAACAAGGGTTACACTCGTAACCCGAGACGTTTTGAATTCTTGTATCTACTAAATACAAATTTTGTCATTGTTTTGGAGCACTATATAATTATTGATAATCTTAAGGCTAACATTCATACTAAAAGCTAAAAAACTTTTCACATTTTCGTCACATTCTTTTGATTTTCCCAGCAAAAACATCCTTCCTTCACATAAAAAAATCAGTCTACAGGCTTTTATAGACAACCTTGGAAGTCAGGGAAGGTCTCGTTTTTTTATTTTTTTAAGTTTCGTTACTAGCTGTTCACACATTGGCAATTAAAAAAAGCAATTTTTTTAAACATTTAAAAGTGTGTCTTCAGACCCATGTTAATGCCCTCAGGTTTTCAACCTGTCTGGTTATCAGTTTTATACATTTTTTGTTGGTTCAGGTTGACCTCAAATGGACTACCTCAGGAAAATTTGGAAGTTACAGTGGTGTTTCAGCTCCTCAGGGGAAGATCTAACACGAGTAGAGATCATAGCAGGGTACGTCAGTGTGCGTTGAGAACTGAAACGGCCACTTGCGCATGCACTACTTTAACATGCCAGTGATCAAATTGTCACTGAGGGAGATTTATGAGTGCAATCCTCTCTACTTACAGACTCCAGATCTCACGCATTAGTGCATGAATCTGATGATTAGTGAGTTAGTTCCCTCAGTTGATCCATCTAATGAAACAGTCATTCAGTCTTAATGGCAGATCACTGTCCAAAGAGACTGCTCTATTCCCTCAATGGGACCTATTTTTAGCTTGACTGCCCTTTTATGCCAGCACATGCTGCTAATGGAACTTCACCTCCATTTAGGGTGAGAAAACCCTTTGGTTGTTCACTGTGACCTTCTTTAGTTGCCCTTTCAACTTTTCCGGTGCACTTTTAAGAGCTCTTTCACAGCTCTTTACACAGGAGGTGTGAAATATATAAAGGCAGTGAATGAGGAATATAGCTAACTGTGTGCAAAGTCCGTTATAGCACAGATTTCTGCTAAGTTAGTCCCTGAGGAACTAGTGATCATTCTGACAAGGTAAAGGTCTTTTCCCTAACCAATCACTTTAAATCTATTCATATGTCTTTCTGCAGCAAATTCACTCCAAAGGTAGGTTCTAGGAGAGGAGTTAATGAATTTTCTTGTGCAATGTGAACTTATGAATAACACATGCAGATCTCATTCTGATTTATTGGCTTCTGAGGCTCAGGCTGGTAAAAAGGAGAGGTGCACAAGAAGAGATTACATATATTTGAGGGGTCATAAATTATGTTGGATTTGCATCTCTGTGAAGCTTTGGTAGCTCTTTATTTTGTAGAATTTTCTGCTTTGAGATGTTAAGACGCCCAAACTGCGCAGAGTGTCATCAATCAAAACTTCATCAGTCATAAGGAATATATTGGACAGTGCTCCAAGGAATCCAGCTGTCTTGAATTGCGTCAGCGGTTGTTTTTGTGCGCCGTCTAGAGCCCTACTCCCAAAAAGGCACAGCATGGTTTTTAGCGATGAGTCAGACAAGCAAATGAATAGCCCAACGGAGAGCAGACAGAAAGTCCTAGGAAGTGAGTGACATACACAAAGGAGGAGGTACTTGGATGAAAGTATATAATCTCAAAAGTTATTTGCTGTCATCATCAGAAAAAAAAGCACTGAATGACCACTGTATGTCAAATAAGGGCTAAAACAGTTGCTAAACATCTAACTGTAACATTCTAACACTGCATCATTTCAGACTGCGCAAAAATAAACTGGGGTTAAGCACAGTTTGAAAAACCCTATAGAGCAAGATTCCAATTACAGGGGTTTTGAGGTCTGGTGTCATAGAAGAAATGACCTATTATGTCCATTTTCACAAGATATAATATAAGTCTCTGGTGTCCCCAGAATGTGTCTGTAAAGTTTCAGCTCAAAATACCCCACAGATCATTTATTATAGCTTGTCAAATTTGCACCTATTTGGGTGCGAGCAAAAACATGCCGTTTGTGTGTTCCTTTAAATGCAAATGAGCTGATGCTCCTGGCTCCCTTTCCAGAAGAGGGCAGAGCTTTAACAGCGTGCTTCGGTTGCTCAACAACAAAAAAGCTGGAGAATCTCACGCAGCCAAAATGACGATTGTCAGTAACGATGTTGCATTGTTCAAACCGGAGTCGGACACTGGTGGAGAGACTCAGGAAGAAGTTGCAACATTTGGAATGGAACTGGACGTTTCTGAATGGTTAGTGGATAAATTTATGTAGTTGCTGTGGAGTTGATTCAACTCATCGACTAGAATGTGCCATCATGTTAATCTTTTGTACAAATCCAGTGTTGAATTGCCCATCGTTTGTGGAGTAGTCCAGCGTAAAATGATGGCAACAACACTCTACTACAACAACTCTTCCTCTTCTCTAAAGCAGCCCAACATGGCCTCGCCCCCTTTGTTGCGTGTTCCCGGAGGCAGGGTTTATGTAAATTTTGGGGTTTGTGATGTCATCAACCCGGGAAGAAGCTTGTTATAGTCCCTACCAGCCAGTTGTTGTAGTCCTTAAAAATCGATTTTTGTAAAAGAAAGCATCTCCCTTTGCACTGAACTTTGAGCGTTATTGTTTATGCTCAGACAGCAACATTACACACTAACTAAAGTTAAAAAAGTGAAAAAACACCTAAAATGGTGGTATGTAAAGAACACATAAGTTTCATTGTGGTATAGTCACAATATGCATTCTTTTTTTTCTGGTCATCTCTGATATTAGATCAGGGTCTCAGTGTAAAGTCTTTGCTAGACATAAAAGCTGTGAATGGTACCACGGGAGCACACGCATAAAGTAATTTGCTCGGAGCGGCGATAGACCGCTTCCCATCAGATTAGGCAGAGATTAGCATCATAGTGCGATTGGATTTGCAGATTAGTGGCATGGCAATGGCAGATTCTGTGTTTTAATCCGGGCAGAATAGTCTGATAACATTAATACCCTGACGGAAAGCAGCTTATGTTGTAATAGCTGATATAAACATTACATTTCAATGACCTGATCCATTAACAAAAGAATGTGCCACAGATGTTATTCATACTAGAATGCAGAGAACAGTACAGATTTTTCCACCCTTGTGTTTTATAATGCTAGTGTATTGCATTGTCTCTTGGGTAACACTAAAGTAAATCTATTTATCTGTCTGTCTGTTGATCTATCAGTGATTTACTTGGTGCTTTGGGGGATTTAATAATTCCATTTTATTGTGTTGGCACATTTTCTTTAGACATCTGCTATCTGATTGTCTAATTACCTCCTATGTGGAGTTACCACAGAGCCAGACTTGTGCACTATATTCCAAGTCTTCTGAAGCCATATGATAGCTTTGTGTGATGAACACACCAAAATGTAAGTTGTTTTTCTTTGAAAAACCCTTGTTTTCATTGGTGCATTTGTGAAAGAAGTAGCCATATGCAGATTGTGAATCAAGTCAGATCTTTTCAAAGAATCAATTGATCCGATTTACAGAAATGGTCTGAATGATTCATTCATGAATCAGGCCGGTGTGGTACATTGATTCAACTTACTGAATCAATGAACTTTTCGCACAGGTTCTCAGTGAATAACAGCTTGAATTTTGTTCTGTTCCAAGTCCCATGGACCACTTTTATAAAACTTTGTGGTGCCTCTGACAATATGTTTGTTATATTCCTGCTGCTGAAGAGTTGCAGTGGTGTACAGTGGTTAAACCTTTTTGTTACTAACCACTAGATTACACTTTTGAGTGCAACACTTTAAACTCTTTGTGGCTTTAATTATAAAAACCTGCGAATGAACCTCAGTCCATTTTTTTGCCACATCATCGTGATTCAGTGACATCACAGTGATGACCCTGCACTTGTATGACATCTGGTTGTGACTGTTTAAGTATGAGATCTGTGTGTTTGCATGAGTAAAGAGGATGAGATGAGAGATGAGTGCTCTCTCCCTGAGCTCAAGAGTTCTAACCTCTCTCAGTCTGCCTCAGGGAACAGCAGTCTGTTTCAGCATACTACAGAGGCATGTTTTCAGTGTTTGTGTATATGTGAGAGATTGAGTATGCTTATGTTTTTTCCCCCCTCTACATCTGAGGAGCTCTTTAGGAAAGCTGCATTAAGCTGAAAACAGACTAGCTTTAGATCTTCAATTGGCTAAACACTCATGTGTCTCACAGGCCACATCAAAACAAGTCAACACACACACAAAACCACTACTGTCTACAAGCACATTTCTTTCTCTACACACAAACTAACAGGTTCCATCGGATTCACACATTGTCACACTAGTAAAACACAGCGGGATGATGATCGTCATTTCAGGAAGCTCTTTTTTTTGGCAGGCAGCAGACCAGTGGTTTCAAACTCTACAAGTCACGCATGTACCTGTAAGATGTATAGAACATTTTCCATTACAATCTGCCAGAGTGAGGCCTAACATATTGTGACCCTAAGAAAGTTCTCTCTCATTTTTACTGAGAACAAACATATGAAGTCAATAAGTGCCACTGTAACCACAGTTTACTTCATAATAACTAGACATGTTCAGCTACTTCAGTGTTTAAAAGTTAAATAACTTGGTAAAAAATTATTCATATTTTTTATATTTCTCTTTCACAAATACTTCTCCTTTAAGCTTTCTATTCATGGTTTCCACAAATACAATAATATTAAGCAGCACAATGGGTTTTAACATTCATAATAAGAAACATTTCTTGATCATGTGACACTGAAAGTGTATAGTCCACTGTGTTTGACAACTAAACAGTTTTAATTTTGAAAAATAGATATCTGTTGTTTTATAATTTAAAACTTCTCTTTGTGAAATTGTGTTGTGATGTACCTGCATTTTTTCAAAATGACACTGCTATTTTGCTAACACTATGACTTTCATAAATTTTTAAGTAAGATTTAAGTGTCCTTTCTGGGGCCATATTTGTGTTTCTTGAAATCAACCTGTCACTTTCAGGTGTCATGAAAGGGTCACATTGTGCTTGGTGAACCATAGTATCTATCTTGCAGTGACCTAGTTCTCTTAGAATGTAGCACATTTTTTTGATTGATTGGTGATTCCTTCTTACATTTTATGGTTAGATTTCATATTGTTTTATTTAGCTCTGAATGGTGCATTTGCAATATTGACATCAGTGATATTTCATGACCACTAGCAGTAGGTTTTTTTTTTTTATCGCTATTTTTTATTGCTAAAACCTATTGCTATTAGGTTTTTTCATACCTATTGAGAACCATGCTGGAGTCCATGTTAGCCCTGTTTTCAAGTGTGTCAATTGTGTTTCATTGGTGTACACCTGACTTTAGAAGGTTTTTTACACCAAACTCTGTTTTTTTTACACTGGAAGTCTTTTTAAATTCTGACTAGGTGGTTGAAAGTTATCCAAGATTTCCCAGACATGTGCTACATCCAACTGGATCTCTAAGGACAGTCCAACATGGGTGTTGTTGATATTCAGATAAAGGGATGACATTGTGATTGAGTGAGTCTTTTTCGGCCCATTTATTTGATGATCCAATAAGGACAGGACCTACGGTCATTGTTATGTATAGACTATAAAAGCAACATTTAGAAATGGTATTAATGAACCGCAGGTTATCTTTGGCCTCCTTCCATGTATTAAGTGCTTTATAGGTCAGATTAAATAAGGCAGCAGAGACCGCATGTGATGGCTGACGTGAACACCCTAATTTGTTGGCACATAGTCTCAGAATAATGGGGAGAGAGGACAGTCTAAAGGCTTTAAAGGAAATGCCATGCACCCAATAACACTGAAGCATGGGTGCTTTTTTTTGCATTCTTGAGTATGGACACATTTTTGATTCTCTTTTTGTTGATAATGGTGAGAGAATGGGGTTATAATACAAAATGCAAGCCTGATTTGAACCTATGTCTCCCACATGAGCACCATAGCATGTGTTATGTACATAAATACTGCTAAGCCATGGCTCCAACAGGGTCACTTTTATCATCAACAACCCCTTCTTATGGCCATTTAGTCAGATGGATCCCAGCTGAAATGTACACCTGCCCTTTATAGGTCTCTATGGATGCACAATGGCACGATTATGTAGAAAATGGAGAGCATGTTCATCTTTTACCAGCCGTCAAATTATCCAAAGATCAGTATCACAGGAGGTCAAGGACAGGTATGTGTGTAAGAGGATAAAATAGCGAAGCAGTTTGATAATGTTGCTTGCTAAGTAGTCTGGGGTCAGGTAATGTTGATCCACAACCACTTTTTCTTGATGTCGCCTGCTGAGTTGGTTCATTTGTGTTGTCTTATGGGGCGTACACACTGAATTTCTTGCTTTCAGAAACTACTGTAGAGCGCAACAGAAAGTAACAGTGCAGAGTCTCTAGCAGCCTTTTTAAAGTTTTAATTGCTACTGTAAATACTTGATGCAGTTGTGATGCTTTGTGATGCTCTCTGTCAGTCCGTCCATTTCAAAACATTTTTCAAAGCTTTAAACAAGGCTTTGTCAAGCTAATATTCAAAATTTGTTTTACAAAATTTCTAGTAAAAAAATGGTGCAAATTCAAATGTCTTTGAATTTCAAATCATTTGAATTGCAGTTCTGCAACCCTGTTCCTCAAATTCAATTCAAATTCAGGGTTTTTCCTGGGTCAAAAATGGTCTTCGGTGGTTGCAGACGAACACGGTCATCCACATTACATAATTTGTAATATTAATTTATTAGGACTGGGAAAAATAAATCGATGCATCTCGAATTGAGAAATGATTCTGGATCGCTTCTGAGATTTTACGAATGCATCGCGATTTTCTCTCGAATCAATTCTGAGATTGTTTGTAACAGCAGATGGCACTGCGTGCTTTAGAAACAGCCGGAGTTTGCTTGCTTCCAGTTCCTTACACACACACCACTTGAACCTTCTATAAAAAAACATTCATAAATTCCAAAAAGGTTGAAGTGAATTACAAGGGTGTTTGCAGTGGGCTGTTTATATTAATCTCGTGTCATAAAAGCATTCTGAGGTGCAAGTACATTTTCAGACTCAGTCGAACGCACAAGTGCTTTTTGTGAGCATTTGAGCGTGTGGTTAAAAACAAGCCTAGAGCGGCATCTGCTGTTAAAAACTGAGCTCAGAATCGATTGAGAGAGAATCGTGACAAATTCAGAAAATCTCAGAATTGATCCACGAATCGAGGAACATTAATCTGTCACTGTCAGGACAGATTATAACACAAAGTGCTTAGAACTATTTTACATTTAAAGGTGCCATCGAATTGAAAATTGAATTTACCTTGGCATAGTTGAATAATAAGAGTTCTGTATATGGAAATGACATACAGTGAGCCTCAAACACCATCGTTTCCTCCTTATGTAAATCTTGTTCGTGCAAAAGACCACTGAAAAACAGGCTAATCTCAACATAACACCGACTGTGACGCAACAGTCGGGATCATTTAATATGTACGCCCCCAACTTTTGCATATGCCAGCCCATGTTCTAGGCAGTATTAACATTGTGGAGCTGTACAGCCAAATCATCAGACGTTCTGCAGGTATTGTGAAGCCATCAAGCAAGGACAATAGCGAAAATAGCAGATGGATCGATATTAACTGTTCATGATCCATGATATCATGATATATTTAGTGATATTTGTAAATTGTCTTTCTAAATGTTTCGTTAGCATGTTGCTAATGTACTGTTAAATGTGGTTAAAGTTACCATTGTTTCTTATTGTATTCACGGAGACCAGAGCCATGTCGTTATTTTCATTTTAAGCTGAAAACGCGTGTAGTCTGTATAATTCATAAACGCATCTTCATTCTTTATAAATCTATTCAACAGTGTGTAACGTTAGCTTTAGCCCCGTTAGCCATGCAGCATACTATCAAACTAATTCAGAAATGAATGTAAACATCCACAAAATATATGCCATACTTGCGTGATCTGATATGCTGCATCATGAACAGTTTGTAATGGTCCATTTTGAGAGTTATACTTGCTGTGTGAACTTATTGTATTGTCTATGCAATGTATTATAGAGTTGCAAGCTTGGGGGCGGGAAACACGAGCATTTAAAGGTGTACACACAGAAATCAGAGCATTTTTAATGCCACCCCAAAATAGGCAGTTAAAACATGGTATAATAAAAAATTATTTTCAGCTGAAACTTCACAGACACATTCTGGGGACACCTTGGGCTTATATTACATCTTGTGAAATCGACATTCTAGGCCACCTTAACAATCTGTAAATTCATGTGTAAAAAGTTACTGAGTGACTGATTTGAAAGGTTAGTAATAAAATGAACAACAGTGTAATACATTACATAGAAAAAGTGTCAGGTCTATTATTTTGCATTTACACTCCAAGATTTAATGCACAGATCATTTGACATACAGTATCAGATGTTGTTCTGTCCCAACCATTGCTATGGTTATCACTGTTCATTGGATTCAATCATGCATTTAAATATGGCTGTCAATCTAGAAACTTTGCAATGTGTAGTTAGTAGCTAGTCTGGGTAAACCCAGCCTGATCTGCCGGCGATTTGATTTCGCTCGGCAACTCAGTCTGGAAACCCGTGCATTCACTTCTGCTGCGCTCTTACACTTTTGCGGGAACCAATCACAGACTGGCTTATCCACCTTGCTCGCTATTGGCGGGTATAACACGATGACGATAGAGAAGCGACGGCAAGCAGCTTTCAAACTCCATCTGATCTACCCGTCTCTCCAAAATAACAATGCACAATCACAGTGACGCCGAATGTGTTAAACATTTACCTTATCTGAGTGAAGTGTAGCAGAGCGTTGATCCGCAATCTCTTCATAGGAAGATTACAAACGGCGATTGATGAAACACAACGATTCTCTGCTGTTATTTTGGTGGTTTGCTTCACGATGTGAGTACAGGACTCGTTTACTTCAATGCCCCTTGATGGTAGACAATATTTTTATTATTTGTTCTATATGTTTCGTCTCCCTGCTTCTTGAATCTCGTGCCTCCTGAGCTGACTGGAATTCTTTTTGGTTGTCATGACAATGACGTAGTTTAGGGCGGCTATATTCCGCGTTCATTTACACTGAACCAGAACAGTATCAGAGTCGCCTTTTAACCTCTCGACGATGCTGAATGGCTTCTTTAGTTAGCAAACAAATTGCTCGAGTGGGTGTAAATACCGATCACTTTCATGTTTTTTTGCACAACCTGCAAAAATCGCTCGATGCTGATTGAGACACGGTAAACCTGTCTGGAGTTTTCGCATCGCTCTGCAAAGTACGTCACCCGAATCGTTGATCTGATTGGTTGAAGGACTATCCAATTGCGTGACTAATGCTCGTTGATCACGCCTCTTGTGCAGTAGGAAATACATAGCAAACTCCCCAGACCAATGTTCAATTTTAAATTGAGCTTGGTCTGGTGATAGCCAGACTAGTTAGCAGCATGAAAAAAAAAAATATACAGAATGCAAGCAAAGATCGCTGCCATTATAATCACTGAAGCTATCAATTACTTCAGTTCAAAGCAAGATAGACAAAGCTGAACTCTTGCGAAACCTTCCGCTATAATCTGTCTACACTTTCCAATGAATCACTTATTGACATTGTGTTTATACTTTGTTGGTTACAATGAAAGGATTTGCGAGCATGCAAGAATTTGTGCTGAAAAAAAAAAACTCTGCTGGTTTGAGCAGTGCTGAGCGGATTCTGACTGACTTAAGCACATCTGATTGGCCGTTGTGTTCATGCACTCAACAGATATGTCTGTGATTGGCTACAAAGCTCAATGCTGCAAAAATATGTTAAAAATAGAAACCTTTGGCACTCTTCACAGAGCGCTTACACAAACACTCATCGCGGGAGTGTTTTAATCCTCTGGGGTCTGAGGATTTTTGGGGCCCTGGAGAAGTTTTGACATGCCCTGACATTTGTGCTTTTTTCAGTTGTTCCTGAACATATTATGACAAAAGTGTCATTACACTGTATTCAGCACAAACTAGGCTACAATAATATGTGAGGAACATGTATGTACATGTTTGTGTTTTTTAAGGAATAACGTTTATGCGTGGTTATTGAAAAAAACCAAAAAAATTAGGTCACTGAAATAAGGTCAAAAAATTATATTAAATCTGCGTTCACAAGACTTCTGGGTATTGGAGGTTGTAGACTAGAGTTTTTGTTTCAGAATTATGTAAAAATTATCCTGCCTACTCGTTCATATAAAACAATAGAGAGATTTAAATTTTCTAAGACACTTTTTGTCAAGAAACACAGTATGCGTTGAGGCGTGAATCATCACGAATAATGCTTTGATTCACACCTGAGAAGACAAAAGATCCACATAAAGACCTGTAATGACCTGCATAATAATGAGCTCTTTCAGTCAGGTAGGTTATGTGGAAAAAACCCTCTATGATCATGCTGATAACAGGATTAATGTCCACTCTTGACAAAAAACAAAACAAAACATGTTTTTTGTGATCTCATGCACGTATTATTGCACATCGTGTGAAGAAAAGCCTATGTTAAATTACATTACCAGTCAAAAGATTGGACGCAATGCCGTTATAATGTTTTTAAAAGAAGTCTCAAGTCTCTAACCAAATAATGGTTTTCTATTTTAATATACTTTAAAACATTCCTACCTCTATGGCATTTCATGTAGGCTAATATATTTGTTATATTATATAGCCTAAATGTTAATGTGCAGTTGACAAACAAACATCATTAAAAAGATCTAAGACTCAAGCTTCACATTTTGACTCTTAAAATCGTATATTGACCGTAATTTCTTAATATGCTTAAAAGCATGCACATTTGGAGAAATATTGATGGATTCTCATATGTTTATGTCAATTTTCTATAGAGAGGAGTAATATTTATCCAATATTTCTAGTCATCACTATGACTGCTGGATACAGTGTTTTCAATTCATACTTGCAGCCGGAGGGCACTCTGTGCACCTTTAGTCCTCAAATGTCTCAATGAAGAAAATGCATATCATGTGACATTCCAGGAACTAAGAGGCTTCCAGAGATCGCTAACCATAGCTTTAACATGCACTTTTGAAGATAATAAATACATGATTGCGACGATGTATACATGTATTGCCTCAGAATTTGCATCTGAATAGTGCTCACTCCGTGGGTGTGGCCGAATTAGTGGATAATGAGCTGAATCACAGGCTTCTGACATGTGTCTCTTTTCATACAAATTACATAAACAGAGAATTTTTGTTTTCGATTTGACTTACACAATTTAAAAGCTGACATGTCAACGTTTCTTTAGACATAAGTCTAATTTTTTTGTGATTAGTATTCACTAAGTTACAGTTCATTTTCTGAGAACTATCAGATTGGACTTTGTTCAGAGGGAGACAAAAGATCACACATCAGGTTAGTTTTTTTCACACTGGTAAGAAAACCGAGGTATTATTTCCGGCGATACCTCCGACTCAAGGGAGTTAAAGATGCCAGCTATCAGCAGGTACCGGTACTGCAGAACGGCAGGCATCGTCACAATAAATGAACAAATATTTCTTTGGCCGGACAAAGATTCATTTTGCCAAAATATTTTCAGTGCAGGAAAAACCCTGAAATGAAGTAAAATACAAGACATTCTCAGTTCAATGGTGCACAATTGTGGTGATGGCATTTATTGCAATGGCTCTTTATGACATTGATTCTCCTTGAAGTCAGACATCAGTAAGCTGCAAGAACGTCAGTCTTGGCTTCAATGCCAGTCAGGAATCTCTTTCCTGCTCTGTCTCCCCCTCTGTCATTCTATTTGCCATGCTGTGGACCTTTGATGTTGAGTGTGACCTCCAGTATGCCGCTCCCCAGCGTGTGGGAAGTGCCACTGTTGGAATTGGCATTGAAGTAGCCCAGTGAAGGGCCTCCATAGTGCGTTTCAGACTCCAAACGCATGCACATATAACGTGACTGTGGTGGTCTGACTGAGGCATCCATCCCTGCTGTTTGGATTAGCGTAGAGGACAGCCAAGAGGAAAACAGGGGGTAGGGGGCAGGGGTTGATCCTCAGTTTGTGTGTGCGTAAGTGTGGAGTCTGGTTCATTAACACTTCTGGACAAGGTTTTGGCCTGGCCATGGCCGGATGTAGCACTCATTCTGTTCATTCTGTTAATGTGTTCATAGACTGTGATGTCTTAAGTGGCCTGGGGCGCTCCTTTGTCTTTCTTGTTTTCTTTTCATTGACTTCCTTGTAACTTTGGGTCCGTCTCGCCACCGCAGCGAGGATTCTGGAACCCATACAGAGATGCCGGGATTCTTTCACCATGGAAACCCAGCCAAGCAGTTTTTGAAATGACTGGCTATGGTCCTAGTGAGCTCTCTCTCTTTCTTTCTCCCTCACTGTTGCTTTCTTATTCATTTGTGTGTGTGTGTGTGTGTGTGTGTCTCTGTGTTAATTAAAGCAGAAATGCTCTTGCGTTTGGATTGTGCTTCAATGGTTTAGGAGGAGATGTGCTAGAAAAGTCTGGCGCAGGCCCAGCGCACATCCATGTCCTACCACCACTTTACTGCTCCCCTTTTACCCCCTCACAATCACTCTACTGTGTGTGAGGGGCCGCAGAGGGGGTGGGGCGGGATGGAGGAAATGAAAGGAGTACGGGTAAGACAAGCAGGGATGGAGAGTGCATGACAGAGAAGGAGACAGGCCCAGGATTTTGCATGTTGTCTTTATAAAGTGGTCCTCAGTGGAGTCTCTCTCCCTGTTCATGTTCATGAACACAGCACAATTTTTCTGTTTTCTACAACTTTTAATTGTTGTAATAATTATAATAAATGCATTTTTACATTTTGTGAATAGAATGATACTAGGATGTATTTGGTTGTTGCTATGGTGTTGCTTTACAATTCCGATCAAAAGTCTGGGGTCAATACGATTTTTTTTTTTTTTTTGAAGAAATTAATTTATTCAACAGGGATGCATTAAATTAATCAAAAGTGACTTTTACATTATTACAAAAAGTGTCTTTTTCAAATTAATCAAGAATTTCAAACTGTTTTCAACATAGATAATTATAAAACCAAATCAGCATATTAGAATAGTTTCTGAAGGATTATGTGACACTGAAGACTGGATTAATGCTGGAAATTCAGCTTTGCCCTTACAGGAGTAAATTACATTTTATATAAATTACATTTTAAATATATTAATATATAAAACAGTTATTTTAAATTGTAATATTTCAATTTTTTTTACTGTTTTTGATGAAATATATAATTGTCTTTTTCTTTTTCTTAGTCTTATTTTCTGTACAGCACTTTGGTCAGCCTTGGTTGTTTTTAAATGTGCTTTATAAATACTGAATTGTATGAAATGAATGCAGCCTTGGTCAGCATAAAAGACATTTGAACAGTACTGTATTTTTTTCTGGTGTTCTAAATCATTTTAGTGTGTTGCTATGTGGTTGCTTGGGTTTTCTATATTGTTATTCTGTGATTTCTTAGTTGTCCAAGACAAGAGCCAATCCCTAGGTCTCAAATATGGCTCAGCTTTCTCTTTCAGTGTAAGTCTATTAGATTGTTCACCTGTTTTATTGTCTGCCTGACTCGCTGGATGAGTTATGTATTGAAGTTTAACACTTTGAGTAAGTATGAGCAATTATAATTGTGTTTGCAATAATAAGCGTCACTAATGATCAAATCAGATGGAATAAGTTCACTTGTGTTCATCTAACATTTCATGGTTTTGTGAGCAGTCATAAATATTGTGTTTGTTATGTTGTATCGTAGATAACAATTCACCTCCAATAAATGCTGTCTGTTCTGCAATAGATTCATGAATGATAGTTGGAAATCGTATTTTGTGTACTTCTCCACAGGCCAGCGTTTTAGGGTGACAGATGCAAGTCATAAACATTTAGAGTTGCGCCGTTTGTGATTTAGGAACTGTTTCAGAAAAAATTCAGGGTTTTCGTTTATAATCAGAAAACCGGTAGCGTAAAATCTCTCTTGGACAACATAAGTGGGTGTTTTCAATTTCCCAAAGGCCAGTCTTACCAAAGCACAGCCAGCAGCAGAGATCAATGTGGCTGATTGCATTTTTTTTTTTATTGTATTATTATGGTGTAAATGTAAATAATGGTTGTGTAAATCGTTGTGAGGTTAATGTCACTCGGCCTCAGGGAGTGAACACAGGTGTTCGATGCAGGGAAATGTTGTCAGACTGTAAGATTTGGATTTAGGATGTGAAAGGGTGTGGACCAAAGCATGCAAATTTGGGCTTGCTTTGATCTGCAGTATTTCTTTCTCTCTTACTGAACTGTGTATGCTCTTATACTCCCTGAAGCATTCTGGGATGTGTATTTGTACGTGGAGTGCAAGCCCTCTTCTTGTTCTGATAAAGATTTGTTTCCTACCTGTGAAGATAAACCAGCTAGATTAGCAAAAGTAGATGAGATAAGCTCAGATTTGTTAGCCAATACATATAAGATACACTCTGCCTGAACTGAATTTGCACGTCTCACTGTGACCTGATCTGGCTTTTGAAGCTGTGGCTTCGGCATAAATCCTTCCTGTCCTCTTCTGTTTCGGTCTTTTCTATTGTGGAGCCTGTCACTATTGGAAAGCCATAGAGGATTGGCTGCACTTATCATAGTCTTGAAATCTACACATGATCCCTGAGTCTACATGATCCATTGCGTTTAAACTGCCAGGAGTCTTGTCCGATGAAACAGTAGCTGTTCACCGGCTGGGTTAATTAACCAGCCGAGAGCTTGAGGATAACTGGAGCTGGAGAGGGTGATTGGATGATGATGTGTCTATAAAAAAAAAAAAAAATCTCAGTGAGCTTAATTAAATTGAGGAAAACTTTTTAATTAAATTAACTCTTTGCAGCAAAAATAATTTGTTTTAGTTTTGCTGTATGAACTTAATGTTGCTAATTTTGCCAATTAATTTTGCCTTCTAGATCTAGTGGCAAAATTAAAAGGACTGAGTGGGATTCACATGCACTGCTTGTGCTCTACTTCAACACAGTATTAAAATTACTATCATATATACTGTTATTTACATATTTTTGCCCTTTAAATGTTGGCTATTTAGTAGTTTGTTTTCTGACATGCAGTAAGAAATAAAGAATTTTAAATTTGAACTTTAATTTAAATTTTCATCTTTTAATTTAAAGATTAAATTGTCTTTTAACATTTATAAAAAATAGGTAATGATAGTTACATACTGGTAAAACGCCTGTAATTCAACATTGACATGGCACAACTACTTTAGCTTTTTTTTGCAAATTTTATCATTTTTTTGTGTATTTTCGAGGAATTTTTTTTTTTAACCATTGAGAGGTAAAAAGGTGACTTTCTTATCAATTTTTTAAAATCAATTTCAACACGTTTAAGATTTATAATTTATGTCAAGCATATGCAAATTTTTAATTTTTTCTTTGTTTGAAAGGTCCCTTTCTCACTGATGTAATTGACAGACTTGATTTTCCATTCAATTGTCCATTTTTGTTAAAGAAACAGTGAGATTTGCTAGCTATCACTTTCTCCCACTTTCTCACTTTTCTTCTTCATCTGCTCTCATACTCTCTGGGTTATATTTAACACTCATTAGAGTGTTATTTCAGTGGTTTGAAGAGGCTGAGTATCTAGCCAGTCCCCTTAAAAGGGTCAGTGACTGCAAAGCTCGGGGGAATTTCATCATGGAAGTTTGGCCTGCAAAATTCTGGAAAATCACATTCAGAAAAGGCGCAATAAAATATTAATTAATCATACACATACACAAAAGCAATGTAGTCTGCTTTATTGACCACTGTTTTAAGGGAATTTAAAATCGATATCCTATTATGGATATTTTCTCTTCAACATTTTGGTGGAAAAGATCTACATCAAACTATTTTCAGCTGTCAAATTTGTACATTGAAGCGATGGAAAAATTGGATTTAAGTTGAACAAAAACCATGTGTTAAGTTAAAGTCCCAATGAAATCTAAAATGACAGTTCTTATTTTTTATGGAAAATTGCAGTATTTATTATAAATAATTTATCCATGCACCTCATCATCATGTGCCCTCGTAATCTTTAATTAAAATAACTTCCCCTCCCACCTCTAGCGACATCGCTTTCCTTCTCTGATGAAGTGTTTACTGGTGTGAGTGCGGACAACCTCTTACTCCTGCCCTACATTTTTTCTTGTTTGAGAAGTTGTTACACTCAGATATGTCACAACAGGGAAGAGAAGACTATTGCAACTTTCATTTTATGTCGACTTTAATATAATTTTGCTTTTGCCTTTTATTAGACAGGAGGGTGGATGGAGTCGAACCTGCATCCTTCAGAGATCACTACAGCTTAAGAGCATGTGCATTACTGCTGCACTATATGGACTGATGGCAAGCTACAGCATTACCTCCAGTACCACATGCAGGTTTAGCATTGTATTGCGGCACTCAAAGTTCAAACAATATCAACTTTGACCCCATTTGCCATTGACATTTTGAAGCACACACAATTATTACTGAAAAATTGGCATAACACATCATTACGGGGGCGAAGCTATTCTGTATGTAAGCGTGAAAGATTAACAATGTATAGTTCAGTTTTAGCACTGCTATGACAGTGTGAGTTGGATTTAGTAACAGTTGTGTGACTTACTAAACCTCTTATTCATCTTCAATCCAGTAAATTAGGCTTGTTGTCGATTGCGCCTTAACAAAATTCTATTTGCCTAGTGCAATTAATGTTGTGCTGTGACTGTCCACCGAAAGCAGTTGGTCGACAGAGTTTTATTGACAAGAGATGGTTGTGTACATTTTCTAGTGATCATGGCAGCAGTAATTTATTGCAATGCTGTATAGTCCTAGTCAAGTATGCCAGAACATGGTATTCACCTGCCTCATTCAAAACCTCTAGCACTCAGAACCGGCCTGCAAGATGGGAAATTGCACTGTGAAAATTACGTTTGGTATGAGAGGGACAGAGAAACAAAGTGGTAGTGGATGTTTGTCAGACATGTACCTGTGATTTGTATATTTCTAGGGTTAAAAGACAGATGGAGGAGAAAGAGGCCAAGTATGTGTGCGGTTCTCATATTTCATATTTCACAGTGTTGAAGAATGGACATTAATCACATCCAATGTCATCTATCAGAGAGAGCGAGACAGACATTAAATCAATACACACACTCGCTCACACACATGCCAGATGTCTGTCAGATGGTGCTAGGGCACAGATGCTGAACAGAGGTAGAGTTGTGTCGTTTATTCCCCGGTCGCTTCTCTTCTTCTCTCCATTTCTGGTCTCCTCCCATCTGTAGCTCAGCCCAGTGACGAGCTTACATGACGAGATGAGTGACCTCAAAATACCCTCCAGCAGCTCAACAAATAGATCCACAGAAACACAATGTATATTAAGTAGCAATAGACTATTTAATTTGGCCATTTGAAAATAATCGGCCTTTAACTGCCCTCCTGGTCGATTAACAGATGTTGTTCTGCCTAGTCTCAAAATCGGGTCAATGGATAAATAAGCTCTTTTTTCTCTGTTTTTTTTTTTTTTTTTTTTATTTAAGTAAATATTGTGTAAATTAAGAGTATAATTTTCCGTACTTCTCTTTTCTGGTCATTACATTTTTTATATATATAATATTACCCACATCGGCAAACCACTAATATTAAATATAGCAATGCTGTATGAAGAGTTTGTTTGCAAAAACAGATAACTCAGTTTTTATTAATTCTCACAAATCATGGTTTTTTTTATTGTGCATTCCAAGTAATATCAATCAAACTGCAGTTGGGTTGTTTTGATTAATTAATAATAACTAAAAAAATAACTTACAAAATTAAACTTACAAAATTAAAGTTCATTGAAAGTATGTTTTTTTTATATATTAAAAGTTAGTTTTTTATGTATCTTGAGTTAAACAAAACTAAGGAATTGCTTTGTAATTACATTTAAAACACACTCAAACATGTGTGCACATGCGCATTCATTATGCACACTCATAAACACACAAACACACACACAGAGAAGCACACACGCATGCACTCACGCACACACACAAACGCAAAAAGGCAAACAAGGTTTCAGCATGTAAGACGTGTATGGTGTACAAGGAATTGCAGGAGTCTAAATTATAAATCCTCGATCACTTTTACTCAGCTTTGACGAAAATCCCCTCAGCTAGTGCGTCTTTTCGAAGTGATTATCAGCCTTGTCACCTGACCTGAATACTGCATGCTGATTCGCTAAAATAGACTTATCGGGTTGTGTGCGAAAACAACAAGGGTGCTTGTCAGTTTCTGCTGTAAAACAAGAACTTGCGATGCCTTGACAGTGGACAATACTGACTTTTTTGACAGAGCTTACCGTATTTAGGGTTCAGAACGTGCTATATGTGGAGAATAATGCACAGCAGTCAGTTCATTTTTTTTTAAACGTGGTGTTTATAATTTTTTTTCAAAAGAACTATATATATATATATATATATATATATATATATATATATATATATATATATATATATATATATATATATATATATATATATATATATATGAAGAGTTCAGATGCAAAATCTAATGCTCTCCGCACATAGTATATGTTCATCAAATACTTTCATTTCAAATCCGCTAAATCCCAGCTTCAGCCCATTCAGAAATACCGGTTCGTTGACAAACTGCTAAACGCTGCTTCCCTTTGTCATCAAAAGCCTCTAAGTCCACAGAAGAACTAATCGGAAGATGCAAATTGAATCGTATGATTTTTTTCACACAACTGCAAGTTTTTATCATGTTTTGTCCATCGTTACAGTGGCAATGACAGGATTTCGCATGTTCCTTTTGCTGCTGTAAAACTGACAGAAATAGTGGACCTAGAGGTTTTGAAAAAAACACACACATGGACTTAGCTGGTTTTGCAGCAAAAGACAGTCAAATTTGTTAAATGCCAATGATTTGACTTAAGTGACATTTTTAAAAATAAGGCATTTCAATAACCGACTAACAACCTTTTCATTGCCATTAAAGTGAAATTACTGAACCTAAACATAGGAGCCTGATCAAAAAAAGTGCTCATTTAAAAGAAAAGATGTCAGATGTACGGATGTAGTTGCAATGGAACTCTCTCTCTCTCTCTCTCTCTCTCTCTCTCTATATATATATATATATATATATATATATATATATATGTATATACACACGGATTCAGCACTTCTTCACTGCATTTTCTGTGATTGTGGCAGTTTAACCGGTTGCTGAAAGAATCAAATAAACATTGTAAATGATGGATGTTGGAATTCTACAGTAATCTGTGAATTATCTGGCTGTTCATTCCATGCATATACCCGAAACCACACAAAACATGCTGTTTATGTAAGAACGTCTGGTTAAACCACAGTGGGCATCACTTTTGTTTCTCTCAGTGGAAAATGAAGTCTGTCTCCCAAATTTACAAGGGGCTGCTTAGGGTATGTGTTTGGTTGTTTTTCTTAAGGCTGTCCCAAACAGACAAACTGGAAGTGACAGCATGGGCTGCAGCAGGTGACAACACCAGCAGGTCGAGGTGCAAGGTGACAGGAGTCAGGAGTGATTCAGTGACTCTATGAGTTTGTGTGTGTGTTTTGAGGTTTGTGGATGTGTGCTTATTTGTGACAGAAATGGAAAGAATAAGAAGAATGGAAGCGGAGTCATTTCTGATTGGTTGTGGTTGCCCATGAAAACAAGTTGGAGTAGCAGTGCTTAATTATATCTTATGATTAGCCCCGCCCTGTAATATCGAGCACTCAGGTACGCTTTTCTTGCTTTCTGTAATATTACAGGCAGAGCATTTCATTTTACTTGGCAATGTAGCCTATCATTACATCAAATGAAATTCCGATAACCTACATTTTAGCCATCCTTTTTGGTGTGTGGTTGAAATCAAGTTGTCGAAATGATATAGTTGCATAAATTTACCATCAGGACACAGACTTTCATTTGAAAACATAATCTGTCCTTCATTACAGGACTTGGCTTCTGTCATTTTAATGATGTACATTGGCAATAGCCAGGATAATAGAAATAAGTTAAAAAATATTATATTTACATAAAAGGGCGCCAAGCCAAAAAAGAAAAATATTTAGTGGTCTTAACCATTTTAATTACAAATCACTGGTCAGGAAATTAGCAAGAATTGCACAAATACTTTAAAGTAACTTAGCCTTTTACAGGAAGAAGAATCAGTGTTGTTCCATTCAGTGTTAATGGCTTCAAACAGTTCATGAGTAGTTGAAAAATGTCTCCCAGTTTGTTTGAGTTTAAAGTAAGATGAAATATTCACTATAGGGTTCAAATCTGGACTCTGACCAGGCCAAAACATGAGCCTGATGGACTTTTCATTTGTGGGAAGCAAGTCGTTCGGCAATATTCTCCTGTACTCCAAAGCATTAAGTGACTTTTCACAGTAAAGTAGTTCATCAATACCAGCAGCTAAAAAGGCCCACACAATGACACCTCTTCCTCCATGCTTCACTGTGATAGAGATGAATTTTTATTATATTTCTCAGCAGATTTTTAAAAGACACCACTCTGGAGCGTCACCATGCAACTTGTTTTTCATTGCGATTCATCGCCCCACACACAACTTCCTATATTCTGCCAAAAACTCAATTTAGTCTTTGATGTTTTTTTGAGACAGTAATGGCTTTTTAAGTAGTGCATTTGCTAAAATTTTGCTATTTTATTGACCAATAATTTGTGGTTAAGACAAATAAAAGCTTAGTGTTTAGCCATTTTTTTGCCCTGTGTGTGTGCGTATATCTATATATCTATATATCTATGTGTATATATATATATATATATATATATATATATATATATATATATATGTATATATATGTATATGTATGTGTGTGTGTGTAGATATATATATATATATATATATATATATATATATATATATATATATATATATATATATATATGTATATATATGTGTGTGTGTGTGTGTGTGTATATGTATGTATATATATATATATATGTGTGTATATGTATATATCAATGGCGTGCAGTGGTGTTCTGAAATGAGGAGGCACATTTTTTATTTATTTATGTGCATTACTCTTAACGTTGACACATCTTCCTTGTTAAATGAACATTACATTACATCAAAAAAAGAAAAAAGAAACCAAATACACGTCTATTTTGTAATTTTACATTGACATTGTATTGTAATAAATGTTCTATTTATCAAAACTAAGTCAATCTCATCAAGTTAGTGTTTTAAGCATGTCTACATTCATTCCAAAATAATAACTAAAGTCAGTAATAATTTAAACAATATATTTTATTTGTGTATTGATGTTTTTCTTTTTAAATCAACTTAGGCTATTTTGGATCATCAGTCATGCTCCGTAAACACCGTCTGTCAAAGTCACGAAGATGTATTGGTCGTCCAGCTAAAACAGTGTAACTCTAGCTTGGCCAACCTGGGAGACCAGCTGATCAAGAACATGACCAGGCTGGGAGACCATTTTAAACCAGTTAGACCAGCAAACCATCTTATGCTGGTTTAACAGTTTGATTGAATTGTTTTCCAATTGTGTTAACCACTGCTGCATATCTTGAGAGCTATCTGGACCTCAGGGTACTTTGAAGGTATTCTCAACATCAAGTGAAACATTCATAGTAGCTTAAAGGGATAGTTTATCCAAAAATAAAACTTCTGACATCACATAGGACAGCCTTACAGGTTTGGAACAACACAAAATTTTCACACTTTTTTGATAAGGTTGTGAATGTAAGTCAGGAGGTGTGGAGAGAAGCCTAAATTTGACCAACTAGTTTATTAAAATACTGGGATACTTATGAGGGCCATAGAATATTTTCCAAGTATTAGATGTCTTTTTGAGACATATTGTTTATTAAAGACATTCAAAACGAATATAGTTCAAGTCAGACCATTCTGTAAAATTCTATCATATATCAATCAGACTCTGGTGCTGTTCCAGGGGCCATTAATTTAATGGACCCTGAAATCTCTTCTGCACTGAATTGGACCATTTATCATCACCTGATCATGTCTTGGCAGGGAGATTCAATCTAGATACGGAGATTTGTGAATTGATGTAATTCTGTCAGACACAGAGTGAGCAAATTCTTTAAAGTATCATTAATTATCATGGGACATTGTGGGTTTTGTATGTAAACATACAGGCTAGATGTATAGATAGTGGTAATGGATGTATAGGGTTAATAGTAATGGCAGAATAACTCCCTTATTAATAACAGAGGGCGAGGATTTCATTTCAATTTTAAAAGTCACAGAAAACTAAACAAATTTGTTAAGTGAATATACATCTTTATAGTTTAAAACGTTGTGTAAAAAATGTTCGCTAAATTTTTGAGTGGCCATTGAATTTACATGCTCAGCAGACTGTCTGTGATTGGCTGTGATTGGCTACAATGCAGCAAAAACACATTAGAAATAGAAACATTTGACACAGCATGTCAAATACACTCATACAAATACAGATGGGGGTATTTGAAAGCAGCCGTCTATCAGCGGGTACTGGATTGACCCGGTTCTACCGGTAAGCCTACTGCGGTTAGGCAGGTGTAATTACATTTTTAAAATTTCACTATTAACTTTTGACAGCTTTTTAAGTTGATGCAAACGAAAATGAGGATGTGAGGAAAACTTGCAAATCCCACTGGAAATTTGTAAAAATAATTATTTTCAATGTTTCATTGTCTGAGCAATCAAGAGCCAGGTATTCAAAAGTACACGATGAACAGACTGTACATCATAGCAATTATTTAATATGGCCAGATTATTAAACCAATGAATTTGTGGTTTTATTCTAACTGAAGTCTCTGTGGTGGTGGTCGGCGACATCTACTGTCATCCTTGTAGGATGTAAAACTAGATAAGTAAGTTGCCATACAACTCTCACAACACTTAAACAGCCGCTTACTTTTCTCTTCTGCCTCTCAACACACATGCAGGAACACACACTGTGGCATGACACTGGTGCGACAGTAGACAGAAAGGCCAAAGAGAGCGACTGTTTCAGCTCTGGTTCTGCTCAGAAGGTTCTCCCTCATGAATTAGAACTCCTCTAAGAATTCTATTACAGAATGTCTGGAGGATTCTACAGTCCATCTGATGTCTGTTTATTTTTTTATTTTTTTATTTTTTTTACTTTAAGTATTTTTTTGACACAGAAAAGCTACTATAAATAAAAGATAAAACTGGAACAAAATTCCCTATAATCATACCTTATTGTATACAATCTTTCAGCGATATCTTTGAGATCACATTAGCTCTGTTCCAGCTGCTTGCTGCCTTTATCCTAATTCAAGTGCAGTCTCACAAGTGACCAGTTTGAAGTGCTAAAAGACAGTGCTAAAGACTCAACTCGAAGTAACGTTGTAGAGTTAAATGTGAAACTCTAATAAGCATAAAGTTTACACACATTTTGGGGAAAATAATGTTTTAATGACAATGTACTATTTTTGTCAACAAAAATTTGTCCAAAATGAGGTGTTATAGGGGGTGTTTATAGGTCAGTTTCTTACCTTTGGAGCCACACTTGTGTACCTTAAAGTACAGCATCTGTAAACAGCTCACTACAGAACAATGTGGTCAAGAAACATTTTTTACTATTATAATTTTTGAAAACAATTGTGCTGCTTAATATTTTTACACGATTTTTGAACTTTTTTTTATTTTTTATTTTTTTATTTACAAAAGTAATCTTTTATAATATTATAAATGTCTTTACTTTCACATCTGATCAATTTAATGCATCCTCGCTGAATAAAAGTATTCATTTTCATTTGGAAATCAAACTAAATAAAATCTTACTGATACCAGAATGGTATATTACATTTAAACAGCTTATAGTAACCTTTGTTTTTGCTCTTTCAGCAATTCTTCTGTTTAGTAACATTCAAATCTCAGTGGTTTTTTACTTATTAGAGAGAGTTGAACTCTAAAACTGGTTCAGAGTTTGATTGCACAAATGGAAATCCACTCCAGCAATCTCTATAAAATTATTTGTCAAGTAGTGTTGATGAATGGAAAGGTCACTGGAAATTCATTGGTCACAAATGTTGGGTAAAATAATACATCTGAATAATACTGAACTATTTTTTATCACAAATTAGGTGTTTTTGGAGGCAGAATAGTTAGGTTGCTTACCTTTGGTGCCACGCTTGTGATAGCTAAAAATGTAGCCTCCTTATTTAGCTTACTACATTTTTGGAACAGAACAAATGCTCCCCCTGGATATGTGAAAAAAAAAAAAAAAAGAGGGAACCACTAATTTGAGATACATTTGAGATGATTCATTCATCTGGAGTGTCTGACCTCCTATTCACCTGCTTTTTGGCAGTGTGTGACTGTGTTAGTGTTTAGATTTTGAAGCAACAGAGTACAGTTATAAGGAGAACCCCTTGTGTCTTTGTCAGCTGCTTTCATCACTTGTAATGAGTCAGGAAAACTGTTGTGAGAACAATAAGAGGCGTCCCTCTAAATCAAATGTTATACAGGAACGATTGGACATGCTTGTGCATTTTTTGCAGTCTGGAGGTCTTTAATGGCCTTCATTGGCTCAACAGTGACAGCCCAATGTTGGCAGTCTGTGTTGAGCTTATAGAGCGCTGTACATTCTAATTATATTCATTATGGCAAGATTACACCGTCTCGTGTAATTACTGTAAAGATTATAACAACACTAAATATACTGGCAGCATATCATTCTCTCTTATTGTCTCTCTCACTTCGCTGATCCGCTAAAGAACAATGAAAGCCCAAAGCTGCTTGATTTAGATGTCTGTTATGATCACTTATGAATCAGCTGCCTCTGGCTCTATGACTGGGACGCCAACTATCACGCTGACACACACCCTCTGTACTGTTGTTTTAATGCAAAGAGAGTGAATTTGATACTTTGATGCATCGTTGTATAAAATTAGAATAATTTGCCACTTTTTGTTTACATGTACTTCAAAAGGGCATTGCTAATTTTTTATAGCAGTGTGGGGTCTGTTCTGATTAAATGCAATTAACTAAACTACCATTCCAAAGTTTGGGTAAGATTTTTTGTTGTGAAAGAAATTCATATTTTTATTCAGGAAGGATGCATTAAATTCATCAAAAGTGATTGTAAAGACTTTATCTATTTCTATTAGAATATTCTATTAGAATAATTTCTGAAGGAACATGACACTGAAGACTAGAGTAATTATAAATTATCATTTTAAATATTAAAATTAAAGTTAATATTTCACAATACTGTTTTACTATATTTTTGATCAAAGAAATGCAGCCTTTGTGAGCATAAGAAACTTCTTTCAAAAATATTAAAAAATCTTACCGACCCTAAACTTTTGTGCAGTGCATTTAGAAGAAAACACTTTCCAGTTGCTGTTGATGTCATTAGAAGTGTTTAAATTGAATGACAACATGAAACGGTTGCATGATATGCTCTCAACCTTGAAAAAAAAATATATTTTCATTAATGTTGCATTAAAAATCTGGTGAAACATGGCAATTACCAAAGGCATAAAGTATTTATGTGACGGAGGAAGTGTATGTGTGTTTAGGGCAGTTGAGGGAAGCGGAGGAAAGGTTTTTCACATGTTAATGTATTTTTCAGTAGAATTAGGGAATTTCATTGGCACAGAAGGCAGCTGGTGGCGTAATGCTCAGTGCTGTCTAGCGTATTTTGCTCGTCTGTATCACCCCCGGCTGTGTGTTTTGGTTAAGCGCCACCCTGGTGGTACCATCCCATATCAGTGGGCGGCGGCCATTTTAAATTGCTTTTTCACACCTTTGGTGGGAATGGGGTTTTAGACTTACATGTGCACAGTCTGAGATGCCCAAGAGAGAGCAGTGTTATAGATCCTCAAGCAAATTGCTCACACTTTTTCTTACACTTTCTCTCTCTTTCACTGTATGAGGCCTTTTCAATTCCTGTATCCTGAGAGTTAGTAAAGTTAGATGAAATTTTCAACTATTAGCCTCAGAATGTATATGTACATGAAACACTCAAAAAGTGTTTTTTACTTTGACAACACAGGTACAAGATGTCTTTTCGATGTCTGATTTTATCCGGAAGAACTAATGTTTAGAGCATGTGGCATAATGGTGGTGGTGCGGGCGTGCGTTTTGGATTTGGATTTTTTTGGACATCATAACACTGTAAATACTAAACTTATCTATTATTATTATTATTATAAGTAGTAGTAGTAATAGTAATAATATATAGGTTCAATCAATGACAATTATTGTTATATTTATAACTATTATTATTATATTTGTAAGCACAATTTATCCCAAATCATTAAAATATATTAATTTGGAAATTGAGCCTAGCAATTTTACATTCTTTTTTTTTTTAGATTTTTTTTTTTTAGATCTTTTCTTTGCTTTTTAGATTAGTGGATATATATTATGCACATCAGTAATTTGAGTTCAGAGACCAAAACATGCTTATTTTAAGTATCAGTACATAAGTACTTAATCTGTTATTATAATCTATACAAAGAATGTGCTTTTAATAAAAGCCATCAGAAGTACATATTTTAATATCATTCCACTGATTTCGGGTGAGTGGGTTAAAAGTGTGGCCCTCCGGTTCTGGCATCTATGATGAGGCCTACATAAATTTACTCCTTCATCAGGTTGTTTTATTTATGATACTGACTCAAATTTGCTCACTCTCGTTCTCTATCGTTCTCTAAAAGCCCTAACAATACGGATGGCAGGAGTGTGCCAATGTTGGCTCTAGCTCCAGTCACTGAGTGTAAATTTCTGCTTTAGCCAGCTCAGAATCTGATGGATCTCTCTAAGTGTGTTTGCACAGCACATTTTAATCGATTCTTAAAATGTTCAATTAGGGCCAAATCAATTTGCGCAAGGTGGTGACGATCAAAGTCAGCATACACTTCACACACACCTCTGCCTCTCTTGGCTACACACATTGAATTCAACATGCTATTCAGTGCTAAAATGATATTTTTTCCCTCTTTGTTTCCTACCCTTTCCTCCCTCTTGTCTTTAATTGGATCTGCTTTCTTTGTTCTCATAGGTGTCATTTACATATGGTCGGTTTGGACACCAGAAGGGAGTGTGGCAGTTTGTCTTTGTCATGTCTGATTACAGTGTTCAAATCCCCAGGTTTCTAGTTTTGTTGCCATGGTACCCATGCCAAACTGACCAGCCAGTCCATGCCAGTGTCTTTCACCTCTCAAAGGTGACATCTTCTTGGTGTTCTTTTTTTTATTTATTTTTTGGAACTTGTTGGCAAAGGTCGCCTATGTGCCAGTTTTTAAAAAAGATTTTTTTTTTTTTGTTTGTTTTTTTTTGTTTGTTTATACAAATAGATATGTATCATTCAAAAGATTGGGGTTGGTAAGACTGCTTTTTATGCTTGTGGGTATTGCTCATAATTTTACTCATTCCCACAGGTTCCCCACTATAATGCAGAAAATTCCCACAAACATTTATTCTGTAGCAAGTAGGTTGAATGACTAAATTAAGCCAGTCAGACTGTCAGATCAAACCAGTAATGTAATTTCACAATTCTTTATTCTATTGTATTTATTTGGGCTACTGTTTTAATTTATTTGTTCTTATGTTATTACCGACTGTTTACTTCAAAGTTTGAAATCAAGCTTCCTTAAAATTAAACAAAATTACCCCATTGAAAAAACACAAATTCATTGATTGAACAAACATTTAAGTGAGAGAAATGTAATTTTTACCAGAAAAATAAAAAGTCTAAAAAGGGGGAATTCCCACCAGTTTTCTGAAACGAAATCCAGGCCCTGTATCACTTTCTTGCTAACTTTCACTCTTACTTCCTCTCTCTAAAATATATATAGAGTAATATTAAAGCACATATGCACCAGGTAGTGAAAATATGAAAAAGGTTGGAACGAGGAAAGGTGTGGATGGATAGATAGAAAGATAGATAGAGACAAAATTGGAGAGAAGCTTGGTGATGGATCATTTGTCGTTTGTGGCAAAGGTCAGAGTTTATTGGGGCAACCATGTGGCGAATAGTTTTAGTGCTTAGTGGGAGGCAGGAAGCCGATTAACCCGAAGAGCTTCCTGCAGGGTTGTGCATTTCAGTGAGTGTGTGTTTGAAGGAGGGTATACCAAATTATGTCTTGGACTAGGTTATAAATCATTCTTTTTTTTTTTTTGTTCTCCTGAGTTACTCTGTGATGTCAGAGTGAAGGTGGGTGTGTCTGAATTTGATACAGAGTGAGATCGACTCTGAGCGAGCGAGTGTGTGTGTGTGTATGAGATAGCAAAGGTCAGAAAGTTTGAGAGTGTTTGTAAATGTGCACTTGCTACAAGGTCACGGTTTTTGGAAGCAGAACGAAGCAGCTGCTCTTGCCATGAGGGGCCAGAGGACAAACGCCAGAGGAGAATTCTTTTATCCAGGCGTAAAATACCATATGATCCGTCAACTCCATTACTGCCCAAATAATATCCACACACACATACTTAGATTCTTCAGCATCTTTATTTGAATGCCCTGAGGTCCCTGAATACAGCTGTATGCTTACCGATGTTCTTGTGCCATCTCTGGTCTCATCCAGTATCTTTGGAATGGTGTTTAGTTTTTAGGAGTCATTTGCTACAGCCTACAGCATATAAATAATTGTAGGGCCAATGAAGGGGCTAGTAGACTTTAAAAGTGGACAGGATGGAGTGCCTAGCAGCTTTCATCTTACAGCAGGCTTTGTTTGTAGTTTGAAAACTCTGGATAAAGACTAACTGAAATGGAACCTTATAAGTAACTGTTTTAGAACAATATAGGTGAGAACCACATGATAATCTAATAAACGTACCCTACCATTCAAAAGTTAGATTTTTTTTTAATGTTCTTTTGCTAACCAAGGCTGCATTTATTTGTTCAAAAATACAGTAAATATTGTGAAATATTTGTACAATTTAAAATAACTGTTGTGTATTTTAATATATATTTAAAATGTCTTTTTCCCAGTTAACATTTCTTCTTATTAATATCAATGTTGAAAACAGTTGTGCTGCTTAATATTTTTGTGGAAACTGTGATGCATTTTCTTTGATAAATAGAAGGTTCAAAAGAGTCTTTACAAAAAGTCTTTACTATCACTTTTATTCAGAAAGGATGCATTAAATTTATCAAAAGTATTAATTACTTTAAAATAAAAATTAAATCTTACGGACCCCAAATATAATATAGTGCAAATATACATACAACACAAGTTTGGGTCAGTCAGTTTATCTATACAATTTAGGAATTAAGTTTCTCGCTTAATCCTTCTATTCCGTGCCGATCCGGCCCAGCCGGTACAAATATGGTTTCATTTTCTACTGTGGGGCTGATAACGGTCATCTTTTGAATGTAATACAAATTACAAATGCGCCAGTTGTAGCTACAGAGAAACTGGTAGCCAGGCAACAGACAATTGACCAATCCTGAGTTTCTGACATCACTACATCTATTGTTCCAGCACAGAATTCTGGTCTGAGAACGGTTTGTAATCGTGCCGTGCTATAACCAGGCTCAAGTGGAAATACAACTGGAACCGTTCCTTACTGTTCTTAGAACCATCCGGCCTGATGGTGGAAAGTGACTTAAGTAACCTATTTTTGACCAGAACACACTGCAGTATGAACAACTCCATAGTCTGGCTAGGCGAGACTGTCAAATATGTCACTTGTCATGGTTGGGATAAAACCTTGGATAAAAATGGAAGAGTTACCATAGGGTTTATCATGTGTCACTAGGGCTGTCGCGATAACCGCAATATCGTAATACCGCGCTATTGACGAGCCAACCGCAGAGGACTGCAAAAAACGCAGTAATAGCAATATTTGCACGTTTTATTTTTTGAAAGGTTATGTCCTTCTCGTTTTACACTTCATGCATGTGTACTAAATATTTAAAAAGTTAATAATGATAGCACAGGGGTAGGCAAGTTCGGTCCTAGAGAGCTGCTGTCCTGCTGAGTTTAGCTCCAACCTTAATCAAACACACATGAACAAGCTAATCAAGCTCTTCAGGATTACTAAGGCTATAGACAGCTGAAGGTTTTTTTTCAGGGTTGGAGCTAAACTCTGCAGGACAGCGGCTCTCTAGGACCGAACTTGTCTACCCCTGTGATAGCATAATGTGTACCATGGTGATTTGTACAGAGGCTCAGTAGATTTGCACTAAACAAGCCTAAACATTGAATGTGAGCAAGATCGACTGAGCGTGCGCGATTACCTGCGTCTGTCCTTCAGGCCAAGACATATATTGATGGAAAAAAAGGTTGTGGTTTCCAAGGATAGAAATCTCTCACTTAGCATTGACGCATTACTGGTCAGCTAAGCCTTATAAAGTGGCGCTCAAAGTTAAAATGATTTCAACAGCTTGTTTCACTACATCTATCTTTAAATGAATCAGCGTTTTTGAAAGTGCATTTGAATGAACGGTTTAAAGGTGCTAAAGAGGATCTTTTCGTCGACTGAGAAACCAAAGACTGTTACTGAGTTTTTGAAATGAGCGCATGCGTAAGAATTTCGAGGGAACGGCTCCCAAAACTCGTGCATGTTGGCACGTCGTGTTTACCACCGGCATTCGCTGTGTCTTATTAGTGGATTCATTATGTCGGACTCACCGCAGGTAACTCATAATCTGCAGTTGTTACTCCTGTCTCCTGACAAAAACATTGCATGCGGCGCCTGTAGAGTGTGGAAAGTTACTGGAGCGCGCAGCCGCGCACGTCTCTCACAAGGAACGTCAGGGCACTGATTGACAAGCCAAAGGGCCAGTCGTTTACGCGATGATCGTGTAAACGATTGGCTGATGTTTTTAAGGTCCTACCACGTGCACAGATGATGTATATTAATATTATTACTTTCAGTGTGTAACCCCTCTAGTCCAGGTCCTTCTCACCCCGCCCTACGCGGGTCTCGAACCTGGGTCTCCGGCATGGGAGTCGGACGCTCTAACAAGGAGGCTAAAGGCTGCAACCTCTAGCGTCAGTCGCTAGAGCATCTCTTGAGATCAGAGGAGTGAGGTTTACTCGCACAGCAACTACTAGCTGGCCTCCGTTACACTCACCCCCCTAAACCTCACTCCCATCCGGGTCACGGCACCAATGTAACCCCTCTAGTCCAGGTCCTTCTCACCCCGGGTCTCCGGCATGGGAGTCGGACGCTCTAACAAGGAGGCTAAAGGCTGCAACCTCTAGCGTCAGTCGCTAGAGCATCTCTTGAGATCAGAGGAGTGAGGTTTACTCGCACAGCAACTACTAGCTGGCCTCCGTTACGCTCACCCCCCTAAACCTCACTCCCATCCGGGTCACGGCACCAATGTAACCCCTCTAGTCCAGGTCCTTCTCACCCCGGGTCTCCGGCATGGGAGTCGGACGCTCTAACAAGGAGGCTAAAGGCTGCAACCTCTAGCGTCAGTCGCTAGAGCATCTCTTGAGATCAGAGGAGTGAGGTTTACTCGCACAGCAACTACTAGCTGGCCTCCGTTACAAGTGCACCTAATAAATAGTCTTTTATCAGTTAGTAAAGACAGTTTCAAGTAATATTGAAAAAATGTATAAAGCAAAACATCCTCTTTAGCACCTTTAAAGACTCAAAGACAGTCCTTGTGGCGCAACAATGTAACTGCACTGTCTGACAGCCCGTCTGGAACGCACAAAAATGAGTAACGTTAGTTCTGTACTCGTGAAATATCAGCAGAAAGTCTCTTGTTTAGTCAGATTCAAGGATCGGAACTAACTATTATACATATAACAATAGCCCTACGATCTTACTGTCAGGTTTATGTTCTGTTATGTAGACCCTTATTTTGACATTCTCTTCTGTTACTTACTTCCTGTTTCAATGATCTGTTTAGTTTCGTTATTGAATATGACCATGTTACACAGATTATATATATATATATATATATATATATATATATATAATCGCGCTATTGAGCCACTCAAAAATACCGCAAGGGAAATTCCTTAACCGCGACAGCCCTACGTGTCACTTTATCTGCCATAATGAAATTGATGGGAGGTTAAATTGGCAGGAATAAATGGGAAGAAATACAATTCCAAGAACCCAAGGGAAAGATTTTGAACTCTTCACGCTATATATATAAGTTGAAGCTTTAGGTGATGCCGTCTTGCCTGCTGCAATGAAATCCTCAGCTTTGTGAGAAATGTTTGACATTTGAAAAGTGGCCTGAGAAAGAGGGAGTGAAAGTGAAAGGTTAGAAATGTGTGGGGTGTCGTCAGCCTTGGGACCAGCGGCTGAAACAAATCAGAGCGGAGGTGTTTGGGCTCAGAATTATGGTCCTCTTTGTAGCCCTGAGAGCGCCATAAAGAACGAACTTGTGACACAGAGAGATGCTGTTTTTGGGACGATGCTGCCTCCATCTGCTGAAGCTACGTGCTTTATAGCGTGCAACCTCCGTATCACAGCTCCCCAGGGCCGCCACAAAACATTGCACTTTTTAATTCTTTCTTTTTGTGTGTGTGTCAGTCCTCTGGGGCTCCGCGATTATGTCATGATTGCTGGTGGTGAGGTAGAAGTGACAGAATGGACTTTATTCATCTGTAATTTCCTGATGAGAGACTCATAATGTATTATAGCATTAAATGAATGCTCTGGTAATTTAAGCTTTATTTGCAACGTAATGTTAATTGCCACAGAAAATAGTTTTGATTTGTCCCTCAGTTTCTTTTAAAAAGCAAGAATCATGGTTACAGTAGTGGATGACCGAATCTTATTTTCTTTGTTAACTTATATTGAATCCATCCCTTTGTTTGGTGTATTGTTCGTTCATTCATTCTCTTTCCCGTCACCAATCTTTTTCCTTGTGGACACTGGGTCCACAAGGCCTCACGTGTGTTTTGTCTCAGTGTTGATTTGAAATGAATCACTGAAGGTGTATCTCTCTCTGAAGGGATTATTATGTGTTTAAACTCTTGTTGTGAGACGCAGCGCCATACCAAATCTTCATTATATTTTCACACCTTTACTATGCTTCACTCCCGCTACCTGAGGAGAAAGAGAGAGAGAGAGTGTGTGAGAGATAAAGTAACACAATAAACCTCTGGTTTTATTCCAGACAGCTGCTTGAGTTTCTGTTGGTCTCTATTCTGTCACTGTTTCAAAACATGCAAATGAGACTCTCTGAATCAGCACGAAATCTGTTGTATCACTATAAAAAAGAAGAGAGAAAACAAACAAAAATACAAGAATAAGAAAGATTGAAAAACTGGGATTGTGTATTACATCATTTTATATTGGCTTATAATGAGCTGAGGTTGAAACTTTTGCTGTGTAAAATGTGTGATATTGTTTAGCTCTCACGTTTTCAGATTTATCAAGTTTTTCTGTACTTATATGAAGATAAAGAGATAAATGTGGGAAGAAATTTATTGTAAACCAGCACTGCAGTGAAATTCCTTTTTCTGCTTTTTCTTCATTTTGTCCACAATTGTCTGTGATTATTTCAGTTCAAATCACTTAAAATACAGACTGATGCATATTTACGGTTCTCTGTAAAAAATCAACCGTACCATTCTCTACCCACGGTTCGGCGCGGAGTTGCAGCGCAGATAAGCTCAAATCTGTTGACACATACAGTATATAATATGGTTTGTTGAAAATAATAAAGTGTAAAACAGACAGAGTTCCGCTAATGTATGTTTCTGTCAATGGATACACATTCTGGCTTCCCAATACGTTACAACAGTGATGATCAAATAGACGTGGACAAAACAGTAGGCCTGGGACAATATATTGATTCTCAATTCATGATACAATAAATCTGTATCGATCCTGATATTTTCTCTCTTGAATTGATTCTGCGCTTAGTTTTTAAAGCAGATGACGCTCTAGGCAAATTTTTAACCGCACACTCAAATGCTCACGAAGAAGACTGCTGGAGAGCACTCGTGCGTTCGGCTGAGTCATGTAAGTGGTTAAAAACATTATACTTGCACCTCTGTTCAGAATGCTTTTATGACGCAATATTAATGTAAACACAGTCCACTGCAAACACCGTTGTAATTCGCTTCAACCTTTTTGAACTTTATGAATGATTATTTTAGGTTTAAGTGGTGTGTGTAAATGAACCGGAAGCAAGCAGAGTATGTGTGTTTCTAAAGCTTGTAGTGTCATTGCTGATAAAAACTAAGCACTGGTGAGACCTGAACAGCACAGGCTGCAGTCTGTTTAAATGAAATACATTTACTCGTTTTTAATCCTCGCCACTTCAAACATTCAAGAGCAAGAAGAAGCGAATGAGAAGTTGTGTGCCATGTGAAAAGATTTGTGTGCACTCATCTGAAGGGCGCACACGGAAAGCCGCATCTATATACTCAGTATATTGAGTTCTCTTTTGAGTCTTGCGATTGAATGGACAAATTCACAGAAAAACTGTCAATATGCCCGTCTTGATGAGTATCCTAGTAACATAGTCAGTTATGTCTTAAGTGAATGTAAACAGTAGTGAAAGACAAAGCATGTGTACAGTATCAGCGTATTGGATCAGTGCATTGTGTTTTTAAATGACAGCAGCCTAATATTCCTGCTGTCTGTTTTTAATGTTAATCAAACAACAAAAGACAAGGAAATCACTCACTGCTCTTGACTGAATAGATTTTTTAACTTTAATAAGGATTAAAATGAAATGAATATAAATATATATTTATATATATATATATATATATATATATATATATATATATATATATATATATATATATAATACACACAATATAATAAGATATACGATTATATATATATAAGATATATATACAATCTACATTGTAAAAAGCGCTATATAAATAAAGGTGACTTGACATGAAATATTTTTTTTATAGATTGTAAGGAAGTTAAGATTAAAATCGAAAATCTATTGTGTTGCAATATTGCAATTCAACATCTAACTCTCAGTGATGTCATTGTAATTTTTGCATTACAATTGGTCTTTTTTTGCATTTATTTGCATACAAATATGCAATTGCATGCTTGGTCTTGCATTTAATCATCTTTAGCTGCCTTTATGCTGCAAATGTGGCACATGGCATGTGCGTGTGCTTGTCTGTTAGAAGATCATTTTGCTTCATACTGGCTCTATCAGTACAGATCTAAAATTATAACGGGAAAGAACTGTAAATTTAGGGTCTGATTCATTGAAGCATTTGGCACACTCAGTCTGTTTGGCAGACTGTTACATTTGATTGGCAGATTGATCTGATATGCTCCATCACAGACTTAACGGAAAATACGAACATGTGCTGAGGGATTTTACAATGATAGAGGTACCCTTAGAGAAAGGTGAAGGATTGACTCTATGCTTTAATTAAGCATGAGTGAGCACAGATGTGGTAGAGCTTCTCACTGTAGCCTAAATACCTTTTTCTAAAAAAATAAAATAAAAAATGTTATTTGTACCAATCAGATTGCATGACTTGAATGCAACTTGTGGGAGTTATGGTACACAGATTTCAATTAACCAGGAAACAAGTTTAAAAGATATTGGGATGATATTATGTGCACAATATAGTGCTACCATATACTGTAAAACATGATTTTTAAAGATAAAAGGCAGTAAAAATGGTAACGTAACAGTCTGTTAATTGGTTAAACTTTAAGTTCCTATACTGTGTATGAAGAAACTATAATAAATCTTAACAGGACATTTCAAAATACTTTGAAATGAAATGAAATGAAAAGCTTTATTGTCATTGTACAAATATACATCGAAATTGCTGGTTGTATATTTGTACAATGACAATAAAGCTTTTCAAAATACTGTTAAATTTACAGTTTTTGCAAGCGAAAAAGAACAAGTCATCTAATAATTTACAGTGAAAACTTGGATAAATTGACATTCCCAAACTCTTTGCCTGACATTTGATGGTTTTTCTTTGAAATAACTTTGTTTTTTCTTAGTTTTTTCTTTCTTCTCAGTATTGTACATTAGAGTTTTTTACATCTTATGTTGGGAAATTAATGTCTATTGCATTGTTTTAATGTCATGTTACTGTGATGGTGTTTTGTATTTGTGTGCATGACACTTTGCACCTTGTATGTATTAGTATTTACGTCAGCTTGTTGGAAAGATACTTTTTTATTAATTTGGTGCTATTGTGTGCAACAGAGTAAACGAGTATACTATATGTGCGTAGCATGTAGACGGTTTTCCGCTGCTTGACAGACTATTTTGAGGAGACAGCTGATTACCATTCATTTGCTCTGCATCTCCTCGGTCTGGAACGCCTGGATAGCGGTTGTCGAGAAAAGTTGTGGTCTTGCAGCTGAACAGTTTGGTGTCTGATCCTGTAGTTGTTCAGGGATGGGAATTTACTGAGGTCACAGTCCTGCTGTAGTACCATTCTGCCCTTGAGCAAGGCATTTAGCCCTGAGTTGCTCCTGTGGGACCTTTTGCGTTGGATAAAAATGTCCGCTAAATGACAGATTTCAATTTCAGTGATGACTTGTTGACTTTTTGGGTCATGTTTTGAAAAAGAGTTCAAATAAGTCATCCCTGAGCACAAAAAATGCCTTTCCATCATTGTTTTTACACCCTGACACTCACAAACAGACACACACTCAAAAAGGCCCTGTCCAGTGGAGGTGGAAGCAGTTGTGTGAATGTGAGCCAGAGGGGCTACAAATGATTCCTGTCTTTCAACTGGTAAAGCATGGTGTTAATAATGCCAAGGTCATGGGTTCAGCATAATGATAAAATGAACGCATTGTCACTTTGGATACAAGTAGGGTTGTAATGAGTCAAGCACACAGTATATGGATATATAACAGTTATTTTTTCTCACAATAACACACTGTATTGATACTTTAGGCTAGATCTTTTATTTATTTATATGAACATTTGTATTTAAATGATAATGAAAAGGCAGGCTATTTAAAAAAGCAAAAATTGGCATTTCTCAACCAAAGAAGTACATAACCTGCTTGAGGCCAGTTGTGCTGCTGCACTTTTTAAGGCTTGTGCACTTTTTTGTGGTGCCATCAGCACATTTTGTGATGTCATTTTCACAGCTCCTGAGTAGTTATTTGCGGCTCAGCTCAAGTAGTAATGTTTTAGGTCTTGTGTTTGAAAAAACTATCACGGTTTTAACAAAAATATTAGACAGCACCACCATTTTCAACATTGATAATAAAAAATGTTGCTTGAGCACCAAATCAACATATTGGAATGATTTCTGAAGGATCACGTGACTGATGACTGGAGTAATGGCTGCTGAAAATTCAGCTGTTATCACAAAAATTACATAAAAAAATGTAGTGTATATAGTAGTGTGACTGTGCATACATAACAATTTTCTCTGAATCTTTCTCTTTTTTTTGTTGCTGTACCATACCGTCAGTCAATGTTGCACTCAGAACATTGACTTACTCTCTCTACACACTTGTACAATTACCTTAATTATCTTAATTTAATTTGTTTCTTTGTAAATAAATGCTCTTGTTAAATGAGATAAAACAAAAACCAGGGGACACTTTAAATTATAACAGAAAGCAATTTTGACTTGTAATAACATCTGAAGTGTCTCTGAAATTAAATAAACATACAGATAAATCTCTTTCTCTTTGTCTCTGCAGTGTGTGAGAGCAGGGGTGGAGGTAGTGATCTCGTGCCCAGGTTCTCCTCATCCTTACCCACGTACCTCCCAGTGTCCTGCCAACTGCAAGGTGCAGAGTCATCCTTCTTTCTCCGGGAAGCCACACAGGAAGTGATGCGTAACGGGAGCTTGCAGACACGCAGCGAGCCTCTCTTTCTCCACTTGCCCGATGCTGGCCCTGCTCCCCTGTTGTCGGTCAACTGTAGCTATGGCAACCTCACTGCAGAGGCGCCAGTACCACCAGAGCTCCTCCAGGGGGCGCTTCCACGTTCCTTCCACACCTCTACACACCTCACGCTGGGCTGGAAGGTGAGAGCGCACCTGGTGAGCAGGAGGATAGGAGTTGATCGCCCTCAAATACAGGTGTTGTTTTACCTGGCAGGCCGCAGATGGGATGATGTGGATCCTCCTGCGGAACTACTCCCGTGTATCCGTGTCGTTGGGATCCGTGATCCAGGGGAAGGTTCCGTATCAACTGCTTGTCGACTGGAGGGAAACATGGGGATCTGTGTAGCCCAGCTTGACATCCCTACGACCTGGTTCAACGCTCCTCCGCCACGTAGACGCACACAGGAACCCGTTCCCATCACGGTGGAATTGCACTATTCCATCCTTCCCCCAGAGACCCTGGGAAAAGATTGCATAGCGGGTAGGGCGCAAGGAAAGTCTGTAGGGCAAGAAGGAGATATGCAGAGGATTGGGACGGTGACTCTCGCCACTGGAGACAACAAAGCGCCCAGAAACCGACTTAGACTGGATGGAGACGTTGAGATTCTGGCGCCCCCCAGCCCAATTAAACAGGGACAGACTGTGGGATTTCAAGTACTAATGAATACTGCTGCCGCCACTGAGCAGTTCACACTGAGGTAGGACAAAATACATGCACACTCCTTTGTAAAGGTTGTATCTCTTGTGCTTATGTAAAGGTAATCTAATTTCAAATTAGTGGAAATGAGCATGCATTTCCATTATCGGCCAATATATATCCAGTATTGACAGAATATTGGCCGATAACCAATATGGTATCACTATATTGTGCATCCCTATTAAGGTTAAGTGCAGTTTTAGTAGTCTTCGCTTTTTCTGGAAAGTCTAGTGCTGTGTTGATAGAGAGTATGAGTGGAGACGATGTAGGTGAGAAATTAAAGTGTGTGCGGCTCCATTGCAGATTCATGTTGATCGCATTGTTACAAATGGTTTTTGTTAGTTTCAGGATGGCTTGTATGTGAACACTGTAAATCAGGTCCTTCTCCTTGATGGCCATCTTTCCTGATGGGGAGTTTATCTCCAAGATGGCGACCCTTCAGGAGAATTGGACACCTCTGCTCTAAATTTACTCTGACCATCTTAAGCTACATCCACATTAATCCGGATATATCTGAAAATCCAGTTTTCATTTTAAAGGGGTCATGACATGGATTTTCTTTATCACTTTAATATGTTCCTTGAGGTTCACTAAATAATGTTGATAAAGTTTTTTGCTAAAAAAAATAAAACAATTAAATATGCATAAAAACAATTATTTTCAACCCTCATTCTGACCCTCTGTCTTAAATGATCCATTTTTAAGGGACGGCTCCTTTAAAGCTTGTCAGTGAACGACCACTGTTATGATTGGCTAACGTCACTGCATAAGAAAACAGTATCAACGCCCACTCGCTGCTGAGCACAAGTTAGTTTTTCAAAAACATTATCCGTATAAAACCATCATTTACAGTCAAAGCATTATGAAATCATTTACTTACATTTTGTGATGCAGTCAGATCAGTTGGCTGCTTCATTTTTCAACAAAAGTTTCTTTGCAAACTTTCCATTCCAGTATGCCTTGTTTACAAAACAAATGCTCTGAATGAACATATAATTCTCAGGCACGATCCAGGATGCCATTTAAAATAAACCATCCACTTTTTTCCGATGCTTAGATTCTTCTGAAGTCTGTACAGAGACGCAAATGAGTTGTTTAAACTGGACGCGTCAAAGCTTTCTTCCACTCTTCCATTTTGTCGACAGACTCAAGTGCATGGAGTGTTAGAACCTTAATGCACATCTGTTTATTTAAACCCGACAGTGATTATAATGTGTTCTATTTGCTTTTGACACGACGCTCACATCCAATGTAGGCCAATGTCATCTGTTAAGCGACTGAATGCCAATGGGCGGCACCCGGGGTTGCAATGATGTAAAACTATTCATTTATGTCTTACACTGGAGGCAATCATATACATATATATTTGCCCGTGTGACGCCACAAATCGCACAATATCCAAACGAGCCATTTTTAGAGCTTGATTAAATAAACTCTTTATAATGAGGAGGACATCAAATTTGCAGGATGTTTTAATGGTACAAAGACCTCTCATACAGTGGTGGTCAGAATTATTGGCACCCTTGGTAAATATGATCAAAGATGACTGTAAAAATAAATCTGCATTGTTTATCCTTTTGATCTTTAATTCATAAAATGAGCAAAAATCGAACCTTTCATTGAAGGAAAAGAATTGAAATTGGGGGGGAAATCACATTATGAAATTATTGGCACCCCTAGAATTTTTTATGAGTAAAATATCTCTGAAGTATATTCCCATTCATATTTACATTTTTTTGGCACACCAGGGTGATCATGAACATGAAATTGTCCAGCCATGACTTCCTGTTCCACAGGAGTACAAATATGTGTAAACACAAAGGCCAAATTCACATAAACATTCATCACAATGAGTAAAACCGAAGAATATAGTTCTGACGTGCAGCAAAAGATTGTTGAGCTTCACAAATCAGAAAATGTCTATAAGAAAAAAGTTAACACATTGAAAATCCCCATTTCCATTACCAGGGAAATAATTAAGAAGTTCCAATAAACTAAAGATGTTACAAATCTGCCTGGAAGAGGACCTGTGTCTAAATCGTCCTAATGCGCAGTGAAGAGAGTTTGAGTGGCCAAAGACTCTCCAAAGATCACAGCTGGAGAATTGCAGAAATTAGTTGAGTCTTGATTCTCAGAAAGCCTTAAAAAAATGATCAAACAGCACCTACATCCCCACAAGTTGTTCGGGAGGGTTTCAAGAAAAATCCAGAAACAGTCTCCAGCATATTCAGTTGTTAGACAAGACTGGAACTTCAAACGGGACCGGCTTCTATGATCAGATGAAACTAAAAAAAGAGCTTTTTGGCAGCAAACCCACCAGATGGGTTTGGTGCACACATGGATAAAAAGTACCCCATGCCCACGGTTAAATATACTGCTGGATCTTTAATGTTGTGGGCCTATTTGTCTGCTGGAGGTCCTGGACATCTTGTTTAGATACAGGGTATCATGGATTCTATCAAATACCAACAGATAAAAAAATCAAAACCTGATTGCTTCTGCTAGAAATCCAATAATGGGCCGTGGTTGGATCTTCCATCAGGACAATGATCCAAAACAAACATCAAAACCAACACAAAAATGTGTCACTGAGCACAAAATGAAGCTTCTGCCATGGCCATTCCAGTCTCCCGACCTGAACCCTAAAGAAAATGAGTGGAGTGAACTGAAGAGAAGAAGCACCAACATGGAGCTGGGAATCTGAAGGATCTGGAGAGATTCTGAATGAAGGAATGGTCTCTGATCTCTTGTCAGGTGTTCTCCAAACTCATCAGGCATTACAGGTGAAGACTCAGAGCTGTTATTTTGGCAAAAGGAGGTTGCAAAAAGTATTTAATTAAAGGGTGCCAATAATTGTGGCCAACGTGTTTTGGAGAAAATCATTTATTTCATAATGTGATTTTCGCCCCACTTTCAATTCTTTTCCTTTAATGAAAGGTTAGATTTTTGCTAATTTTATCAATTAAAGATAAAAAGGATAAACAATGCAAATTTATTTTTATAGTCATCTTTGGTGATATTTACCAAAGGTGCCAATAATTCTGACCACCACTGTATGTCAAAAGATCAAGGCAAATTTGATTTCTCATATCATGACCCCTCTAAAACACTCTCCGTCCACACTGGCGTTTTTAAGCGTTTCCAAAATTGCTCTTCCAAAACATCTGGAAAGGGTTAACGAGTAAAACTTTATAAAAGTTGATATAAGTTTATAAGAGTTGATACCGAGAGACAAAATATAAAAATATTCTCGCACTTTTTTTCTGGCATGATTATTTTATTACTAAAATATCCCACCACTCTCTGGTGCATTCAGGTTGCACTCAATATCGTCATTCCATGTATGATCTAAAATGCAACTGTCAACATGTTTTGACGCAGGACAGCAATTGCAAGTAAATGTTCTGTCATCTTTGCATCTTTAGCAACAATATGAAAGCAAATAGCAGGCAGAACAATGGCAGTACAACCACAGACATACAATATACATAACATGACTAAACATACATTATTTCGAATATCTCCATTTTCACAGTCTACACTACAATGCAAAAACACCATTTTCACATTCATCCACTTGGGTTAGAGTCTTCAAAGAACTCTGTTTTAACTGGACAAAAATGTCTCAGTGTGGACGAAAAGCCAAAATGTAGAGAAAAAGGTGCATTTTTGAATGTATCCGAATTAATGTGAACATAGCCTTAGCTCATTAAAACACACCTTTTCACTTTAACTTTTATGTATGTACTTGTCTATTTCAGGTGACTATAAAGTATAAGTTTGGTGTAGTTTGTGGATTTTCATTGTCATTACATGATCATATCATTGTTAATTTCAAAGTTTGCTGCTATATCATCGCAATCAAGCAGTCAGAGCAAATATTTACACCCATAGAACTCCCACAATTCAATGCTAACAATACACACACATACAGTTTGGTGAACTTTAAAGTCACAGTTCACACATGAACACACTGCTGCTCGCACACTCACTGGCAGCTTTTCATTCTGGAGGCCTTAGGGCTTTCCCAGACATATGATAGATTAGAGTTATTCATCAGCGCGCAGATAAAGCAGAGCTCCAGACTACCGCCGTACACGTCCCACCAGCTCCGCTCCTCTCTATCACTGCTGTTGAGTTTTATAATAGGCAATAATTAGTCTCCGCCATCAGGATGTAAGGATCATTAAAATGGATGAAGGAGCACTACGTTGAGGTTGTTTCAGGGAGTATAACAACCGAGTCTCTCATATAATCACTGATAAGACTTTAGGTGCATATTTGCATCCGTACACAGTCATTATTACTGATTTAGGAGGGCAATGTGCTTGGTTTACTACTTAAGTTTTTGTGATGCCATCTAGTTGTATTTATGTCTGGTATTGCGATTATCTGCAGGAAAGTAGCTATGGATAACGTCTCTCCTATCTCAATTAACTTCCGTCAGCAGAGAGACAGATGCATGCTGGCAGAGGAAGATGCTATTGTTTCTGCTAGTTGAACAATGCTGCGACATCAAAGCCACTCCTGCTGGTGTCGTTTGGGTCTATAAAAGATGTGTGATGTCTTTCATTTCGCCACCTGCTATCTGTTTAGATGGAGAAAATCAAAATGTTTTCCTCCTACCGATGATGGGAAAAGTCTGCCAGTCGTTGTTTGTTTGTCTAGAAAATCACAAATTTCTGCCCTCATTGTTGCAGAGGAGGAGATTGAAATAGCTAAAAACAGCTTCATTTGTTCCCTCCAAAATCAAAACCGAGTTTGTATAGTTGGTATTTTTCCTTGTTTGTCTGTCATACACAACAGAGGTCTTTGAAAAAAGCGCACCTTTACAGATGTTTGAATCGACCTTACCAAGATAAAACTTTTATATATTCTTTGTCTTCTGTCACACAGGATCAGGATCAGTGGTTCTCAACCTGGGGGGCCTTAACAGACTTTCAATTAAAAATCATTAAAAATTAAAAATCAAGATATTTCTTAGTATTTGGTTATTTTTTTTAATAAGGAAATTACATCTTTTCAGTTAATACAAGCTTGAAAATATTGAAGTCAAAAAGTTGAGAATGTTCTATACTGAGACTCTGGATACACATGTTGGTTTTTGAATAAAAAATGTGATCTGACTAACTTAGAATATTTAGATTTCTTTTGGTTAATATAAGCACATCTACTGGCTTGTTTACAGTACATCAGTCTCCTTATATTGCGACAAGCTGTTAGACAAAAAAACAAAACAAAAAAAAAAACATTCACACAGGCACACAGAAACTCAGTCAAATGGGCAGATGGGTAATTTTGTTTTGCGCGTTTAGGAGGAAGTTATGAGTTTAGATGAATTAGAACATCTCATTTGATCACAGTTTTGGAAATAATTCTTCTGTCTGTCCTGTTTTATCATGTGTGCAACACAGCTGTCAAACAATGTTTCAAAAGGAAACATTTACACATTGTAATGTAATGCTTGGTGAACAAAACAGTACATTTTTCCTCAGATGATTTGCCACATTTTTCCAATTTTAGTACTTGTTCTCAAATCAGTAAGCACAAGTGTCTAAACTGTTTTGCATAGCCTACTATTTAAGAGATTTGCACAGGTTTTCACCCAATTTGCAAGGCTAGGTTCATTTATTTTAAGAACTTCAACTAAAGAGAAGACAAAAAGCACAAGACATTAACCACAAAAACATACTGTTTTCGACAGAACAATGTGATTATAGGATAAAACAATGTAATAATAGTTGCACAATCAAACTTTTTTTTTTTTTGGCAGATGCTATTTGCACCCTATTTAAGTAATGGTGAATATTATTAGCATTTTGCACTACTTTCAATATTAATGATAATAAGAAATGTTGAGCTTCAAATCAATTTATTAGAATGATTTCTAAAGGATCATGTGACACTGACGACTGTCGACAAGTTATGATGTTGAAAATTCAGCTTTGCCATCAGAGGAATAAATTACATTTTAATATATATTAAAATAAAAAACGGTAATTTTTAATATTTCACAAATTTTTACTGTATTTTTGATCAAAGACATGCAGCCATAAAAGACTTTGAAAATGTTGTAACTACCCAAAACTTGAACGGTAGAGCATATACAGTATAGTATAGTATTAAATATAGCATATAGTATAGTATATTGGGAACACTTTACAATATGTTTTTATTTTTTAACATGAACTAACAATGACTGATATATTCTTACAGCGTGTTCATGTTCCTTCAGAGTCCATTAACTAATGTTACCGGATACAACTGTTGATTTTAAAAACTTATCAGTAAATGTTGAACTTAACATTTAGTAAGATTAATAAATGCTGTAGAAGTGTTCACTTTAACTACTTACTAGCTAATGTAGTTAACGAATGAGTCCTTATTGTAGAGTGTTACCGTTATATTATATATAGCTCAACTCCATATCCTGTTAAGCACGTGTCTGTATGCCTCATTCCTCTTTTATCTGCTGTGCTTTAACTGTTCCTCTCTCTCCACCCCACTCCTGTTTTCTCTCTTCTTTCACATCTTAAAAAAAAAATCTGCATTTTCATTCTCCCTGACTGCGTAACGCAATCAAAGGACTTTGGATTGGATGTGTTTTAGATTTCATCTGCTTGTAGACTTTGTCCATGGTTAACAAATCAGAATGTAATAAGAAAACTAAATTTAAGAAAAATATTCAGGGATTTGTCAAGAGTTTTGTAATCAGTACTATCTGGAATACACAATTACATTCAACTGAAAAACATATTTCTGTGCTTTTTCTCAGGTGATTGGTGTGGGGAGTAAACATACGTGTAAACAAATTTATTAAAGTACAATTTGCATCACATTGTTTTGCATAGATCTGTGCAAACAGTGTCACCAACTGATGTGCCCAGTGTGCAAAGTTTGTGACGTGTCAGGGATTGTTTACTCAAAAATAAAATTTTAATATAAATCATTTACTCACTCTGATGTAATTCCAAATATTACTTTCTTCTCAAGTGGAACACAAAAAATAAGCTATTAGGAACGTCATTGGAGTCCAAAGAACATTGTATGGAGGAAAAAAAAAATCACAAACATTTTTCAAAATATGTTCTTTTGTGATTCACCTTTTTGTATCCTGTGTTATTGGGAGTAGCAGAAAACAGGCTTCATCTTGATCTGCTGGGATTCTGTAGATCAGTACATCAGCAATGCAAATTTTAATGACAGGTTGATCAATGAGAGAGACTTTTACATCAGCATTAGGTGCCAAAGACATTTCTAGTGCTAGTATTGCAATGCTAAGTCCACAAAGCTACAAATCTTATGCATCCTCACAGAGCTCTGCTTTAGCCAAAACAAAAGCCACTATAGCATGCACATGCACACACCGAAGATGTACTAATCAGGACATTTACTTTATACTGCCTCTGAACCTCACACAAACCTGTTGACGTTAGGGTTGTGCCGATGGACGATATCATCGTCCATCGTGATGGCTGACCGACATCACGATGGAGAGACACCATCGTGATGCACGCCCCCGCCCCGCTCCGCTGCGAGTCTTGCGAGTCGACACCATAGACTGTAAAAAAAATACATACACTAATCCTAGTCTCTTCTATAGACTATAGTTAACCTAAAATCTTTGCAGGAATTGCTCTGTAAATTAAATTGAGAATATAACTAATGCATATATGCTATTTTAAATACTGTAGTCTATGCCAGAGATGTGACGTGTGTTAGTCTGTGAAAATACTGTGTCAGGCATTTGATCTTGACATTTTTAGAATCTTGTCTTTTTTACATGTCACTGTACCTTTAACTTAAAATATTTAATTTTGTACAAGAAAACAGCCCTTATTAATGAATTATTAGTAGCCTATTGTAGTGTCTCGGGAGATCGTGCTCATTGTTACATAGCTATGTGGCTATACTGCACTGAAGCGGCAGTGTAAGATATAAACCCAGGACGCTACTTTTTTTTTCCCTCACGTGCAACCTATTGGAAAGCCCGGATGACAAAATTATAGTTTTTAAGAAGAAAAAAACAGTGCCCTAGAATTAAATATTGAATTTATATTGGCATAGTTGAATAACAAGAGTTCAGTACATGGAAAAGACATACATTGAGTTTCAAACTCCATTGTTTCCTCCTTCTTATATAAATCTCATTTGTTTAAAAGACCTACGAAGAACAGACGAATCTCAACATAACACCGACTGTTACGTAACAGTTGGGGTGTACGCCCCCAATATTTGCATATGCCAGCCCATGATCGAGGCGTTACACAAGGGCAGCCAGTATTAACGTCTGGATCTGTGCACAGCTGAATCATCAGACTAGGTAAGCAAGCAAGAACAATAGCGAAAAATGGCAGATGGAGCAATAATAACTGACATGATCCATGATAACATGATATTTTTAGTGATATTTGTGAATTGTCTTTCTAAATGTTTCGTTAGCATGTTGCTAATGTACTGTTAAATGTGGTTAAAGTTACCATCGTTTATTACTGTATTCACGGAGACAAGAGAGCCGTCGCTATTTTCATTTTTAAACACTTGTAGTCTGTATAATGCATAAACACATCTTCATTCTTTATAAATCTCTCAAACAGTGTGTAATGTTAGCTTTACCCATGCAGCATAGCCTCAAACTCATTCAGAATCAAATGTAATACATCCAAATAAATACTATACTCACATGATCCGATGTATGCATGTAGCATGCATGACGAACATCTTGTAAAGATCCATTTTGAGGGTTATATTAGCTGTGTGAACTGTTTTTATGCTGTTCAAGGCAAGCGCGAGCTCCGGGGCGGGGGAGCGGGAGATTTAAAGGGGCCGCAACCTATATATCGGTGCATATAGCTTTTTTTCCCCTTACGTGCAACTTATTGGAAAGCCCGGATGAGTCATTAGTTGGGAAATAAAATAAATAAAGTAATAAAGTAAAATAATGAATAATAATATATAAATAATAACGAAATATTTAAATAATAATCAAATTAAAAATATTTTCATCGCTTGAAATAGAGTAAACATTAACTGAAATAAAATTAAATATAAAAAAAATTAAACTAGTTGCCAAGGCAACATTTTTCATTTTCATTTAAAGCTGAAGTACTAAAATTACTAAATGTATAAAACTTAATAAAAAATATATAGACATTTTAAAAAAAACACAAATAATAAAAATGCAAACACAACAAAATTACTAAATATTTAACTTATAATTATATTATAATATGTTATAATATAATATATATATATATATATATATATATATATATATATATATATATTTTTTTTTTTCCAACTGAGGATGTCCTCATTTTTGTCAGATTTTAATGTCCCCAAAATGTTGCTAAATACACAAACAAACACACACACCACGCACACACTCATAAGCAAATGCACACGCACACACACACACACACACACACACACACACACACACACACACACACACACACACACACACACACACACATATTTAAAAAGGGATGATTTCGCTCTCTGGGTCTACACCCAGCCATTGTGCTAATGTCTGTCGTCCGGTGTCCCACAGTGCATCAGTGCTGCGGCTGCCTACTAGTGTGGCCTAATGTTCAAGCGCTCACCACTTTACCTCCATAAATCTCGCTTTCTCTCTTACTTTTTTTCTCTCCAATAGTGCGTCTTCTCTCTCATCCTCATTAGCCAACTCTAAAATATTCATTTGAACAGACACTGAGCATCATTAGTCCCTGTTAGAAGACATGATGTATAAGAGGAGGAAAAAGACTCAGACCTACAGGATCTCAAGGGAATTGGTCTTAATGAAAATGAAATCCTACTCAGAATTTTTTTTCTTTGTTCTGCTCAGCCATACACAAGCAATTTCATTGATGTGTATATATATCTGTGTGTGTGTGTGTGTGTGTATGTTTGGGATGACCCGTTCATCCATTTAGATCTACAGAAAGCACTTCGCTCTCTCTCTCTCTCTCTAAATGTGTGTGTCTGTGTAGTTAAGCTGGCCTGTAGACGTGATAAGTACAGGACTGCTGGGTAATTATGTTCAACAGGAGAGGTGATAGGAAGCTAAACGTGTGTATGCGCATGATTGCATTAAACTGAGATGTAGATGGAGGGTCATGAGCACTTGTGGCTTCCCACCTGTGCTGGAGCTTGTCTTATTACCCGTCTGGTCTCATTTCGTATAGTTCTAATCTCAAAAGCACTTAGCGTGGCGCTTTCAAACACCGAGGGCAAGGCCTTTATAGAGAGAGAATGTCTGCAACAATCTCTCCTGTAACTCTATTTTTTTTTTCTCTCTCTAACAAACACAAACACATATCGAGCTCCCAGTAGAGGCTTGAAGCTTATTTCTTGATCTATCTGACTTCTGATAGCAGCATTGAGTGGGTTCAGTATAAACTTATGGAAAGGTAAGCGGTCCCTGAGGGCCCATGTACCATTCATTCAGAGGTAAAACCCCTTTGATCTCATTCCCTGAAGAGCTGCAGTATCTAAATCTTGTCACAAGTCAATTATGTGGATGTTTTTTTAAAAAGCTCTCTAACTGCAATTCTAATGGCAATAATTTAATGCTTAAGAATGCCAAAGAATATCGACTAGCCTCTCAGAACCGACCACCTTTTCACTGACTGGAGAACTGATTGTTGAGATAATAGACTACATGAAACAAACCACCAAAATAAATTAGTTAGTAAATCATTAATGTTATACTTTACAATAAGGTTCGAATGGTTAACATTATTTAGTACATGTTGTATCATGAACAACCAATGCAAATTTTTTCAGCATGTATTAATCTAAATTACTTTATACTACGGATGTGCACTTCGACTAATTTGACAGTCATTTAAACAGAAGTTTTGTAACCGACTTGTCGACTAGTCTAAAGTAAGAAACCCCCTAAAGACTTATGTGTGTATATATGATCCATTTGAAACAATGAATCAAACAGTCAAATCCCATAATTAATGCCACTAAAATAGATTAAATTATGCCAGTTTGACATGTCACAGCTCACATAAAACTTTTCAGTTCTTTTTCTAATTCAAAATACTCCCGCGCATCGCTTGTCTTTAGAGCGGTTGTTTCTAGAGCTGGGACAATACATCGAATCTTGATTCGCAATACAAAGAATCTGGAATGATTCTGATATTTTCCAGTGTATCGCGGTTCTCTCTCGAATCGATTCTGAGCTTAGTTTTTAACAGCAGATGGCACTACTATACTTGCTTTAGAAACACTAGTACACTGCCTGCTTCCAGTTCCTTTACACACACCACTTAAACCGAAAATATTCATTGATAAAGTTCAAAAAGGTTGAAGCGAATTACAAATCTTGTGTCATAAAAGCATTCTGAGGTGCAAGTATATTTAACCACTTACATGACTCAGCTGAACGTACGAGCGCTGTCCCGCACTCGTCTTCGTGAGCGTTTGAGAGTGTGCGGTTAAAAACTAGCCTAGAGCGCCATCTGCTGTTAAATCTAAGCTCAGAATCGATTCAAGAGAGAAAATATCAGGATCGATCCAGATCCATTGTATCGTTCAAGAATCGATGTATTGTCCCAGCCCTAGCTGTTTCTGAGCTCGCCTCGACTGACGCGAAGAAAACGCATGGTAGATCTGAGGGAAAATTAAATGAGTACCTCTTAAGGTATTATTTTCCCCAGTGTTTTATTTTAATGTGTTATTTAAAATGCTTTAAATATAAATGTATCAAAGTTCAGGGCTCAGGGAAGCAGGGGGAACCGGCAAACTATAAATGTACATTTTTATTGACAAAATAAATAAAACGAAGTAAACGACAGGTGCATCTTGGCAGACTGCCGCACATACATAAACAAAACGCAGCTTAAATGTCCCAAGTCTGGTCCTCTCTCATCCCCCACTGTCGTTACTCCTCCTTTTATCCTTCCAGACTCGCTCTGTTTACACGGCTCTAACAGTAACAGTAATATTAAAACGACAGTAATTTCAATGATAAAATGTTGTGTATTTTTTTCCCCCATGTAATCAACTATTTTTTTCATTGTCGACTAGTAGCAGCTGTATTGTTTAGTCGACTAGTCATGCACATCCCTAAAATATACTATTGTTCAGTAATAATTTGTTTGTTCACATTATCTCAGTGGTTCCCAAAACCAAAACTTAAAACACTGTCTCCTCTTGGAGTACATCAGAAATAGAACAGGGCATCAGTTTACTGTCATTTCGTGCAGTGCCATATCTAATGTAGACAGCAACACTGATTATAATGGGTTCTATTTGCTTTTGTTGTGCTACTTGTGTCACGTTGTTTTGATAGTTGTGAGTTTGAAGTAGATTCATTGTCTGCTTTACATTTACCTGGCACTGGTAGTCCTTTCACAAACCTGTCCATGCTGAGTGCAGAATCATGCATCATTCATTTATATTTTTACATGGCTCTCTGCAATACTCAATTCTGATTCTTCAATCGCACCATTTAGCGATCTGTTATTGCACGACAATAACCCCTACAACTGATAACAGACCGCTCAAGCTGGTATTGCAGGTCATCTTGAGGTAATACAATTTGTCAAATTAATATTTTGTGTTCAATTATTTACCTATCTGGCAAGTAGCCACATAATAAGTGAGATAATTTGGGATAATACAATGTTAAAATGTACACTTCCATTCAAAAGTTTGTGGTCAGGTATGATTATTATTGAAAGAAATGAATTCTTTTATTCAGCATTTATTGCATTAAAATGACTAAAAGTGACAGTAAAGAGTAATTTCTGAAGGATCATGTGTCTCTGAAGACTGGAGTCAATGGCTGCTGAAAAGTTAGCTTGGACTTTGGCACCAGCACCCTGTGGATTGCAAAAAGGGGTAAAAGGCACAGATTGTGCAGATTGACAACCTTACTTCCGCTCCAATTACAAAAAAGATAGGGCTTGATTTTTGTTGCATTTGTTTTGAACAAACAGAACAGCAGGCTCAATTTGCCGTGAGGGTCTCCTACTCAAATTGATTGAGTGGTGTGAGAGGAAAAAAATAAATCATCAAATCAATAGGCTAAGAACAAGTATGCATGTAAAGCTGGCAGAAAACACAGATTTCATTCCTGCAGTTGAAAGTAAGTCAGGAGAGACAGATAATGAAGGCACATAGGCACTCTAGAACAATCTCTAGTCGAAAGCATCCTGTCCGCACGTGGTTTTCCCTTCAGAGGGCCTAAAGGAACATCTTGACCCATTGAACAGTTTCTGTCAGACATGCGCCCTGGCAGTTAACCTCAAAAAAAGACAAAATAATGATGTTGTATAAAGCCTGCAACACAGACAGGCCTGCCTGCCAAAAAAAAAAAAAAAACAGACTGTGCTCGTATCGCACACAAAAAGAGGTAGAAACACAACTTGTTGCCAAATCCGTACAGCACATAAATTAGAGAGGCATTTTCTTTCCACACTGGACAAACCATCAGGAGTTTAAGCTGAAATCAAATAATCTCCAGACTGCATGAAACTTCAGAAAGTACTAAGTTTAGTTGCACTATTAAAAAAAAAAACAACGACTGAAGTTTATAGGGCTGGGTTGAAAATACTGATTTCTTGATTTTAATAATTTCTCATATTGATGAACTGATATTGATTCTTATATGATTTATTAGTCTTGGCTGTTTTCAGTTGATACAAGAACTAAACGTCACTAAAACCTCACTATTATTTGTAGCAGGGTTGTGGACTCGAGTCGCATGACTTGGACTTGACTTGGACTCGAGTCTCAAATTTGATGACTTGCGACTCGACTTAGACTTTGACAACAATGACTCGCGACTTGACTCGGACGTGAGCCCTGTGACTTGGAAAGACTTGACCTACCTTCTAAAACCACAGATCAGAGTTGTAATAATCACTGTAGTATAGCACTGTATCATTGACGCATGATCACAGCGCTGATTAGCGCTGCTTTCGCACGTTTGGCACTGAGCCAGAGAGCGTTCGATAGAGTGCGTTCAGCAGCGCGTCAGTTGTCATTTATCACACGTTCAGACAGTTTTCAACCAAATAATGTTTTTTTTTTCCTTTTCAGGCATTTAAATGCACAAGTACTACCGAACCATTTATTATTTGAGAAAAAAACACACTGATGTCTAAGTAAGCGGAAATAATAAACCTTTCATATATAATTTTGAGACATGTTTTTTTCCCCCACAACAAACGTAAATTTTTAGCCTGGTAATACCAGACTCTGCTACTTCACTTTGCTTCATAGACAGAGTCAGGAATGGCATAATAGAGAAGTGTTTTCTCTCTCGCTAGGGGGCGCTTGTCTGAAGTTTAAAATCATTGGTTACCCGTAAGCCAATCAGATACGTTTAGTTATGACGTATGTTATCCGCCTGTACAGCCGCATCGAAGCACAGACATCATGCATCGAACTCAAATTGACTCTCTCTTAGTGTTAAGTATGGTAGCACAGCATTTTTAAATGACTGTCTTCATGAGTTTGTCTGCATCCATGTTGCATGTTTCCTCTCTCATTGATTTTGCCATTGTTAATAGGTTACCAATAAAATAGTTTTTTTTTCACTGCCTTTTCCTTATTTTGTCACACGTAAGAACAATCCCTAAACTGAACTGAGATAGATAGGTTCCCTTAGTGAAAATTTTATCGCAATAAATATGAAATTGAACTGCTAAGTCATGAACATATTTTAAAAGCCTTCCTGATATAAATTAGTATACATTTCATATAGTAATTAACACTGAGACACTAATTTGTGCAAAAAGCACTAATGACTTGTTTAAGACTTGAATCTTAAACTCGAGGACTTGCAACTTGACTTGGACTTGCCTGTCTTGACTCGGGACTTGACTTGGGACTTGAATGCAAAGACTCGAGACTTACTTGTGACTTGCAAAACAATGACTTGGTCCCACCTCTGCTTTGTAGTGTGCCTCTCATCCAGTAAATCACAATAAGCTTTGTGCTTTGTTACTTTTGATATGAAACATTCTGTCAAATTTTATTACGAAATTCGAATATACGAATTACGAATGTAGTTTTGGCACTGTTTAATGTGATGTGACATCGCTGTTGCCGCCTCAGTTCAAGCAAAGCAGCAGCTGAAAGTGCATGTGAACTGATCATTTCTTCATCTGTACTGCTAGTTATAGGATAGAAATAAACATGAATGAACGTTAGAAGATGTGCCGAAATGTACAGTAGAACTTTTCCTTGGGAAATAGAAAAAAGCCCAGCTGAGGTAGTTTAGCTGATAATAGGGTTGGCCTGCTGATAATAATTTGCATGCATGTGTAAGGGTTCTTGCTTACTAGTTCTATTCAAAGATAGCATGGATGACCTCTAAAGGCCTGTTCACACTATGAGTGGCAAAAAATGGCCAATGATTTCCCAACAAAAACAGTGTGCAAAGCAATTTGTTGTTCAGCTGAGCAAATATTTTGCATAGCTGAAAGAAAAGAAATTGAGCTCTTGCTATTCACATGCTTTAATGCAATGTTCAGCCCATTTGACAATACAGATGTAATTCCGTTTAAAGGTACAATTTGTAAGATATTCGCAGTAAAATATCCAAAAACTACTAGGCTAGTGTTATATATTTTGTCCAGCTGATTACTAACAATATCTCTAATGTTTTCAACTGCTTGTAAATCATGAGAAAATTCCCATTCTAAACAGTGACACGGGGCAGTGCAGTCGCCTGTCAATGACGTCAGTTACCCTTTGTTACCGCCTTTACTGACCAACAGTGTCGTGGACAAATGCGGAAGTAGTGTCTAGCGTCCAGCAAACCACTAGCTTGCTTCAAGCAGTTCCTTATTTCCTTCTTGCACGTTTTATAGTGGATTGTGTTACTTATTTATGGAACATAATTACTGTTTTCCATCTGCTGCTGGTTCTGTCAACAAGGACAGCTCCCGTAAACGTAAGCGTACGGGCCAACCAAACGAACCAAGAAGAGTTTGGGACAAGAGGAGAGAAAGAGCGAGGATCAATATCGGTGTTGCATTTTCTAGATGGAGAGAGCTTCGCGACAAACTTCACCTAGAAAGAGATGCCGATCTCGCTTGTGTTTTACTCGACAGGTGAGTTGTTTTGATTCGTATCTTTACAGAAAACGTATGCCATTATAACGATCAGCATGATTAGTATTATGGGGCATACACGCCAAACGCGGGGAATCGCTTCTCTAGACCCGCGCGAGGACGCGTCTGATCCATAGTCTGATCGCGTCTTTGCATTGACTTTGTATGTAACGTTAATCTACTTGCGCAAATCGTTGAACTCGCATTTGCTATGTATGCCCAATTTAAATAACATTTATTATTATTGATTTGAACACTTGAAACTGTGCTGTGTTATCACACCATCGAATTGGACAAATATTCTAACATCTACGACTAAAAATTTCGTTGTAAACCTTCCATTACTCGGGTCTAATTCAATATAATAAAACTATGACATCAAACACAACATTTATAAAACTTTACCTCATCCGTTAAATCCATGATTTATCTTTCCGTCTGATTGATGGCCGTCAGCGGTTGGGTAGAAGACAACAAATCCCATCATTCCACGCACCTTCTTAACGTCATCAAACCACGCGATTGTTATTGTTTTGATAGTACGCCCTCTAGTGGCAGGTAGTGTTGTCACGGTACCAAAATTCCAGTAGTCGGTACCGATACCATGAAAATTTTATGGTTCTCGGTACCAATTTCGGTACCACAGTAAAATCTATTGGAACTATTTTACTATTTTATATAGCCTATTTTAAAAACATTAAATATGATTTGGAGTGTGTGTGTTTGTGTGTGTATATATAGGCTACCTCAATGAAATAAATTTTGAAATATATAAAAAAAAAAAAAAAAATTAAATGCTCAAACATCCATTGTGTACTGTTGAAAAAACCAGCATATGCAAGGTAGGTTTTGAAGCTGTATGCTGGTCAAATGCTGGTCCTAAACTGGTCCTGCTGGTCCATACTAGTCCTAAGCTGGTCCTGGACCAGCATAAACCAGCTCAAACCAGCATACCAGCTTCAAAACCTACTTTACCAGCATATGCTCGTTTTTTCAACAGGGGTAACAGACGTGCGTGTTTATTTTAGCTATTCCGTCAGAGAAACAACACACTACAGCCTGTAAAACTATGAAATAAATATCGGTAAATAATGGGAACCTAAATAATAAGAAAGTTAAATATTATTTCAAAAAGCATTCGTTTTTTATTTCCACACAAAGACGCGTCATATATAGCCAAAGTCCCGTTATTACTTTGATATAGCCGCTTTGCGCTTTGAGAGGGACGCGAGCAGGAAAGAGACCATTTCTCTTTAATAATATCTTCATTATCTTCTGATGTTACAAACAACTGACACTTGTGCGTGTTTTATCCTCCGCAGGGGCAAGACATTCAGGCTATGTTTGATTTAGCGCTGCCAGAGAAAACGAAAGTAAAAATCACTGGTGTGTGAAACGCGCTATACAAATAAACTTGATGCGCCTTATAAAGTCTAATAACAAGCACAAACTCTGTTAAATAGAAACTGACGTGCAAGCAAAAAGGTTTCTGTCCTACGGTGTTTTTTCTACTTTACCACAGTAAATAATGCGAATAGCCTATAATAGGCCTAAATGCGAACAAAAGATAATCCCCTGCATGAGTGAAGATTTGTGAAAAGAAACAGATTCCATGTTCAGTGGAATAACTAATGGAATATTGTTAAATTCTCTGCTAATCAGGAGACCAGATCACGATTCGGAAAACAGAATACGAAGCTTAAATGTATGGACTCACGCACCTCTCTCATTCGGCATTAACCAAAATGTTTCCATGGCTGCGATGTCACATTTAATTGGTAACCTATTATTTCTTCTGTAAACAAAGCTTTGTGCTTCACTCGTGTCATATTCAAGTAAATACTGGCACAGCCCTATCAGTGGGTACCGAATATACCCGGATTCTCGGTACTACCGGTACTACAGAAATGCTGGTATCGTCACATTTTCAAAATTTCAGTACCGACTTGGACTAAGTACTTTTGACAACACTAGTGGCAGGTCCTACAACCTGTACCTTTAACGCACAGTATAACCCTTCTGAAACGACAGATTTTACTTGCGATTTGCAATGATCACTCCTCGTGATAATACCTGTTTTACTCATTGTAATGCAAAGTACATGCTAAAATGCAAACTGATATGTTGTCTCTCTCATGCAGTGGTACAATGGATGTAAAATTGAGTGATAGTTATAGAGTAAATTATGGGCTAATGATTATATTGGTATAGGGTGAATTCAGAGTGATTGGGACACTTTTTGCCATTGAGATGACTTCTCAATCAACCTGAATTCACCCTACTGTTCGTGAGAATAGACCTTAAACATGTGGCTTTGAGAGGCTCGAGTGTGTGTACCTGTAAGTGTGAGCTGGTGTGTGTATGTGTTTTAGAGCTGAGGAATGGAGGATCTTAAGGCATCTTTACACAACCGTTTTATGGCTGCTCTAAAGCGGGTCTGTGCCTCCTCAGAATTCAGTGTAAAGACGCATAAAATCAGACCTAAAATATGCCGGGTCTGACCCACCTCAGGCCCTAGTATCAAAGGCAACTCTGATACTGTTCTGGTTCAGTGTAAATGAACGGGAAATATAGCCGCCCTAAATATTATATTCCAAAAATACGATAGGACGATATTTCACCTACACATGACGGTCTGGTGACATCTGCTCAGTGTTGGGCACGTTACTTTAAAAAAGTAATTAGTTATAGTTACTAGTTACTTCTCACAAATAGTAACGGAGTTAGTAACTGAGTTACATCATTATAAAAGTAACTAATTACCAGGGAAAGTAACTATTGCGTTACTTTAAAAAAAAAATAAAAATAAAAATATGCCAAATAAATTGAATGTCCCCAATATTACATATAAGTCTAAGAATAAATTATTCTTGATGCGACTCCTGACTCATGATCCGCTCTTGCTCACGACATGAAATTTCTCTGTACTGTGTTGGTAGCCATTAAAGAAAACGTAGTTTCATATTTATGTTTAAATAGTCCTATGTTATGTTTTAAATCCATTTATTCGATTATGAAAAGTGAACAGCGTGAGTAAGATGCATCATAAGATGCGCAAATATATCGGGAGGCATGGAGTGGGTCAGACATGATTTTAAACACTTCATTAAGTTTTGTTTTATAGAAAGCCTCTCTTTAAAGTGAATTTTGTTTTGTAAAAATTGTATCTTAATTTGAATCAATGTTTCATCAACCAATTGCTTGGATTTAATATATAACAAGCAAATATAGCAGACAATAAAATCATGACATGGAGGCGCGGGCGCGATCACTGGCGCGTGAACTGGAGCGCGTCTTATAGGCTAAATGAACCGAAACTCAGAGGCTGCATGCCTCGCAGACATGAGAAATATATCTATAGAATGCTTGAAATATCTACTTTAACGAAAATGAAGTAATTAAACATGAAAAGAAAGAGGCTACTCTGATTATATAGCCTAATCCGAATGAAATGTGCGTTATCTCTCTAGGCGCGTCCATATGAGCAGATGATCAGCAATGAGAATCAGCAATGTCAACTTTATCTTTGCAGCCGACACTGATTCAGAAAACATTACTTTATTAATAAACAATTAAAATGTCTCCTTGCTGTTTTTGTCACACTCATAATCATTACCTTTGCCGGTTCTTTATGGCAATTATGCGTGCCCTTGAGTGCTATATAGCCTAGCCTATATTATGTAAACACTCCTTATTATGGTTTGTTCTCTCCAGTATTTAAGAAATTTAATTTATATAAATGTGATTAGTCAACTAATAGCTTAAATGGACAACTACTAGTCGACTAGAAAAAAACTCATTTCACATATTTTCGATCAAGCATCAAAAAGGGTATTCTGGTTTGAGCTCGCGCTTCGCGCGCATGCTCTGACAGACACACACACAGCGCATCATACATTATTATCAGTTTAAAATTATATTTGTGTATGACTAACCGCAGCACACACCAGAGAAAAAAACTTTGCAGGTCCTATGGCTGAGAGAGAGCTTACTCGGATGAAAACTGCTTTTTTCAAAAAAAAGCTCAATTATAGTAACGCGGCAATTTTTTTGTCAGTAACGCTAACGGCGTTGTAACGGGAGAAAAAGTAATTCGTTTGATTACTCGTTACTGAAAAAAGTAACGCCGTTAGTAACGCGCGTTATTTATAACGCCATTATTCCCATCACTGCATCTGCTGTCCTGCCTGACACGCAAACGCTAGCATCATTTGTTGTTTCTGGCCCTTTGGAAAAAAAAAAAAATAATTTCAACCTCTTTTAATCCTGTGGTGATCTACCCGGTGTAATAATGAATAATTACTTTGTAGCATTTGTTCCAACTGTAACAATTTTATTAAGAAATAGAAAATAACTATCAGTACCACAAGAATTATGACCAACATCAAAGCGTGAGATAGCTATAGCACACAGAGGAAATTAATTTCTTTATTAAATTCATTGTTTATTATTTCATTATTTTTAAATTAATTTTGTTAAAACTGTAGTTATAATAGTTATGTTCAAAACATTGTTTCCCGCGTTTTTAATTCCTGTGTAAATGCATTTATGCCGCTTCAGAGAAGCATTAAACAGTCTGTGTAAATGCACATTTTTGTGATTTTATGCTGCTTCAGAGTTGGTTTCTGTGTAAAGATGCCTTTAGTGGGACTCTTTGTAGCACACACACAGTGCAGAAGGGTCTCTGTACTTGGAGAAGGTCAAGATAACGAAGATGTTTTAAGAGCTCTGCAACCACTATCTGATCCTGACTAAAGCCCTGTGATCCCCAGTATCTCTCTCTCTCTCTCTAGTATCTCTTGCTGTTTCTTCTCTCACTGACCCTCTGTGCTCTTCTCTCCGTTTCACACACCAACATACAGAGTCACAGAGTACTTTTAAGGATGTACATGGCAAAACATGCATGAAATATGTATTTTTGTTTTTTCATAATGACAAAAAATCTAAACATTCTTGCAATATTATATTAAGAAAATATATTGAATAAGAAAATATATTTATTTTTTTCAGAATATAACTTGACTTTTGGTATTTTTTCTTACCATTGGCATATTTAAGTATTTATTTATAAGGTTTATTGAGGTTTATTTTATTTATAAACTAACATATTTTGGTAATATGTATTTGCAATATGTCCTTTTTTTCTTTTTCTTGTTTCAGAGTATAACAAATATCTAAACATTCTTACAATATTATATTAATTAAATTAATTCAATAAGAAAATAGATTTATATTATGTAATTTTTCAGATTATAACTTGAATTCTGATCATTTTTCTTACCATTGGTATTATTTATTTATTTATTTATTACGATTATTAAGGTTCATTTTATTTATAAACCTCAACCTATTTTTAGTACATTTCTGTTTAAAACAAGAAAAATCTACATATTTCAAGATATATTCTGAGAAACTTTTTTCCCTCTGTCCCTTTTTGTCCCATACTATTTTTAAGGTTATGTAGTGCAAGAAATATTTATTTTGCCTTGTTTTATAGTAAAACTCCCGTAAACATTCTTACAGTAAAATAAATATACTATATAAGAAAAAATATATTTAAATAAAATATAATCAAATATATTTATTTCTACTTTTAAACTCACTATATTTCCTTATATTTAGCTTTAAACAAGACAAATATACTAATATTTACATTTTTATGGGAAACAAAACACTGATTAAAAAAATTATCCACTGTACAGTGCAAAGGTGTCAAACTTATTTTAAGACATTTGACTAATTGTTACTGATTATTTAATTTGTTAAACCTTGAATTGACTTATTACTGCTTTAAAGCGAATTGTTGTGAAACAAAGAGGCACCAGAGGCCTTTCGATTACATACGAAATTGGGATTGTCAGTCAAACAACAGTATTTAGATGTTTATCTGTAATAAACCATGTGAAGCCAAACATTAACATTAAGTTAGGACTAAAAAAGGCACCTTGCATCTAATTTCAATTGCAGGCCTGCTTCTCAGTCTACTAAACTGAATCTGTCTGCTTAGATTTCTGTCCATCTCTGTCTATCAATCTAACTGTTTTGCATGTCATACTGGTTAGCAGATTTGAGTCTATTTATTGCACGTGGCAGGACCATTCATCGAGAGCGAGACAGCCATCACATCCATCAGTGTGACGATCAGAGCCTGGAAGAGTAGAAGTCGACGCATGCAAGCTCCTGTCGGCCCCCTTGTTTATCCGAGAGTGCGATGACAGCAGAGATTCTGTGGTTTGACTAATCCTGTAACTGACAGGAGATCCTTAACTAGTCGTAACTGAAAAGGAGGCTGCCAGTACTTTTCTGCTCCTGATTTTTCTCAGAGCTGTGGGACAGGCTTGATTCACCTCTGTTTTAACCTAGGGTTGCTTTAACCTAAAGGGTAAAAATGTACTTGTTTTTCCTGCTCTAAACCCTTGACACTTGGAACCAGGGCTGTGTAACCTGTCATACCACCTGAGTGCACTCCTGTGAGCTCCTGAGCTTTATGAAGGTGTGTGTGTGGAAAGTGAATGAATCCGTTCCGGTCATCCCTTTCTTCTCCAGCCACGCTCCGTCACTCTGTACAATGAAATTTCACCCCTCTTCTAAGTGCAAGTGCACAGGTAACAGATCTAAGTGTGTGTGAGCATCAGCTGGCTGTAAGTCCCAGGTAGGCTGCTCTGGGCCAGAGTGTTTGAGCGAAGTTACATGATTTGACCTGGAGTGAGGAGCACTTTTTGGTTTTCTGTTTTTTTTTTTTTTTTTTTCCCTCCATCTAGGATCATTCTGATACTTCTCCATCACAACCATGTGAACACAGGGGTTTTTAAACTTGGGTCCCCCAGTAAGAAAAAATAAAAATACAGTTTATTTACAAAATATATTTTTAGGTTAAATGTATTTAATATTTACTAAGTTTGTTTTTTAACACAATTTTTAACACTTTTTTCGGAAAGATATTTATTGTGAAAAGTCATGGACACATAAATCTGGACTGAAATCCTAGTTATTACATTTAATATTAATTGTGAAAAAAGTAAAATTATTGTAATATTTTCCAGATAATATTTTAATACTTATAATAATTTCTTTGGCTTTGATACAGTGACAAATAAAAGCAATTATTTCATTTTCAAAAATACAGTAAAATAGTAATATTGTTAAATAATATTACAAATTAAATAACTGTTTTCTATTTAAATTTATTTTAAGATGTAATGTATTCCTGTGATAGCAAAGCTGAATTACTCCAGTCTTCAGTTCAGTGTCACATGATCCTTCAGAAATCATGATGAATATATATATATATATATATATATATATATATATATATATAGAGGGAATTTGTGAAATGTTATACAAAGGGTTTAGTGAAAAACAATGACAGACGGATAGTAAGGAAATAAGAAAATGGAGTTGATGCAAAATGTTATCAGCAGGAAAAAGAAATTGCTGTTGCTCGAGTCACATACTCTGCTCTGGATGCTGGTACAGAGATATGTGTACCTGTCTGCAAGTATGAATGCCCTTCCTCTTTGTAACAGCTTTATGAATGGCAAGGTTTCTGTCTGACGACTTGCTTGTGACATCCTACTCTAAGGACAGTCATCAAACCTGCTCTGCCCTTGAGAGAAGCACACTGTAGCAGCTGAAACTCAGGATTCGATAGTGTCAGAGTGTGATATATATTTCTCTGAAGTCTGCATTTGCATTTGTTTTGACAGGGGACAATGTGAGAGGAGGAGGGGGTGATATTTAAATGGTGCTGTTTTGCTGTCAGAGTCAAGGTAAATCTTCCAGCTCAAGATCTCAAATTAACTTCCCCTCAGGTGGTTTGAGACAGCGGTGAGAATGAACCAGTTATTTTTGTTGGCAACCTACAGCGTCACATTTAAGGAGTTGAATGGATTCACAAATGGCAATGTGTCAGTAGCTATTGTGGAATTTCATTTTATTACAAATTAACTGAACAGAAATTTTGAAAAACCCAACAAAGAGTAGGCCTACATGGATTGGATATCATACTGATTAAAAAGAAAAGTTAAAAATTGTGCTTTGATGGACTAGGGTGCTATGCTTGAAAAGGAAATCAATAGAAGAGTTATGAGGGGAATTCAGCATTGTGCCATTGACCGGGACACTTACTGTAACCCCGAGTTACTCCAGCAGAACCCTTCGTGTGGTTGCTGTACTTGCTTGCTTGGATAAATCATCTCTCTAAATGAGATATAGCAACAGATAACGTCCAATAAAAACCCATATTGATGTAGGAGGCTTCAGAAGAAGACAGAGTTGCTTGGGGGAGTTTTTGGCAGGTATGAATGAAGAAGATCACAATAAGAACCTCTAGAGGGAAACTTCAATAAGGAGAAACAAACAAAATCAAAGAGCCTGTGTAATTACAGTCAGGGAAGTCAGAAAGCTTTTAGAAGATCAGTGAACATCAATATACACGTCTACTTTTATCACTTCCTCACGCAAGAAGAGAGACCGAGTGATTATGCCCTGCTTTTATGCACCGTTTTTCACTGTTTAATACCACAATTCGCATAACCACTGAGGGTTTTGCATACATTGTAGGCTGAAATGTTCTTACAGTAATGCTAAAACTCACCAACAATGGCCCCCATGAGGAAAATGGCCTAATAAACATACAAATAATATTTCGGTTAAAATGTAAAAATGCAGAAAGATTAATATTAGTTTAGGGGTAGGGGTAGTGTTAGAGGATATACAATATCATTAGTTTAGTTTTAAAACAATATAAGCCAATGCAAAGTCCCCGACATTAAAGTAAAACAGCCTGTGTGAGATTTAGAATAACCCTTCCTTTCTTTTTTTTTTTTTCTCAGCAAAGAATCTCAATGATAATATTTACAGACACTAGTTATTCTGAAGGATTTCTCTTGGCTGTGATTAGTCAGTCATGCGTGACTGTACAGCTCTAGGTGTGTGTGTGTGTGTGTGTGTGTGTGTGTTTAGCATGCATTCTTTTCAAAAACAGTGAATGTTTTTTGTGTCAGACTTCTCTGATCAAAAGTGTAATGCTGATGGTGGCCTTAAGCTTATGTATTATTAAATGGCTGTATTGTGTAGAATTTTCCCCAAAAGGAAAGGCACCGCATAATCGCACCACTATGCCCTTTATTTCAAACATGGCTTAATTGCAATAATTGCAGGATTGCTTGATAATTGTCACTTCTCCACGTCCTCCAAATACTGTCTATATATAGACTATATATGGTCACATAGACAATGCAAAGTTTTGAGAGCAAAAACTGCATTATTTCTGTCTTTTTAGTGTACCTGATTCAGATCAAAATAAAATCAAATAGCAGACTGAATGACAAAAAAATACATGAAATCATTTTTTTTAATACTGTATTGTTTGAAATCCACACAAAATTGTTTTTTTGGGATATTTTCAGTCTGAACAAAAATATCTGATTTCCCCATTTGGGACTTTGTATAGCTATGTAACAGCAAACCCAAAGTGCAGTGGTGTCACTCTAAGAAAAGTCCATATAAATACAGCCCAATGTACTGTGTTAATGTGAAGGAGTTTTCTGTATTGATTTTTCACAGGGTTTTTTACCCATTTTTTTAATCACGCATTCATTGTATTGTGTTTTAGGGTTAAAGAAAGTGACCATAAACCTAATGGATAATGTACTGGCAGAAAATTAAGTCATCACTGCAGCAACCAGTGTAGATTGGGTATCGGATGTTATGCTGTTTGATTTGATGATTATTCGGCTGTCACTTACTTTTTTCGGAATGTATTTGATTGTTGAATGTTGTTGTCACTCTCATAAATAATTGAATGTGCACAGAATATGATTAAGAAGAAGCAACAACTTCAGTGCATTTAGCAGCATTGTTTAAATGGCCTGTTCCAAACTGTCCTGTGCTGAATCTTCTGACCTCCCTGAACAAGAAAATGTCCTTCATCTCAATGAAGAAAAGCCATAGTGAGTGACTCCTGTTCCTGTTGTACAGTTCTGCTCAGGTGTGACTTTCCCATTTTTGGCTGTATGGACTGGTCTGTGAAGAAGGATTTTGGCCTTTGTATTATACTTTATGAATATGCTAATATTTTTTCAGAGAAAATAAGAATTCTTTGAATAGATTTAAACACACATACTGTACATGCACACTAAGGACTGTTTTTTTTTCGCCACATCGACCAGTCCACTCGCACTGTAATTTTCTCACTCATTAAAAAGAACTTTTGAAGGTATATCCCCCATAACACACGCACACACACACACACACACACACACACACACACACACACACGTTTTCAAATGCTCCCGTGAGTGTTTAAGCGCTCTGCGCAGAGCATCAAAGGTTTCTATTTACAACATGTTTTTGCAGCATTGAGCTTAGAAGCCAATCACAGACATATCTGTTGTTGAACATAAACAATAAGAGATTCATTGCACAGCGTAGACAGCCTCATTGATTATAATGGGAGTTTTCACAAGAGTGCAGCTTTGTGTAAAGTACCTTGCGTTGTAATTGACAGCTTCAGTGATTATAATGACAGCAATCTTCTGTATATAATATATATTTTTAATGCTGCTAACTACACATTGCAAAGTTACTGGATTAGCAACCGTATTTAAATGTGCAATTGAATCTGATTGGCAGTGCTAACCATAACAATGGACAGATCAAAAATTGTGATACTGTGTGTCAAATGATCTGTGCATATACAAAATAGTAGACATGCCACTTTTCTATGTTACTTTTGTTGTTCATTTTTATCTAACTTTTCAAATCATTCACTGCATGACTTTTTTAAACATATACATTTATAGATCTTTAAATATAAAATAGTTCTAAGCCCTTTGTTTTATGATCTGTCCTGACAGTGATTATTTTTTATTTCATGAATAAATAATATGTTAATATTATGAACTGTTTTTTTTTGCATTTCTTTTGGATTTATTGTCAGTACTGGGCTTACAGGTAGGCTGTGTTGATATGCCACCACCGAAGACTATTTTTGACCCAGGAAAATGTTAGGGCTGGGTAAAAAATATTTATTTTTTTCAATTTTAATCGATTCTCATTATTATGAACCGATATCGATTCTTAAAGGATTAGTTAAAATTTCCTGATAATTTACTCACCCCCATGTCATCCAAGATGTTCATGTCTTTCTTTCTTCAGTCGAAAAGAAATTAAGGTTTTTGATGAAAACATTCCAGGATTATTCTCCGTATAGTAGACTTCAATGGCCAACCATAAATGCTCATCTTGAACTAGCTCTCTTCTTCTTCTCTATTTGAATTACAGCAGGGTAGACACTGCTAAGTGTATTACTGCCCTCCAGAGGTCAAAGTTTGAACTAAATTGTCATATACAATATGCTAGTGCAAGTATATAACAATTAGTTCAAACTTTGACCTGAGGAGGGCAGTAATACACTAATACATTGTAATACACTGCTGGAATTCTAATAGAGAAGAAGAAGAAGAGAGCTAGTTCAAGATGAGCATTTATGGTTAAAATGTATACAATTTAAAATATTTTTTAGAAAGTGAGCGATGGTTTCTCTAGATAAGACCCTTATTTCTCGTCTGGGCTCGTGTAGAACACTTTGAAGCTGCAATGAAACTGTAATTTTGTAATTCAACCGTTTGGGCTCCATTGAAGTCCACTATAAGGAGAAAAATCCTGGAATGTTTTCATCAAAAACCTTAATTTCTTTTCGACTGAAGAGAGAAGGACATGAATATCTTAGATGACACGAGGGTGAGTAAATTATCAGGAAATTTTAATTCTTTAAATCCCAAGAATAAATCTTTTAGTCTGTTCCGTTTTCAGTTAATGAATGAACGGAACATTGTAGTGTGCCTCCCATCCGATGAATCACAATAAGCTTTGTACTTTGTTACTTTTGGTACGAAACAAAGTCTGTCCATTTTATTAGGAAATTCAAGCAATAAATAACATTTTGGCGCTCTTTAATGTGTGTGACAGATCACTGTTGCCATTTCAGATCAAGCGAAGCAGCAGCAGCGTGAAGCACACGTGAATAGATCATCTCTTCCGCTTTACTACTAGTTACGGAGCAAAATACATGAATGAACATCAGAAGGTATGCTACGTTAAAAGATACAGTACAACTTACCAAAATCCATATCCTGTCTCATGTATCATATTACTCAATCAGTGTTCGAATCACGGAAAGACGGCAATAAAACAGCTTGTAAACAATGTCACTTAATGTTACATTTACCTCAGAAAAGCCATTCAGTGACCATAAACTGTTTAGTCAGGTAGAAAAATTAACATAAAATGGGGGGTAACCCAGGGGAACGGCGTCCCGGGAGTGAATTTCGAGGGGGACAGCGTTCCAGTTCAAATTGGTTCTTTTTTTTTTATAGAAATAAAGGGATTTCTGTATTTATTCACTCAATAGCCTTCGAAAACGAAACCGATTTAACGCAAAAACATAAAATGACATGATTAATCAAAAAAAGATGGCAATCTGGATTCAAACACCCACACGATCTAACTCAGTGCTCGAAGTGGGCCGGTACACACTGGCACTTCTTTAATTTGTAGCGTACCAGCACTTCTCACATGTTGCCAGTACTCTAACCACCACACGAAACACAGAATCAAGCAGTTAATTACAGGGTTAGTTCACCCAAAAATGAAAATTATGTCATTAATGACTCACCCTCATGTCGTTTCAAACCCGTAAGACCTCCTTTCATCTTCGGAACACAGTTTAAGGTATTTTAGATTTAGTCTGAGAGCTTTCTGTCCCTCCATTGAAAGTGTAGGTACGGTGCACTGTCCATGTCCAGAAAGGTTGGCATCCAGCTTATTGGTGCATTACCGCCCCCTTCTGCTCCAGACTGTGACGCTGATGACGTGTTATGTAGTGCGCCCGAGCTTTGTTTACAGTCTGAGGGAGACGCACGCTGTATTCAAGCTATTCTACATTGTTTGTATTTTGGTATTGCTATATTTTTTTAAAATGGTGCGTAGGTGTGCATGTCGCGGATGTCTTAATCGCGTCACAGTCCGGAGCAGAAGGGGGCGGTAATGCACCAATAAGCTGGATGCCAACCGCCGTAGAAGAAGAAGAAGCAGCGTCACTGTGGATATACACAGACCCGGAAGAGAAGACAATGCTGAATAAAGTCGTATTTTTTGTTATTTTTGGACCAAAATGTATTTTAGATGCTTCAATAACTTTGAACTAACTAACCCACTGATGATTTTGCTTTTTAGAATGCACATCAGCTTCCTTTTCTGTTAAAACTGGATTCCCCTTTAAATGTGTAATTGTTGATTTTCAAAGTATACTAAACTGAGAGGTAGCCATCCAAAACATTCAGTTTCTTTAACCTGAGGACAAATGTATTTAAAATGTTTGTGACCTGTTCAATTCAGTATGTACCACATACAAATATTGCCTTTGTAATTTAAGTGTTTGTATACAAATCAATTCATTTTAACCTTCAATATTATAGTAATGTAGTGCCAACTGACGTCCTGTATAGTTTACAGCATTAGTTCAGAGATTTTTTTTTTTCTTGAGAAAATTTGCCATGTACTGTACCTAATAAATATCCAAAATAGTCAATATTGAATCACCTTGTCCATCTGAAAAGATTGGAACAGATGTTTTTTTTCAATATCTTCACATTCTTTGAATATTGATAGGTGCTCAGTATGTACACTGTATGAAGATTTTTGTTATTCAGTCTGTTTCTCTCGCACTTTGTCATTTTCCACTGTATTTCTTTCTTTAAATCGTTCTCCCTTTCCCACAGTTAACAGTAATACAAATAATGTATGTCGATTTTGTGCCCCTTTTTCACTCCCCTGCTCATACCTCTCTCTGTGGCACCATCAGATACAGATACTCTTTCATTTTCTGCTTGTTTATTTTTCATGAGAATTGGTACTTTGGCACTTTGGCTGTTTGACTGATGAGTTCACTCTGAACCGAATGAGACCTTAAATGTCCACTGTACGCTGCACTCTATGGTTTCTCTTCAAAGACATTCATTGAAAAGATCTTCTAAAGATCTCACTATGTTGTTTTCCCCCTGATGGCTGAACCCAGAGTCAAGCAATTCAGATCCATTTCTCCTCGGATCCACGGTATCAGCACTTCCATTACTGTGCATACAGATCCCCTTGCCGTTTCTCTGGATAGGCAGTTTAAGAGCAAACACAATGCTGGATTTGTTCCAGTAGAAAACAACAGCATACACAGTGTTAAATGTTCAGCCAAGACCAAAGCCAATGCTCCCTTGACGACTCTGCAATGCATAAAAAGTTTTCTTAATCTGTCTTTTTTTGTTGTTGTTTTCCAGTAAATGTATCTAAACGTCCTTAAAACAGGATTTACTTGAGATACAAAATACTACTACTACTCTACTACTGATGATGATAATAGTATTTTTACTCACATTGGATAATCATTTATGGATGTGTATATATATATATATATATATATATATATATATATATATATATATATATATATATATATATATATAATATGTATGTGTGTGTGTGTACTGGTTTAACCTTCATTATGGAGACCCAACATCTTTAGGTTTCAGGCCACGCATGCTGATGTCCACATAATTCAAATCACTAAATAAACATGCTAAACATTTTTTTATTAAAAATGTCAAAATGCAGAAAATGTTCTGTGCAGGGTAGGTTTAGGGTAAGGTGCTAAAATGCCATTAGTTCAGTATAAAAAAACCATTACGCCTATGAAATGTCCTCATAATGATAGGTACCTGTGTGTGTGTGTGTGTGTGTGTGTGTGTGTGTGTGCATTGTGGCCTATGGAAAGTCCCCACAATTCACAAAAACCTAACGTGTGTGTGTGTGTATTATTATTAATTTCCTTTACTGTGAACTTTTGTGTACCATAAGGAGTGAAAATACAGTCCAGCAATAGATTTTGGGTCTGAGTCATTTACAGCCCTTACCCACTCCAGTGCCAAAGATCTCCACATCCACTGTTCCACTTGGCATTTGGTGTTCTGTTTGAATCCTGTGGGTGTGTGTATGTGTGTTATTAAAAGACATTTACTAGTATTTCCAGGACGAATGAATGAGTGTCACCCAGGCCTTTCTCTCTTTCTCTCTGTCTTTTGCTTTGACAGCTCCTTCTGTTCTCTAGTTTTCTTCTATTCTTTTGTCCAGCATCCCAGCATGCCTCTCTGCGCTCATGAATATGCATGTAAAAGCATTATTTGCATTATTTGCAACCGGAAAGGAGGAGCACACAAAAGGAAAAGACAGCAGTGTGCGTGTGTGCGCATATATGTGTGGAGTCATGGGGACATCTAGGATCCTAATATAATATAATATAATATAATATAATATAATTAATATAATTAATATAATATAATATATTATAATATATTATAATATCTCAAATTGGCATATAGCAAATTGATTCTAAAATTATGGCTGGTACAGACAGTGAGATGAGTTAGAAAGATAGGAATGAAGATTTTTTTGTCTGTACCACTGGTAGTGAGTTATTTTGCTGATGTTTTTTGTGAGATTTTGTTTTGCGATTCAGTTTAGGCTGATGAAGGAGGTTCAACAAGTTTATGTTTGTGTGAAAAAGTGAAGAGAAATGAGTGTGTTCCCCACAGACAGAAGATTTAACAGTTTTTTCTTAAATGTTAAATGGTGCCATCACTCAAACAAGCAACAATTAGGATGTACAGGAATTGCATTTGTGCGTTGAAGGAGTTTTATTGCAGTGCATAAAATTCTTTATTTTGCTGAACTCTTGTCATTTAGTCAGGAACACACACACTTTCTTTCACACACCTAGTGAAGTGTTGATCAGCGTTGTTACGAGTTAACTGGGTAAATCAACCTCTCTCTCTCTCTCTCTCTCTCTCTCTCTCACACACTTTCTCTGTCTGTCACACACATGACAGTGTGCTTTTATATCAAATCAGTGGTATAGCCTGTGTATGTGTGTTATGTGGGTGGATGTTCAGTGTATTTTGCTCAGAATGGACAGCTGTCAAGTAGAGTACTTAAATTAAACGTGACTCTGCCTGACAGCATCATAGTTCTGAGTTTTAATTTGTTCTCTTGATCAAGACAGGATAGACAGATCAACAGCAAGCAACTAAGATTGATAGATACTATACAGATTTTTACATGACACACACTACCACTCAAAAGTTTGGGATCAGAAAGATTTTTTTTTTTAAAGAAATTAATATTTTTATTCAGCAAGGATGCGTTAAAGTGGTCAAAAGTGACAGTAAAAACATTTACATGTATCGAAATGTTTATTTTACATAAAGTTCAAATAAATGCTGTTCTTTTGAACTTTATATTTATTAAAGAATTCTGAGAAAAATAGCATGGTGTCCAGAAGAATATTAAACGGCACAATTGTTGTCAAATCAGCATATTAAAATGATTTCTGAAGGATCATGTGACACTGAAGAATGGAGTAATGATGCTGAAAATTCAGCTTTGATATCACAGGAATATATTACATTTGAAAATGTTAAAATAGAAAATGGTTACTAATTACCTTTAAAATATAAATGGATTAAATTATATGTTAATTTTATTTTTTATAATTTAAGTGAGATACTGTACCTCGTATAATCATACTGGATTCAATCATACTGTTTGTGTTTATTTACATGGTATCATCTTTATCCCAGTTAACATACAGAGGTTAAATCTCCCTACAGAGAAGCTGAATATAGATCTATCGGTCTCTTTTCTTTTCTGTCAAGATCAGGATTCTGTTTCAAATCAGTTTTGAAAAGCAGCACCACACATATACTAAAGATCTGTTTTTATCTTCGCCGTTTAAAAGAGGTCCAGGCTCCCTAGCAGGATGTAAGCCTTATCTTTTATGTTCTTCCCCCGTTATCCCTCCCTTTCCCCCCTCACACTCTACCTCCCTTCGTGCCTCTTTCTCTCTCTTCATGTTCTTACCTGCATGTCATGATGTGCCAGCTTTGTTTTAAACACAAAAAGAAAATAAGACTTGAAAAGAGTCACGCAGGAAGAGAAAATTGCCTCCAAAAAGAAAAATAAAGCGAAGTATGTGTCACGTTTTCCAATAAAGGCTGTCAGCCAGACAACTATCAAACTCTTTTCAGCCCAGACAACAAAGAGGAGGGTTCGAGAGATTACAATGGAAGGTTTGGCTGAAAACACACCTACACACTGCAGTGCAACAGGAAAATGATAGGAAAAGGCACATGGATTAATGACACGATCGGTGACCCAGAACAACTTCCTGAATCACCCTAGTAGTGCGTTCAGCCAGCAGGAGAGCTGAGCCAAGCTATTATGCAGAGGACACTATAAATTAATCAGAGGTTGAATTAAACTGATGTGAACTAAAAGGCAAACATCTTACAAGCCAAGTGGTGTCTCTTTCACTTTCGCAAAGTCTTGTTTTAGTGTCTAGATTGAGCTCTATTGTTTTCGGGCTGCTATTTATATAATTTTGTGGCTCAATTACTTAAATATAGCTGTGGTGACATGAGATCCAAAGGGTCTTCTGTAGACCTGCAATCCCATATGGTAAGATCTGTTTCCCAGAGCGTGTCTGCGGTTGGTGCTGTCGGCACTGATCCGTTTTGGATGTGCCAGTGGGAGCGGACACAGTAGGATACTGTTGCTTGGGCATTAATTGTCTTTGATACTTCCGCGTATCAATGTCGTTCATAGAGGGGATGTTTGAGTATTGTTGAAAACATAGTTGCATTTGAAGACAGACAGAGTGGACTTAAGTAGTCATTTGGCTGGCTGTTTTATCCAAAATAAGTGCCTTGCTCAAGGGCAGAATGGTGATAGTTCGCGTCTTGTTCTCAATAGTGGACTGTAACAGTATTTTTACTCTGTTGCTGTATTTAAGTACATTTTTAGTACTTTGTTAGAAAAGTTATTAAACTTTTAGTTCTGAATTGTAATGCATTATATAATTTACTATTTACTCAAAACGTTTAAAGTCCCCCTGTAGTCAATAATTTTATCCCTTAAAGGCAGGGTAGGTAAAAAATGTATAAAAAACTTTTTTTTCAAAATTTGTTTAAATTTTATTTATATATCAATACATATTTAAAATGTAAGTACTCTGAAAAAGAAAGTATAAAAATCGAGTGTCTGTAGACCTCTCACGACTGTTTTAAAGACAGCTCATTATTTCCATTCACTCCACCCTCTCCCTTCTGGGCTCCTTCCAAAGCCACGCACCCAAAACGCATGAACGTGCGACTCCGACCACTGAGCTGGAAGACGCATTATTTACCTGAGACGAGCGGAGAGGAAGGAGCACAGTGCATGTTGTGACATCATGTCAGAATCACATGTAATAAAAATAACTTTATAATTATGAAGATAAACATAATTTAATTCGCTAACGAGTTAGTTATCTATAAGGCAAAGCTAAAAACAGGTTGCATGATACACGTTTTTCCATTACCATCATTTACACTGTGATGAAGATGAATTTCGTGTAAGATTCATAACATATACATTGTTCTACAGATAAACAGAGTAACATACACTCAAATATCAACTCACAACTGCATTGCAGACACAAAATAATAACACACACATACAACAAAGTGTGTACGACACACACAGATACAAGATAAAGACATCAGTAAACATAGGTAGAGAATATAAAAACAAAACAAAGGCGAAAAAAAACGTGCAGGTAAACTTACAGGTGAACATGGTAAAAGAGTTAGACAGAGGGTAAATATAGTTCTAAGAAAAGTTCCTAGATGCGGAGTAACGTTAGGCCTACTATCTGTTAAACATGTATTTAGTTATCTAAAGCAAAATTATGCACAATTCAACACTATAGCTATCATCTTGAGCTAGGCCTATAGATTATTTATCGTCTCTACTACGGCTCGCTAAGTAATGTTATGTTAGCTATATTACGCAGCTACGTGTGCTAATGACACATGCTTCATGAACAAATAAACAAAAAAATATGTATGATCAAAATACAAAAAGAAAGATTTACCTGTCCAGCAGAAATAAAGCCATCAAGGAGTCACTTTTCAGCCCCTTGAGTTCCCTCAGTTCTCGCCATCGCTGGAGAGCCACGCCGATATTAACTCGCGTTTTATTTCTTTGTTTATCCAAAGACTTTTTGTTCATTGCCTTTTCTTGTATTGTTACTGTCTTCCTTTTTTGCCTGGTTTGCCTTCACTAACTGCATAGGCCGGTACTGTGAATTTTGCTTGCTTTTTCTCTGCCATTGTTTTGGTATTCCTAGGATCCATGCCTCTTGAATTCCCCAAATCAAACGTGCGCGCGCAAGTGGGCAGGTCATGTGTGGCAAAAGGGTGGTTGCCATGGTTGCGAGAGAGTGACAACCGCCTAAGCCAATCCTATGTTTCGTCCCGGATGGAAATAATGAGCTGTGTTTAAAACAGATTAAACGGTCTAGAGTCACTCGATTTTTATACTCTTTTTATCAGAGTTCTTACATTTTAATTATGCATGTATATATATAGAAAGTTTAAACAAATTTGGAACAAAATTTCTTACCTACCCTGCCTTTAAAACTCATCTTTGATCACCAAAATTACATATTTAAACTCTTTTTTCCTGTGAAAAAAAATTCATGCCTTAAAATAGCTTTATTCTACACCCTTGCCTTAGAGGTCTGCATTCCCGCGGCTCTCCCGCTGGTCTCAAAAACCTGGCAAGATATTTTCTTTGCATTAGAGGTCTGCACGAGTGCACTTTCAGAGAACATTCAAACTTTGTGATCGGATTTTGGAGGAGAGACGTTCTGAAATGGTCGTTAGTCAGCGTCTTTCTGTTCTTGCGTGGATGGTGTTGACAGCAATATAGACAAATAACAAATCTTGTATATATGCAACATTTTATATTTGTTATCCTCAATCACTCTCTTTCTTTAGGGGAAGTTTAAATGCGAGATTATGGAAACGATCTTTAGCGGGACCCGTCGGGTCGGGAAGAAAATCACTATATGCGGATAGCGGGTGAACACAGAGTGAATTTTAGGCGAGAGCAGGTTCGTGCGGAATAAAACCATTGCGGGGGCGGGTGGGAACGGGATGAAAAAAACAGTCCCGCGCAGACCTCTACCTTGCCTCATTTAATATACGCGGATCAATGAATATGCAAATTAGCCCCGCCTCCACTCGCTCACACCAGCTCAGAGATCAACTCGGTCAAATTACTGAGGTAAATGCAGCACGATATCGCTTTTTACAATGTAGGATACATTACAGTAATTAATATGATTAGCCTTTTGCTTGACTATGTTATCAAACAGCTAATAATGTGTTGCTACACAAACCATGTTCCTGTTCATCATCTCAGAGTCAGACAGCTGCCTACTAACAATCAGTATCCTTCCAAACGCTTTGAACAACTCAGAATGTCAGTGGAGAAAGGCATATAGTTCATCATAACATCGTAATATGCATCATACACCTGCCATATTGCTAAATCTACACGATTTTTCATATCAACAGAAAAATATACCAGGGTAACCTGGCTTCTCTCGAGACTCCCCTGTAAATTCACTGCTAAAGCCCGCCAGCACATTGATGTGATTGGTTACAAGGTAGTTTGTGACCAGTGATTTCAAACCACGGGTTCTTTTTTTCACTGCAGTTTTAAGGAAAAAATACTTGTCAATTGTGTTGACATATGAATTTGCACATGGTTTGTTTTAGAGCATATTAAAAACACCACATAGACATATATAACATTAAAAACATATTTTCACCATAGGGGGTCTTTAAAAATGATTATTTCAAAGTGAAGAAATTATCTTTGCTCTGAGACATGGTGATGTCGTCTGATTTGTGATGAATCATTCTATTAAGTTGATTCTTAATCACACAGAATTATTCATTCATGAATTAGACTGACCAGTTACCCAGTTCTCAGGCTCACTAATTTAATGATTTGGTCAGAACAAGGTGTGAATTAACATGCTTAAGCTGGAAACGCGTGTAGTCTGTATAAGTCATAAACGCATCTTCATTCTTTATAAATCTCTTAAACAGTGTGTAACGTTAGCTTTTGCCCCATTAGCCATGCAGCATACTATCAAACTAATTCAGAAATGAATGTAAACATCCACAAAATATATGCCATACTTGCGTGATCTGATATGCTGCATCATGAACAGTTTGTAATGGTCCATTTTGAGAGTTATATTTGCTGTGTGAACTTATTGTATTGTCTATGCAATGTATTATAGAGTTGCAAGCTTGGGGGCGGGGAGCACGAGCATTTAAAGGTGTACACACAGAAATCAGAGCATTTTTAATGCCACCCCAAAATAGTCAGTTAAAACATGGTATAATAAAACATTATTTTCAGCTGAAACTTCACAGACACATTCTGGGGACACCTTGGGCTTATATTACATCTTGTGAAATCGACATTCTAGGCCACCTTAACAATCTGTAAATTCATGTGTAAAAATTTACTGAGTGACTGATTTGAAAAGTTAGTAATAAAATGAACAACAGTGTAATACATTACATAGAAAAAGTGTCAGATCTATTATTTTGCATTTACACTCCAAGATTTAATGCACAGATCATTTGACATACAGTATCAGATTTTGTTCTGTCCCAACCATTGCTATGGTTATCACTGTTCATTGGATTCAATCATGCATTTAAATATGGCTGTCAATCTAGAAACTTTGCAATGTGTAGTTAGCAGCATGAAAAAAAAAATATACAGAATGCAAGCAAAGATCGCTGCCATTATAATCATTGAAGCTATCAATTACTTCAGTTCAAAGCAAGATAGACAAAGCTGAACTCTTGCGAAACCTCCCGCTATAATCTGTCTACACTGTCCAATGAATCACTTATTGACATTGTGTTTATACTTTGTTGGTTACAATGAAAGGATTTGCGAGCATGAAAAAGCAAGAATTTGTGCTGAAAAAAAAAAAAACTCTGTTGGTTTGAGCAGTGCTGAGCGGATTCTGATGGCAAAATAATGGCAAGAAACCCCGTCTTTCAATCAACTGTGTGTGATGGATGACGCGCACCCAGCACGCCCAACAAATTACTCTTATGAACCGGTTCTTTGAGAGTCAGAAAACACAGTGCAGCCAAGTTCACTTCAGGAGTTCACGATTTTTTCCCCTATTTGTACGTGAATCGGAAAATTACTGCTTCCCGGCTCAGAAGTCCTGTGAGAAATGTAATCCCATCCGAATATGTCTGAGATTCATTTTTGTAATTTTTTTGGAGAGCTGATTCACCGACCGCCCGCTCCACTTTCATCATGGATAAAGGTCTTGTCATCCGACGAAACAATAACATGAAATCAATAAGAAGATCCCGATCACAGAAAATAATAGCAGAGGTAAGAATCTATATGTATTTTAGCTTTTCTCGATTGCTAAGTGATTCAGTTGGACAGTTTCCCAAACCATTCGTTCAGTTCTCAAAACAAAGATGCATTTCTCAAAACGTTTAACAATGACAACGTTTGGTAGCAATACTGATGACACACCAGTCAAAATCTGAAAGAGAGCTGAATAAATAATATACAGGGGTTTTAAACTTACACAGTAGGCCTACCAGTAGGCTACTTTAAAAGAGGGAAATTTCACTATTCTATGCACAGTAAACTGGAGCACGTTGTACAACCTGTGATTGTCATCTTTCTTTGTAGCTATTTGTTATATGTAGGCCTACTGAATTTTTGCAAAACTGAAAAATGATTGCCTAGGGGTATAGTCTTGTGTCAGAAGACCAATACACTGCTATAGTACTGTATATACTGTAATGAAATTTATATGCAAAATAATTCCTGAATCCCAGTAAGAGGTATTTCTGTTACAGTGTTAAATGAATTGATCTCTCTAGTGATCACTGGGCAGTGCAGTAGTCTGTGTATTTGTTACATTTTGTGTGTCATCTGATGCCAAAGTTTGAGGTTTGTACAAGTTGGTGTATTTTGAGATTGTGTTTATAGTTGTGAGAAAATGAATTATGCGTTAGCAATCAAGAAAAACAATAACTGACTGAAAAATTTGAAAGACAAATTTATTTTGGCTTGTCATAAAGCCAACTTAAAGTCTTCAAGTTGAACACCCTATCAACTACATACTCTAGCAACACCAAATGCATAGCAAGAGCCTAGCAACCACCTAGCAACACTTTAGCAATCACCCAGAACATCTATATTCTGGGTGAGCACACAGACATTCCCACCTCTGTTAATAACAGAAACTCAAATATTGTTTTGTTGCTCTTTAACTTGCACTAAATCATGTGATTTATACCATCGAAGTAGCCTGTGTAATATTAATAAAACTGCTCATCTCCTTTACTGATACAAGCTCAGACTCATTTAGAATCTGTTAATGTTTTTCATATAGTGTCTTGACTTGGTGCCATGATGGATATTGAAATCTTGTTATTTATTTTTTAATTTTAAACAGTATATAGATGACTACTTTGTGGTAATGCAATGTTTGTGAACACAATTGTGTATGTCAGGCCATAAATCTCCAAAAACTATGCATGGGCGCTTGCTTTGGTGTTGCCACCCCTCATAGACCTCATGCCACCCCTTTGCCACCCTATAAATAATTTTCTAGATCCGCCCCTGCGTACAGCAATGGCTAGATGGTAACCCTCGTTCTGTAATGCTACAGCCCCCTTTTCTAGACTTCAAGAGGCACTATTAACGGTTAGGAAATACAATAAGCACCACCTTTTTATGTCCATGCTCCTAGGCATGTGTAAGAGAGTGAAGTCTGCATGTCTGCAGTGTTGTGCCCACTCATCTTGCCTTCGTTCTCAACCTCTGTAGAAGATCGAGGCAAATCCTCCATCACAGTAAGACTGTATTGAGAAAAGAGAGATAAAAACAGACAAGGTCAGAACACTAAAATCTGTTAAAACAGACATGAGATGATAGTTTATCCAGCATATGCTCTGTCACATCAGTTCAGCTCATGTGGGCACACAGTCAAAATTGTGAGTCAGGGTTCTGAGAAGCGGCTTAACTGCTGTTCCTGTCAATGTCTTCCTCTGCAGTGACTCCATGATTTTTTTGACAAAAACTAAATCACTTTCATTGTAAAATAAATTTCATTATAAATCTGTTTTTGTCTATATAATAAAAGTCAATAGCGTCCAAAGTTGTTTTGGTCTCCACTGATGTTCAATGCATGGACAAAAACTTTAAAACATGTTTTTTTTTAAAAATATATATATATATATATATATATATATATATATATATTTTTTTTTTTTTATAAATATACCGATGTCTCTTATTAAAAATAACTGCTTTACAACATCACAGTTGGTCAGGTCAGGACCAGAGTTATTAATATTATATTATATAACATTTTTGTTACATAATATAAATGTTTACTGAAATAAAATAACACATAAAAAATGTATACTTATTTTAATTCATCTAGTTGCCAAAGCAACATTTCTCATTTTCATGTACTAAGTTTTGAGTTTTGAGGTACTAAAATAGCTAAAACTAAAACTGAAAAAAAAAAAAAAAAGAAAAAAAAAAGACAATTAATACTAATGAAGTTAAAGACTAATAAAAATGACAGAACAAACAACAGAATTAATTACTTTAACTAAAAAATATATAATATACTAAATACCACTGTTCAGGACTAGCATTTGGCCTTTCCAAATGCTGAATTTGTTCCTCAACCAATGTGTATTTAGGATGCGGCATGGCCCATATTCAGTTCAGAGGGGACAGGTAAAAGTAAAGCAAAAAGATGGTAAATACTACAGCTTTCTAGGGAGCTATTCTAAACTTAGGTGAGCACTCACACACACTTAGCTGTTTCTCCAGAACCTGACAATGGGCTCATGAGGCCTGGCACTATAAATTCTGTCAAAGCCAGAAAAATACAGGTATAAGTTTGGAGGGGGGGGGGGAGAAGTCTTGTTGAAAAAGATTCTCTAAACTCAAAACTCCCAAGCGTGGCGGTAGAATGAGAGCGTGAGTGTGTTTCAAAAATCTACAAGATTCAACTCAGATCCAGCAGGGCTGTCGCAGTGCATAAACACACGTATGTGTACACACTTAAAAGGACACACACACATAGACTCGTCTAGCATCTACACTCACACTGCTTGGCAGGGAGGTGTGTCCTGGAGGGTGTGTGGGCGGGAGCACATCTGTGACTGGCAGTTGATGGACAGCTGTGGTGTGTGTGCATGTCAGTGGCGTGGATTGATGGTACATCGATGCCAGGACGCAGACTGCGAGAGAGGAATTAGCACGAAAGGAGACGGGATCCCGCTGTCACCCCCTCGTCAAACACATGCTGGGCAGTGCTGCTAACTCTGAGAGCGAGGGTGAAAGATGTTTTTTGTTTAAGATGTTTTTGGTAAAATCAAAATAACTATTTTCTTATAACCAGTCTTGTACTACAGTTTTGAAATATAAATGTTTCTCCATTTTTCAATTTCGTTTGGGGAATAAACCACTTGTTGAGGCTGAAAAAGCATAATCAATTTGTGAGTTAACTGACAACCATTGTATAAGCATCTGCACCGTAGGTTTCCATTTAATCAGCAATTTTTTCACTTTTTTCCCCACATTAAAAAAAAAAAAAAAAAAAAAAAAAATCCAGTGGCTGGTATTTGTTGCACAACACTTGGCTACACTGTTATTCTCATTCTGTGTATTAAAAGAATGCCCTTTGTCTACTAAGATTTTCTAGTAAGATGCTAGAGGGTGCTAGAGAGTCCATGGAAATTTTGATTGACCAAAATAAATGTAAAATGTTTTTGTGCATTTGAACAGGAACCAAATATGCATATAGTTTTGTGGAAGGCTATCTATATCTATCTGTTTATCTATAGAGAGAGAGTGAGAGAGAGAGATGGGGGGAGGAAGTTAAGGACTGTAAGGTGTTCTGATTATGTCATGTTTTCAGACATAAACACATGCTGTACTAGGAGTGTGGTTTTATGTTGAATTTTAGATGAAAGGATAGAATGCATTTTTTACATTGTCTTTTTTCTCGGGGTTATGTGGTTTGGATTCAGATAAAAGCATTTTTTACAAAGAACATTCCATGCATTCTATGTGCTGCAGCTTCTAAAAATCCTATTTATTTGATCCTACTTAACAAAATTGTATTATAATTTCTCTGATAACAAATATCTTGAATAAAATCTTGTTGTATGCATAAATGCAGCCACATTTATTTTATTTGTGGTAAAACATTTTTTTTTTTTTTCAGTGTTCGTTCTTTTCGAGGCGTGTACACTACCATCTAAAGTTTGTGTTGGAAAGATTATTTAATGCTTTTGAAATGCTTGTAAAATGTTATTCTTTTCTATTTTGTCTTCTATTCTGTTTTTTACAGCTTTTCTATTTTAATATATTTTAAAATGTAACAGCCCTAAAATTTAAAATTTCGGCAGCCATGATGATTTGTGTGTGAAATTTGCATACAGACATTTTCACAAACAAATCATGATTTACCAAAAACTTTCGTACAAAAAATGTATTCTAAATTATGAAAAAATTTAGGAACAACTGAAACCTCACGTACTCAAAAAGTACTTTTCTGTGCGGCCTTACAAGATTTCATCTTAACACTATTATTATATTATATTATATTATATTGTGATTTCATCTTAAATATATTTCATCATATACAGTGAAAGAGTAAGAAAAAATGCCTTATAGCTTTAGCTTAGTTTCTTTGTAAAACGCAGATTTATGCATATGTACAGCTGGCCAATGAGATGCCTGGAATTTGGGTCTGTATAAAAGGTTTATTGTATTTGAATTGGTTTTGAGAATGACACTTGGCATTGCTCAAGGATCTGGTGAGAGCGTGTCTGCAGAGAGTGGAATATGTTTGACAAGAGTGACGAAAGGCTGTAAAGGAAAGGTTGTGTGGAAAGCCCTTAAATGGAGATGGTTTGGGTGTGTTTTATGCAAATGACTAACCTTGTGCACACGGCCGCTCATTTAGAAAATTCAAAATTCACCAACATTAAAATGAGATTAAGAACAAATTCATGTGCGTACGCACGTGTTGAGAATTAGGTGAGAATTTTTCGTGTGAAGTTTTCCTGTGCATAGAAATATGAAATAATCCATGCAATTATTAGTGAATGAGACCCATTAATATTGTGAAATATTATTGCAATTTAAAATAACAGATTTTTAATTCAATATATTTTAAACTGTAATTTATTCTTGTGATACCAAAGCTGAATTATCATCTGACATTACTCCAGTCTTCAGTGTCACATCACATCTTATTGACCCCAAATTTTTAAACGGTAGTGTATCTGAGAGCAGATTCATTTGCTTTAATGAATCATTTACATTACAGACCAAAAACTCAAAGGGCAGAATGCAGGTTCCTTATAGTTCAGTGTAGCTTGAGTGCTGAAGAGGTGTTGTGAGGTATTTACACAGGAGGTGAGCATGCTGTTATCTGTCAACAGCATATTGGACAGATGTGTGTGTCCGTGTGTGTGTGTGTGTCAGAGTGAGCAAACCACCTGTCTTCTTAACAAGCCCTGCGTTGCAGCTCAGAAAAGTCCTCCTCCGCTTTCATGCAAATGAGTTAGTTTGTTTGTGTGTTATGATATTCAAAAAGGTCAAAGCTTTGGATGACATTCATTCTCCCCCCCCCCGCGTGTGGCCCCATCCCTTCACATCAGCCCTCCTCCTGATTTCCCTCGTCTTTTTGTCCGGCTTTTTTTTTTTTTTTAAGATTTCATTAATTCTTCCAGATTAAAGTTTGGAGAAACATGTTCACACAAAATACAAGGGGTCTTACAAGGGTACTTGTGAACTTGCAAGGGTAAATAAAGAACTGGTTGTTTCAGTAAGTTCTGTACAGTGTTTCCTTTACTCTTTACTTTTAAATGGCTGTGTCTATAATGGGTAATATTTTATGTATTTGAGGTCTGAGATGTGGCAAACAGTATTGCCATCTAATCAGCCAATATTGTCTTAAACATCCTGCATAGCACTTTGTCTTTTAGAACATGAGATTTTAACCACATGTTGATTTGTTGAAATGTTGCGCCCCGCGCAATGTTCTCACCTTTTTCCCCCTTACCTGTTTGCATCCCTGTTTATAAAAAAAAAAAAAAAGAAAAAAAAAAAAGTGATATATTCACTATATGAGATCAAATAGTATGTGAATCACTAATTTTTCTTAGGTGACACTGTCTAACAGCAGCATCAGCAGAAGTTCCCTTGGGCTCATTCCCGCACCTCATTTGCAGTTCTCCTTGACCGCAGGAGTGCGTGTTTGGTGCAGTACTGAACTGGAGGCAAATAATAACTCTCAACTAACTTTCTCCTTCTCACCTCCAGTTTCATCCATCCTCCATCTGAATATTTCTTCCGTTAACACTCCAGTTTATCCTCAGATGGGAGTCTTCCACTCAGCAACAATGATTCCCTAATTGGTGTTAAAGTCCCCTGTAACTACTTTTTGCATAATAGAATGCATAATTATGCCTGTGCACTTCCTCTGAGGGCTAATCGTCCTGCTCTGAGCAGAGCTCTCCACCTCTCCTTGTTAGTGCCATCATTATTGCTGCTCTCTTTAAAATGCTGTCGCATTTTCTCATTGACTAATCCTTGTCACAAAGTTGCAGAACAAACAGTTTGTCGGGTGAAGAAAGATGATGTTTAACTATTCAGCAGTTTTGAGGATATACTACATTAACATTTTTGGGTTTAACACCTAAGGTTCAGTTTGTTTACATTAGGCTTTAGGTGTCATGAGCTATCAATGAACAGTATTCTTACAAAATCTAAATTATTATACATTTCTGTATATGCTAATGTATTCAACATTTCAAGTTGTGTAATTTAATATTATGAACAAATAAAAAGAAACAATGACAAATAAAAATAACTAATATATAGGGCTGGACAATTAATCGAAAAGTAATCAAAACCGAAATTCAGAACCTCTAACCGACGTAATTTTCGCATGTCGGTTATTTTGTTTTTTTAATCCTGTTAATACTTCCCCCTTAAAAACATACCGTGTGTGTAGCCACGTGACTCCGCCCTGTCCAGTCAACACGCAGGTGAACGCCGAGTCAACACACGGAGATGACGCGCAAGCGGTAAGCCTTGCGTCTTCACTAAACTGTGTCAGATGTATGTGTTTTAAGGTTTGCCAGTTTGGACATTCAAGAAATTTTAGACGATCGGATGTGTATTATTATATCGAGCTACCGTGCTCACGCAGCTGCATTGTGGCACAAACTGCATTGTGTGGCATGAACACTCATACAAACAGTAGCTGCACAAAACGTGAGGATCACGCACACAGAGAGGAACGCAGAAACTAGTTATCAGCGCTGTCCTGTGATTTGTCACTAAAGTAGCTTAGAAACTCAAAACTTATTATAGCATGTATTTTTCTACTTTTGAAGGAACTATTTACAACCCACAGCTTCACAATTAATAGGGAGACGGTATGACTAATTCACACATGCAATCTCTCTCATTACGTACTGGTACTGTGCTAATTTATCTTTATCTGATTTACAAGGAGCATAAATCTGTAAGAAATGTTATGAACCATAGATAAAATAGCTGCTGAAAGTGAGCTGTTATGTCAGGTCACTCTTTCAATAGGAAAAAATATCCCACCTTTAATAGTCAATCATATTTACAGCACAAACCTTGTCAGTGAACTATGAGGGCAAAAAAAAGAGAGAGAAAGAAACAAAATAATCATTCATTAATCGTAATCGAGGTAAAATGTTCAATTAATCGAAGGTTTTGATTTTAGGCAATAATCGTCCACCCCTACTAATATATATATATATATATATATATATATATATATATATATATATATATACTTGAATTTTTCCATCGGGAATTGATTGGATCATTGAATCGTTGGATCGTTGTGGTTTGCTATTGCTTTGATCTCATGTTCGTGACAGGTTGTACACAAATCATTTATAATAAATGCTACAATATTCCATAAAAAAGCCCAAAACAAAACAGGAATTGTCCACTTTGATTTCATGGTGACTTTAAGATAAGTAATGATTAGTGTTCTCAAAAGTACAGACCACGATACCAAGTCGGTACTGAAAAATAAAAAATGTGCCACTTTCAGCGCTGTTAAGTGGATTTGTAAACACCTCTGATTGGCCTTTGTGTTCACACACTCAACAGATATGTCTGTGATTGGCTACAATGATCAACGCACGGGAGTATTTGTAAGCGGACCAGTCCGCTGATAGACGCCTGCTTTCAAACGCTTCCATAAGCACTCGGTGAAGAGCATCATTGATGTCTATTTATCTATTTATGTTTTTGAAGCGTTGATCATTGTAGCCAATCACAGACATATCTGATGAGCTCGTGAACGCAATTGCCAATCAGAGGCATTTACGAATCCGCTCAACAGCCCTCAAAGTGTCATATTATTAAAATGAATTACCAACTTGGTATCGTGGTCAGTACTTTTGACAACACTAGTAATGTTTGAGGCACCTTTCTCTGAACAGAAAAGAAGGGCTGAGTTTTTGTCCTTAATCAGTGAGCTGCCATTTGTTAGGCCACAGAGAGTGTTTAAGATCATCAACAGCATGGAGTTTGTACCATGCCTGAAATTAAAAATTTATATATACACAACTAAGCTTGCATATTGTTGTATTGCTGCTAATGGGAGTTCCCTACAGAGATCTTTGATTGGGGTGCGCACACACACACACATATGCATCCATACACACAATTAAAAGTAGAAGAATCACACGCACAGCCAGACACACACAGTGAAAGGGCCTTTGGGTCTATCTGAATAGGGATCACCTGGTGGTTTGGAGATGAGAAATGGGAGTGTGGGTGTGAAGTTAATTTGATGGAAATTTATTTTCATTTACTGAAGGAAATGTGTTTCATGTGTACTTTTCTTATTTCATGCTCACAGCATTTTATACTTAGGTTTTTTTCACATGACTGGCAAAAAGGTTAATATGGTTCATTTTCCTTTTTCAGCAAACATTAATTTAGCATTGCGGTAGTTCATAAATGAAACAGACGTACAAGAAAAATGCGCTGTTGGGGGGAAACATTAGATTTCTGAAGCAGAATTAAAACCAAGCTTAAGTCCATGGGTGTTTGGTTACTGGGATCTGACCCTGAATTCCCATTGCGATGAGTTTTTACATTTTCACAGTATGCACTTTTTTTTCAGTAAGGATCCATTAAATTGAAAAAAAAAAAAGTTACTGTAAAGACAGACTTTTACATTTTTAAGCAGTACAACTATTTTCAACACTGATAAGAAATGTGTCTTGAGTACCAAATCAGCATATTAGAATTATTTCTGAAGGATCATGTGAAACTGAAGACTGGCGTAATGATGCTGAAAATTCAGCTTTACATCACAGGAATAAAGGACATTTGAATATGAATTTCAATAGAAAACATTTTAAATCATAATAATATTTCACAGTATAACACTGGACGCGACCACTGTCCAGTGAAGACAGAAACACTGTTTATTATAAGTTTTATTCTTTTTAGGCGTGTTGCAATGCTCGTGTCTGGTATAGACAAGGTGTAACTGTATTTTAGATCAAATAAATGCAGCCATGGTGAGCATAAGAGATTTCTTCAAAAAACATGATTCTTACAGACTCCAAACATTGAATGGCAGTGTATGTTAGTACAAAAGTTGCGAACTGGCTTTAGAAAAGAATAATTTAGAAATTTTAAAATTTAGAATAAGTTCAAAATAACTGCGTTTATACTGCCCCCATAATTCAATTGTAGAACTGACTGTCCATGAAGAAAAAATATTTGACCTTAAGGGACGTTCCTTTTTGTAAACCTTTAAGTGAACAAAATTCCTTTTGGTCATAATTGAGTACATACTCTGACGTACATTGAGTACTACGTATACGGTTTGTGCTTTTGATTTTATGCCAGTTACTGAGAAAACTTTGTTGTTTGAAAGTATTTTTTAGGTTGCTTTGGCACTAGAATAAATTGCCCTTATACATTTCTGTAACCGTTTTCTTTAGAGAAGTTGAGCTTTTGTGCTTAGGTGTGATATGCAGGTTTGAATATGGCTAGTATAGGGATGCACTGATAGGATTTTTTGGGACAGATACCGATTTTAACAAACAATTCTGATTCTGATACCGATATTTTTCAATTGCTTTCTTATTTAAAATTTTGTCATTAAATAGATAGTATTTTGATCATGTTTTAAATCAGCAAAGTTAAAAAACACATGCATTAAGTTAGCTAGTTTATGGCCATGCAGAATTTAGTAGTGTGATAAAATCAGGATGTCTGTGTGTGCTTGTCAAAACGATCGTGCTCTTAAGAATTTGCAGAAAGACATAGAGATCTCAAAATACACCCTATTGATAGGGACAGAGATGGGCCAGCAACGACAGTCTCTTTGAGTGTAAAGAGAGAGAATGAGAAGAAAGATTTGGTAAAAGTTTATAAAAACATGAAAGGAGAATAAATTTATATATATGTATATCTTTCACATCCTCTTTCTCTCTCTCCCTGAAGGACGAGTGATAAAGACCTGGCATCTCAGACTGGCCCCTGTGGCATTTGGAACTGTCACAGCCAGCCAATAAGAATCTTTTGGAATAGGAGGTTGCCACGGGGAACATGAGGGTTGCCATGGCGCATCTCAGAGCGCCTGTCCTGCTCCTGTCACTCAAACACTTGTCCAGACAGGGGTTTGAGTCTCAGGGACACTTTTACGCTGGGCTGCTCCTGTCATGCTCTCACAGAGCCCACCTCCATGCTGCCACTGGGCAGCAGACGACCCCTAACATGTAGCTCGGCACTTTAAATCCATATATATCAGAGTGAGAGTGCCAATCTCAAATTAGCACAATAACTCTGTGCCAAAACCAAGTGACCAACTTGCTGCCCACAGCCTACACATCCTGACCATCAAGTGACCGATTTGAAGTGCTCTGTAATCTGAATTAGGGCTGGGTATCAATAAAGATTCAATTTCATTCTGATTCACAAGCTTTCGATTTTATTCTGAATAATTTGGCTTTATTTCTTTTATAATGCCCATTTTGATTAAATACGAAAGAAATTCTCTCTCTGGAAATGTTCTAGAAAGATTGGGGTTATTTTGTAGGAGAGTGCATCTGCACAGAATAAAAATAAATGAAAAAACTTTAAAATTACTTTTTACTCTGAAGTCTTTTTTGAGTGTCACCCATCCTTTTTAGGACTGAACAATTTAGGAAAGACTTTGTGTGTTTACACTTGGGTATTTTCTTCATGAGAACCATCTTAAGTCTTTTTCAGTAAACAAAATGTAAAAGTCAAAGTCAGTAAAAGAAATTTAATAGGCCACATTCACAGCCTTTAATATTTAATAAAAAAAAAAATAAACAAATTAAGAATTATATTGTAATAATACTCTTGTACTGTATTAAAAAATACATTTTATTTTTTTCAGTTAGTAATTTTTTACTATTTTAGTATTTTTTTTATTTTTTTGTATAATTACAATACTTACGAGTCTTCATTTCTTCATTTTTAAACGTTAAACCATCAGACCTTTATGTTGGCGGACGGCCACTACAAAAGCTGCACATTTGTAAATGGACACAGTGCTGCGCTTCACTCACATACTCCCAGCGCATAAATTTAATTAATCACAGTTTTTGCTATCTGATAATAAGACAAAGCCATATCGTTTTTCAATATATCGTGTAGCTCTATTTAGCACAGCACACAAATAGCACTCCACATTGGATACTCCCAATTGATTTCAGTAGTTTGATGTTAGCAATTTTCTAAGCTAATGGTGTTCTAATAAACATCAAAATATATAGCAAACAGGTATTGGGTAAAAAAAAATCCATTTTAAATTACATATTTTATCGATACCTTTCAGTGTTGAATTAAATGAAACTCAGATTTGTCTAGCTTTATTATAGATGTTTTCACCAAAGGTATTGCAATTGTGGGATTGAATTTTTTGGGAAGGAAACAATGCTCCCTTAGATTTTTGCCTTTGAAAGCATCATAATAAGTACATTGCCTTTTTTGGAACAGACTGGCGAGCATTTGTGATCCCTAAAAATGCCACCTCTGTAAGCAGCTGACTATGTTTTGGAACAGAGCAACTCAAAGTGTAAATGCAGTCACATTAACTGCTAAATGCTAAATTTATCAACACCAACAGATATTATGCAGCCACCAACTCATGTAAGCAAACTCAGATGCTTAGTATGTGTGTTTGATTGCTTTCCACTGTTTTCTGTGTTTGTGTGGTACATCCTCAGTCTAAATGCAGAATGACGACAAGCTGATACACACCATTCTTTATCACACATGTGCACGCAGGCAATGACACGGCTGTTTGTTTTGGTGCAAAGGTTGCGTCGCCCTTTACGCCATGATCTGCAAACTCATCTCCAACCGACACGTTGCCAGACAAACCCTGCTAATCCACCTGTGTAATCCACCATGTGTGTTTGTACGTGTGTGAGCGTTTAGTCTCGGGATAGGGGATTGATTTAGAAGGGTAAACTCCCTGATCTGAGTCCCCAGTTAATTAAATGCCAATTGGATTGGCCTGCAGACCTGGATGCTTCCTGTGCGGTGTCCACTCTTAAACAGACACACAAATACATGACCTTTCCTGTTGTTATGCTCACTAGCACAGTGCTTTTCCATTGTGGTCTTGAAAACTGAAATATCTGTTGGCAGCATCGCCATATTTATGCGCATATGTGTGTGTTTTCTGGTAAATGAAGCAGTGACGGTCGATATCTGTTCTTTAATAATGCAGCTTTACTACACCCGTAATTATAATGATAATAGGACTCTGGCTGAACATGCCATGTGACTTTTATATTAGACCTGAGATATATTACATTAACATTTATTCATTTGAAAGACACCCCCTGGAGCATCCTGATGTCTTGTTCAAGGACACGATTGTGGATGATTTACCTGTTTTTAGAGTTTGAACCTACAACCTTTCAGTTACCAAATCTGATTTTCCCTAACACAATGATATGAACATTTAGAATCTGATTTTATTAATTACATAAATTTATACATATTCTAATGTTCAAACATGCTCAAAAAGATTTTCAGTTGTTACACAATAGCTGAGAAGTTACATAAGAGATGAACAGCAGCTGTGTTGTGACTCTATGGAAGCAGGCTATTTTACCCAGATGTTACTGTTCTCAAAATATCCTAAAACTGCAAATCAGGAGGTTTAAAAACAGAAACAATATGCTTGTTTTGAGTTGGGTTGCTTGATTATGGGATGTTTGGAATTGACTCTGATTTCAGGTTTTCAGAATTTGTAAAGTTGGTTCCAAATTAATTTTCTTAAAGGTACGGTACATTTTTTAAGCTATTTGTGAGAGGCTAGCAGTAGCAAGCTAGCTTTGAAAGCATGAGATCCCACCCTCCCTTCAGAGCGCTCTCCAAAACCACGCCTCCTCCGAAACACACAGTAGAGTCTGAAAAGCATCATGAGAGATGGCGTTAAATTACCTCATGTCTCAAAGCACATAACATAATAATAATAATGAACGTAAACAACTTACTGAGCTGCTCTTACTTGTACCACCTGACTGCTGCAGATTCATTTCGGCGTTGATAGTGTTAGAAAAGCATAAATCCGAGTCTGAGGACATGAACAGTTCTGTGTAGAACTTCACGGGTTGCCATCTCTTAATTATGGTTATGACATGGCCTGAACTCAGCATAAGCTTGTTGTTTTGGTTCAGGAGGAATCGTAAGGCGGCAGCTGCTGTTTGTTTGCCGCGGTCAGACCGAATGCCATAATTAGTTAAACATTTTTTGGTCCTGAGACTTCCACAGAAGATAGTTGTACATGTTTTAATATTTAGAACACTTTTATTATGGATTGCTATCAGGATGTGAAAAGAGTTTCAGCCAGTATAACAAAAGGTGTTTATAAAAAAATTGCCTACCCTACCTTTAATTTTAAAGACAAATGGGAGGCAACGTGATATGTTTTTACAATACAAAAGTCTAATTTACAGTATTATGGTTGATATTATGAATCAGTCACATAACTCAAAATTGATTGAGTTATGTCTGTTGAGTGAATGATTCATTGACTTATAATGTTCCAAACTTAGGTGGTGCCACCTGCTGTTGTAATAATGTAACCTACAGAAAGAGTCATCAAATAAATCAGAAAATGAGTCTTTTGGTGAGCAGAAACGAAAGATTCGAGTCAGCTGACTGAATCAAAATCCTCACAGCTATTAAAGCTCTTCTGGGTTGTGTAGTGGTTTAGTAATCGAGATAATGTCTTATAGTGTTTTCACACTGAACCTTTGGGTTGACTCTCAGTCTCCAGTGTCTCAGGAAGAACAGAATCAATTCTTTGTGAGAGTGAAAAACTCATGTAGCTCAAAGGCTAATCCACATAATATTGTTGTGAAGAAGCAGTTGTATTTATATATATCACCTTTCTCAGGCTCAAGGTTACTTCACAATAAGCACCTGATATTGAACCACTGAACCATCTTAACTGACATAACTTTTTCCCACTCATACACTGTATTTTGGAAAAAAAAATCTGAGAGAATGTCAGTGGTTTCTGAATGAACTTTTCCTGGGGTCAGATTCACAAAACATTCTTAAGAATAAAGTTATTCTAAACTTCTTTTTTTTTTTAATGTTCTTATCTTTTTTCCTAAGTTTGTTCTAAATACAAAACTTAAAGAAGAATTGGAATTCCTGAAAAAAATTTCTTCAAAATCATGGTTTTACAGCTAGTAACCTCCAACTTGTCTTAAATCCCAAAAAGATGTTAAAATTAATTTATTGGGTTGTTTCAGGTATTAAGCATCACAAGATAATACCAGTAACTACTTATAATACAAATTACTATTACTAGGGATGTGCACAATTAATCTAAAATTGATCAGTGAGTCTTCAGTAAGAACCATCATACAATCAGAGAACACTAAAGCCTGTCATTTTCTTCTTAACACAATGTTCTTATTTTTTTTTTCTCAAGAATTGCACGTATGAAAGTTCTTATGAACTTCTTAAGGTTTATCTTAAGAAATGTCTTAACTTAAGAAGGTTTTTGTGAATCAGGCCCATGGACTTTACCTACAGGTTTGTACATGTTAATATATTTTGTGTGATTTTTGTGTATTGTGGGTATGCTAGTGAAAGTGACGGGCAGTCCTCTGTCTTCTGTGTCAGAGAAATAATAACAAAAGCAGCACTACTTATTTTTTTTTGGTCTGGATTCTGTTAGTCATGACATATAAAGCCTCTTTTAGACCGTTTTGTGCCTGTTCAAGTTTTTTTTTTTTTTTCCTGTCGAGAGGGTGTTTTTTAACGAAGAAGAAAGACACTTTATTGTTCTATTCCTTCTTACTTCATGGATACGGTGGTGTAATTAATTATGCAGAGAACAGAGCAGAGCATGTTTATTTCTAATGAATCTCTGTCTCTGGGCATTAAAGGTCATGTTCTTTTACCACAGTAACCTATTTACATCACCTGCTTGCATGCTTACAAATATGAGGTGGCTAGGCAACATAAATCTGCTTCAGGAAATGAGAAAGTGTTGGTGTAAAAAAGACAGGTATACTTTTAATATTTTTGTTTTTCAGGTATAATAAGATGTAACTTGCATTTTATACATTTTGTTTACTTTTGCTCCACAAGTTACACTAGTGCCACAATAAATCTCAATACCACGCAAAAAAATTATTTATTTTCAACTTTGTCTATTTGCAACTCTATATAGGTTTTATATAGTCTTTATATAGTCTGTGAGGCTAAACATGATAAATCATGAACCAAGTGTTCTGATGTTTTTCTCTGTTGTTTGCATTTCGATTTGAACATGCATATAGTCCTCAGCCAAAACACTAACAACAGACTCAATGGCAAACCTCCTCTGCTGTTTCCAAGGCCATTGAAAGGCAGTTGTAGTGGTGTGTGTGTGTGTGTGTGTGTGTGTGTGTGTGTGTGTGTGTGTGTGTGTGTGTGTGTGTGTTAATAAAGTCTGCAGCATCTTGTCAAGGTGAGGAATAGATGAGTCAGCAGACAGGTACAGAGGACAGGTTTATCAATAAAAAATGCACATATACTCATACACATATTATTGTATACTTTACTGTATACTAACCAAAGTACATAAGTGCACACCAAAACAGAGGTGTTTAATATGTATTAGCTAACTAATGTGTTGTTATTTCACGTTATTCCACAAAGCTCTACTTACACTGAGCAAAAAGTTCGAAAAGGGTGTCTTGAGACAATGTTAAGAAAAAAAGTATGAGCTACACCCCCATGTGGTTGCTTCTCTAAATTTGGATGTAGAATTACCACTAAATATTAATATAAGTCATCTGCTTGGGATTTTATACCTGGTGGCAGCTGATTATTTATTAAACGGGTAATAAAAAAGCAATATGTTATCATTAAGAGGCTGCATTTTCTAAATTAAAAACAAAAATGTGTGTTTGAGCATAATTTGTATGAAGTTATGTCAAGAGAATAAGTATATGGGTGTTTTGTTTAGGGTGCTCAAATCCAGTGTTCTTGATTTCCTTAGAGTCCAGTATGGGGAAGGCATTAATTTCATGGTGGTGAAGCCCAGTAATCTGGCAGCGTGGGAAATCAAGCAAGAAGTAGTGCCTGGCTCCTCCTCCCTGTCCATGTTCTGCCAGAGGAAGGCCAGCTCCACCAATGAGAAGTAAGTACTGTTATGATGTCACTCCCTGCTTACTCTACCAGATAAAGTTCATATGGAAAAAAAATAGCTCATTTATTATTTTATGTTTACTATTTTAGGCATATTGTACTTTTTTGATGAATCTAACAAAACCTGTTAAGAACACCAGATTATATTTCAGCCAAAATTTAACCACTTCACCTCTGGTGCTTGTTTTAGATTTTTTTTTTTTTTTTACAGAATTAAGCATACCTGAATTTAAAAGAGCGCCCTGCCCACATACATTGGAGTACATTGATAAAAAAATGGTCTAATTTTACAGGAAACCCTCTAAATTTTAACACAGTGGTGGAATATTGCATATTTTTTCATTGTATTTTTTCATAATTTTATGATAAAAAAAAATGAAGTTTATTGTGTCTTTTGTGGCATCATTTAATAATTAAGTACAATTCACCTCACTTCTCATTACCATATTGCAATGATTTCATTCTCATTACTGTAAGGTTGAAAAAATGTTTCAGTCAAACATTTTTAAATTTAAAAAAATAAATGATGTATGATCGTGATAGCATACCTAAAATAAAATTTGAAAAATGGAAATAATTGTATATTTAAATTTATCATACAAATGTCACCATGTAAACTCAGTAATGGTCCTAAAAATAGGCTTAATTTTGTTTATGAAAAAAATCTAAAAAGATTTTATAAATATTTCTATTTTGGGGGGTAAAATGTGACCTGGACATGTTTCTGTGAGAATCGCTATTTTATGCTCCGTCTCAGAATATATGGTGAATTGCTTGAAATTTCACACCATTTAGTGGTCTTATTGCTTTTTCGTTCTACTAACTTTTTTTCAGTTTGTACAATGAGGTTGGAGTGTTGGGGACTGTAGTAGGAGAAATGATTAGCTCCAAGGCTTCTTAATCTGGGCTCCTATTTCAGTTTCTGCCACTCACTGGCTCTTTTTCTTCCTTTGAGGAGAGAAAACTCTTCACTGTAACAAATTCCACCTGAGTGCTTTTTAATCACTGCACACACTCTTTGATTGATTAGGCCTCGCGAGTCCTTCTCCGTGGATTTTCCAGCGCATTTGCCGCATCTCCGACATCTCCTCCGCTTTCTCGACCATTCAGCGATTCCTCGGCAGCCTCCTCAGCCCTGCTGTCCTCCTCCTGTGCAAATTAGCTCCTCGCTGTCCCCCTCGTCTTCCCATACCAAGTCACCCTGATGACGGCGCCGCCGTTAGCACCGCTCTAGGTTAGCTCCCCAGACAGCGCGAGGAGATGGGTTAGGAGAGAGGAACGCCGGAATGGGAATTCTAATAGACGTTTCCGCGATTTATGGGAGTCTGTCCTGATATCCAAAGCATGTAGAAATCTCCCAACGGCATGCGGAGTGAGAAATTTACGACCCGAGCGTCACCCTAAAGCTGTCATCGTCGCCGGTAATTGCTCGGCTCTCGTACTCATGTGGTTTTTATACGGTGGGGAAAATTGGTTCCTGCACTTAAATGCTTCTCTGATTCAGTTGTTGCTGTGAGTCACACGCTGACAGGAGAGATGGAGGGAGAGAAGATGAATAATAAGAGAAAAAAAGAGTTGGTTTTATTAGTTTATTCTGATCACACGTTCTACTGTCGCACAAACACAGCACCTAGTGAGAGAAGAAGGGAAAAGTTGTATTTTTGCCATCGAATAAACGGGCGACACGCCTTCCTTTTTTATCTCACTGTTCAATGGCACTTTCTTTTAAAATGGTACACTTAGGTGTTCCTTTACTTTTTCCCCATGTGTTGTTGTTGTGAGAACTAGATAAATATTCTGCTATGTTTTTTATGTTATATAAAAAGTAGCTACTGTAGTTTTAAACTCGTCAAATGTTTGTATCCCCCTTTAGAAGTGGATTTGAATCTGTTGCTTCTCAGAGGTCTTGACTGTATCCTACAAATAAAATCATTTTATGCCATAATTTTCACAAAATCTGTTGAATTGATAGCAGCATAAACTGTTTTCAGCAATGATAATTATATGAACCATCATTAATAATTAAGCACCAATAATAACATAATAATTTTACACCAAATTGGGATATTAGAATGATTTCTGAAGGATCATGTGACAGTGAAGGCTGCTGAAAATTAAGCTTTGCCATCACAGGAATATATTCATACTCTATTTGTGCTAATGGTGGACTGTATTTAAAATCCTCACCTTTCCCTCATCTTTTCAGAATGGCATTTTTAACACAACGACGATATGGCATCAGGAATTTACAGTAGTGAGATAGTTAAGCTATTAGATCCTCTGTATCACCCATCACGACACACTCTTCCCAGCTTGTATTGTTGACTGCATCTCTTCAGAATGCTGTAATACCTTTGGAAGTTTGCGGCAGGCGACCTTCAGGTCAGGCATTATCAGTCTAACTGTTAGAACCTGGAGAAATCTAAACAGAGCAAGAGTGAGAGAGGGAGGTGAGGGATGACAGTCTACAGGAGGAGGAGAGAAGACTAACGCTCACTGTATTGATTTACTGCCACACACAAGCAGGCAGAATGTATTTCCCCTGGTTGCACAACCACAACTAATGAAAATATGGGGAAATAAAATTAGAGAAGTCTATGGGTCATTGAGAGCAGAGATAGAGAGTGAGTAGAGCACAGAAGTCACACACATGCTGGGTTTTGGCCTAAATAAGATAATGTGAGACCATGAAAGTAAATGAGATAATGAAAACACAAATACTTTCTCACTCACTTAAAGGAGTAGTTCACTCAGTCTCACTCTCATGTCATTCCAAATGATTTTCTGTCTTCCACTGAATACAAAAGAAGTTTAGCAGAATCTCTGAGGTACTTTATTCTAAGAAAGTGAATGGCGGACACTACTGAGCTCCATATACGACAAAAAAAAAACACCATAGTGATAAAGTATAGCTTCAGAAGACTTGTAATTAGGGCTGTCAAAAGATTAAACACATTAAATGGACACTCCCAATTTGCAATGTAGCACACAAGCCATATGGACTCATTTAAGGTACTTTTACGTCAATGGTTCTCAACCAGGCCCCCGTTGTCCACAACAACATTCGACAACCTCATGATTAATCCAGTTGTTTGTGTTTTTATGGATAAGGATTATTACATTTTTTATTATTAAAAAATATTTTAGTGCCTGGCATAAATAGAAATAAGTATACACTTTATAAAAATGGCCATGGATTTTATGATTTTAATAATTTACTTGATTTTTCTAGGTCTAGAAACCACACTTTTATAATCAGACATATATGCAGGTTTATTCAAGTGGTGAATTAAAATAAGAAATATCTTGATTAATAGTTGTTTTGGCTTATTTAATGCTTGTTTTGTCTTGTTTTACATAATTTTAAGTCATCACTAGCCATGTTTCCATTCACCTATTTATTTTGGGATATTGCATCAAAAACACTGGATGGAAACGCCAAGATGTGCATAGATTCTAAAAATGCGCATAAACAACTCAAATGAGTCAGATAAATTTGTTATGCGATACGAAAACATGCGCATAAACTACGATAGAAACACTTTTACTGAATAAACTCCTTGATGCGCTTCAAAAAAGACTTTGCAATGGGACGGCATAACTGGACCAACCAGCGGACCAATCTTGCTGCATGGCAAATGTTTTATGCGATATTCCAAATTTGCACACGTTAAATACGCAACTTTGGATGGAAACATAGCTAATGAGGCCCCTTTGGAAGCTCGTTAACCCTCTGGAGTCTGAGGCTGATTTGGGGCCTGGAGAAGTTTTGACATGCCCTGACATTTGTGCTTTTTTCAGTTGTTCATAAACATATTAATGGAAAAAGTGTCATTACACTGTATTCAGCACAAACTAGGCTACAATAATATGTGAGGAACATGTATGTACATGTTTGTGTTTTTGAAGGAATAACATTTATGCGTGGTTATTGAAAAAACAAAAAACTTAAGTCACTGAAATAAGGCCAAAAAAAGTATAGTAAATCTGTGTTTACAATACTTTAGGGTATTGGAGGTTGTAAACTAGAGTTTTTGCTTCAAAATTATGTAAAAATTATGCTGCCTACTCCTTCATATAAAACAATATATTGATTTAGTTTTTGTAAGACACTTTTTGCCAAGAAACACAGTATGCGTGGAGGCGTGAATCACCACTGAATAATGGGCCATTCTCACCTGAGAAGACAAAATAATTGGATAGTAATGAGCTGAAATGACTTGCATATTAATGAGGCATTTCAGTCAGGTAGGCTGTGAAAAAAACCTTCTGTGATGTCTCAAGCTCATCATGATATATGAAACATACAGAAAAATATTATTACAATATAAAGTAATGGTTTTATATTATACTTTAAAATATAATGTATTTCTGTGATGCAAAGAGTCTGAATATAGGCTTTTAGTTTAAAAGCATGCACATTTGGAGAAATATTGGATTCTCATATGCTTATGTCAATTTTCTATACAGAGGAGTTATATTTATTTAATATTCATTGTCATTACTATGAGCGCTGGTGTTTTCAATTCATCCTTGAAGTCGGAGGGCGCTCTCTGTGCATTTTTAGTCCACAAATTCATCTAAAAGAAGAAGAGGCTATTCCATGAATGGAGTTTCCAATTCATACTGCAGTCGGAGGGCGCTAAAGAAACAAAAACTCATCTAAAATTCATCTATAGAAGAAAAGAAAACAGGAACTAACTGCATGTCTTCTAGAGCTCTCTAACCATGACTTTTACATCCAGATGGGTTAGGGTTAGGGTTAGGGTTAGGGTTAGCCCTAACCCTAACCCTAACCCTAACCCTAACACTTTTCAAGACAATAAATACACGATTGAGACGATGAATGCATGTATTGCCTCTGAATTTGCGTCTGAATAGCGCTGGCTCCGTGGGCGTGGCCGCATTAGCGGATAATGAGCTGAATCACGGACTTCTGACATGGCTCTCTTTTCATACAGATTACATAAACACAGAAGGTTTGTTTTCGAACATGATTTAAAACCTGACATCTTAACGTTTTTTTAGACATAAGTTTAATTTTTCTGTGATTAGTATTCACTAAGTTACAGTTAATTTTCTGAGAACTATCAGATTGGACTTCGTTCAGAGGGAGAGGAGAAATCACGCATCATGTTAGTTTTCTTTTTTTTACAAAAAGCACAACATTGTGTTTTTACTCTGAGTGTATACAAATAAAAGAAGATATTCTATAGTTTCAATTGATATATCACTTGTGTCTCTATGACAAAAAATGACGGAGTATTTTAAGTCTGTTTTGCTGCAATGTGAAAAAAAACCTGCAAAACACGCCGGCGCGTTTTCAGACCTCAGAGTGTTAAGGCCCTTCAAAGGTGCTAAAGAGGATGTTTTGTTTTATACATTTTTGCAATATTACTTGAAACTGTCTTTACTAACTGATAAAAGACTATTTATTAGGTGCACTGAAAGGAATAATTTTAATATACATCATCTGTGCACGAGGTAGGGCCTTAAAAACATCAGCCAAAAACATTGGCCCTCTGGCTTGTCAATCACTGCCATGACGTTCTTTGTGAGAGACGTGCGCGGCTGCGCGCTCCAGTAACTTTCCACACTCTACAGGCGCCGCATGCAATGTTTTTGTCAGGAGACAGGAGTAACAACTGCAGATTATGAGTTACCTGCGGTGAGTCCGACATAATGAATCCACTAACACGACACAGCGAATGCCGGTGGTAAACACTCGTGTTCCAATACTCGTGCACGAGTTTTGGGAGGCGTTCCCTCGAAATGAGCTGTGAAGGAGGGGGGTTGTTCTTACATATGCGCTCATTTCAAAAACTCGCTAACAGTCTTTGGTTTCTCAGTCGACAAAAAGATCCTCTTTAGCACCTTTAATAGGCCCCTGCCCCATTTAAGAACCACAGTTTTACGCTACCTTTTTCTTTCTTTCTTTCTTTCTTTCTTTCTTTCTTTGCTTGCTTACTTAATAACACAAGTAACTGCGGTAAACTGTAGGGCAATGAGGTGGTCAGTCTAAGCTATAACACATGACTAATGCATCACGTTTATAAAAACTCAATGTATTTATATGCTGAAGGCTACAGTCCAAGAGGGACAGAGAGAGGAATGAGGTTAATAGGACAGGGGCAACAGGACACGCGAGTGGCTACTGATTCCTGCCTCCATCTGTGTGTGTGAGTGTCTGTGTCTGTGTGTGTGTGTGTGTGTGTGTGTGTGAGAGAGAGAGAGAGAGAGAGAGAGAGTGAGAGTGAGATAATGGGTTGTATACCAGAGTGCTCCACTGAAGCATATTGCTGTAGAATGTGTAACTCCTGACCCCGCAAAAGTTTACAGCTACATCTCAGTGCACACTAAACAAACTGAAAAGCGTGTAATTTCTGAGGAAAAACATCAGACAAAGATTACACACTTCACCTTAAAAATATAACAAAAATTTTATATCTTAGGTATATTATTTTTTTATTTTTATTTTTTTTTTAAATCTTAGGTAACACTTCAGTATAGGGAACACGTATTCACTATTAACTACGACATTTCCTTCAATAAACTCCTAATTTAATGCTTATTATTACTTAGTAAGGTAGTTGTTAAGTTTAGGTATTGGGTAGGATTTTGAAAATGTAAAATAAGGTCATGTAGAACAAGGCATTAATATGTGCTTTATAAGTACTAATAAACAGCCAATATTCTAGTAATATGCATGCTAATAAGCAACTAGTTAAAAGACCCTAAAATAAAGTGTTATCAAATCTTATTTTATTTTTTACAAATATATTTTGTTTAAATGTATCTTCTAATATTTTTTACTAAAACAGTTAAAAATGTCGTACTTTAAATTTTGTAAACTAAAAAGCCTAATGAAACGCTTTAGTTTTTTTTCTCATTCAGGTAATTTGATTATCTCTGTTGACTACCACTCTGTGAATGATTCTAAATCAAGAGCAAATCTGCTGTGGGTTTATAAAGTCTGTTCATAATGTTGGATACTCTGGCCATAAATTGCTCTTTGAAACAGTTTACAGCTCTCCGGGGTTAAATCACCAATTGTCCTGGTAGATTTGTGTTTGTGCGTGTGTGTAGGAGAGAGATGAAACATTAGTAAAGGCCCTGGGAGAACTAACACTGACTTACAACTTACAGTAGCCGCCTGTGTGTGTGTGTGTCTATGAGCTGTGTACCGTTTAATATTTTACTACAAAATAGCTCCACAGAGAACAGTGCACAGTGAAGCTTACAGACACAGAAAGAATAAATAATCTTACACATGGTTGTATATGCATTCAAAGGCTCAGAGCTCATTCAGATACACACATACTATATAATAGTGTGTTTAAAGAATAAGGCTGCATCCCAGTTTTCATACTCTATATTGTTTCATTTACAATACAGTATGTACTATGAAGAAAAATCAGGAGTAGTTTGTTCCATTTTCTTAGCCCACTGAACATAGTAAGTTGTATCAAAGGTTACTGCAAGGAGATCTGTAATACATTCGTATTTGTCTTAATGGCAGTTGCTCGGTTTACGCATGAATTACCATTCAAATGTTTGCGATCAGTAAGTATTTAGTAAGTAAGTAAAAAATACTCTGCAAAAACATTAAATAGATCAAAAGTCATAGTATAGTCAAAATATAAAATTTTTAAGAAATGTTGTTCTTTTGAACTTTCTTTTCATCAAAGAATCCTGAAAAAAATTATCACCGTTTCACTCACACTCGTGTTGTTCCAAACCTCTATAAATTTCTTCATTCTGCTGAACACAATGAAAGATATTTGGAAGAATGTCAGTAACCAAACTGATCTCGCCCCCCATTGACTACCATAGTTTTATTTTTTTATTTTTTGGGTGAACTATCCCTTTAAAAGCATGTAATTTCTCACCATCAGAGAAGTAAAGTGCGTAGTATAGATATGCAGCTTGTTTCATTGTTAGTGAACGGAAATTTGTGTGATATTGTGGAAATATAATTAGTATTTGTGTCCAGGGGTGTTACATGCAGTTTTATTCTTAGGCCATGGATGTGCAGGAGTGTGAAAATCCCTGTAGGTGCCTGGCCGCAGATGTGTCTTCAGAATTGAAGCTGCTGAGGGGCCTGTGTGTCTTATTTGTGTGTGTTTGCTTAGGGGCTAGATGTGAACACAGGTGTGTCTTTTTTTAATCTAACTCTTTGTTAAGGACATTGAAAGAAATACCTTTGGGCCTCCCTCTAGCACCACATCACTTCCTAACGCACACAGACACGTATATGCAGAACATTTTAGCTGCAAACCTCTGAAACGCATTACCTCTCTCTGCTAATTTTCCCCTAAAGTGCCCCTTCTTGGATGAACGTAAGTAAATAGCGGCTAATTTCTTCCCTACCCCTGAGACTTTGGTTTCATACGTGGCTGATTTCAGATGTGAATACCCTGAGGAAAACTGTTAATAGATTACGCAAAGTAAACTTCCCTAGATCCTTTAGCATCACACTTGGATTGGTTAATCTATAGATGGTAGAAGCATGAACTAATTGAACATTTTATGATCTTTAAACACCTGAACTAAAAGTTCTGTACCATAAAAGTAGCCTCATGTGCTTGAAGTCTTCTGAAGATGACATAATTTACATTTTTGAGTGAACTATTCTTGTATTCATATCTGACAAACCAGTGCACATACAGTATACTACAGTGTATGTACTCCCAAATGAGAAAGTTTATTGTTAAGTTTACTCAGAAGGGCTTGAACAGGTCTGTGAGTAAGACCTCTCGGCTTAAAACAGGATAAGTAGGATACATGTGTAATGCAGAAACAGTAATTTTAGGAATTATTCTTGAGAGTTTGTTCATGACTCAGGCTTGGGCACACATTTTCAAACTCTCCAGCAGATTTGTCTCAGGCTTTAGAGCTGGCAAAACTGAGCAGGATTTGTCAAAACAGGAGCCGTGGAGCCCACTGGTCAAATAATTCATATATTACAGGGGGCTTAAACTACCACCCCTATTGAGATTTGTGTGTGTGTGTGGCAACTCAGAGTTTTTACCCTTAAATCTAGCCCAAAAATGCCTGCTTCATGTTTCAGTCGATGGATATGCATTCTGGTTTCCCAATACGTTACATCAGCGATGATCAAAAGAACATAGACAAAACAGTCACTGTAAACAAATGTTCAATGCGAGAGCTGTATGCTCTATGACCGGTCGTTTACGCCGTCTTCACCCGGTTGTTGATAGCATGAAACATGAACAGCTCACGTTGTTATCTGTCTTTAAACTAAACTCATAGGTGTGTATATATGTTTATGTAACCTAGGTGATGACTACTGTTTGCTCATACTTGGCATCAGTTTTAAAAAAGTTCTGTAATGCATGTCAATCAGACTTCTACTTCTAGGCCTCAGTGCAGATATCTTACAATCATAATGTGATCCCATCACTCACACTATAGGCTTGTTCGAGATGCATCAGTGCTGCGCAAACCGAATGACATCATAGTACCGCGGGAGCAATTCAAAAGCATTAGGAGTCTGTTGCTCTCCAGTCGCTCTCGCGGTACTTTGATGTCATACGGCAATCGGTCTGCGCAGCGCCGTTGCATCTCGAACAAGCCTCATATTTAAAGGTAGTCATTGACCACAGTGTGTTTTTCTGATGTATCCCGGGCAATACGATGTGTACTCAGGGAATCAGAGACCCACCCCCTTGATGAAATCCAATCATATGTAGCCACTAGAGACTGATATCAGGTGTAAACAGCAATTTGTCTCGGGTGACCACTTGTAATTGGTTCACCAGAGACAGATGTTAACACAAGAAAAAAAGCTGTGTTTGATTAGGTGTGTGTTTAAATACAGCCTTCCTCTTTCGGTTTCGTATTAAGTGCAGTGTTGTTGAATGGGTTTAATGGAGGAGAAATCAGAGCAGGTAAAGGATGTTATTCCCGCTTTCATAATATTAGAACCAATTAGTATTATAAATGACTACATTAGTCTCAAAGGGAAAGAGATAGAGGTAGTCCCTGCTTGCTTGAGAGGTTTTTTTCTCTTCTTGTTAGACAAGGACTTGCTATGTCTGTGTATCAGTGTTGGGCAAAATCCAGAATTGAGTTCCATTCACATAACATATTGGAATTGAGACTGAATTGGTCACTCATGAATTTCAAAAGAAATGTAACAGTCCACAGATGATTATCACACATGCACGCACATATTGTGACGAAACGGCTGCCTCCCCCTTATTATCAGGGCCTCCTCGTCCCTTAAATTGCCGCCCTTCGCCAGGTTACTGACAGGAGTGGGTGTGAGAGACGAGGGGCTTGGTAACAACTAGGACTGGCGGCGCATGATGAAGCACACCTGAATTGAATGGAGCCTCGTCACTGTCACTGTTAAATGCAGAGCACGCCTCTCCTCGAGAGACCTGTCTCTTTCCTTGTGCATGCAATCTGGTGTCCTCATGGGTCCTGGAGGGATTCCCGCTCCACCATATTGACTGAGTCGCCAAACCTGCGGTCCGGATGGGAAACACCCGTTTGCGCCTGCGACGGGCTGGGGTGCCGGGCCACTATTTCCTCTCATGCGCCGCGGCCTCAGGGAAGATGAGCTGCTGAGAAGCTGCTACCCCTTGCACCCCAGACCAGAGAGAGGGTAGCTTTCCTGGCCCCTTACCTCCCGGCCCCTTCTTCAAGATTCCCTGGCATGACGAGGACACCAGATCCCCTGTTTATTTGGACACTTATTTTAGACATTTTTATGTTTGATTTATGTTAATAAATGCCTCTCCAAGGTCTGACGACACAATTGCAGTGTCTGTCGTTTGCTCCTCCCGCCACAATACATATGGTAATTTGGGGCTCAAGTAATTTCTTATTATTACCAATGTTGAAAACATTTGTACTGCTTAATATTTTTGTAGAACCTGTGATACTTCTTTTTCAGGATTCTTTGATGACTAAAAAGTTCAAAAGAACATAATTTATTATGTTTATTATAAATAAATCATAGCAATAAACTGTCATTTTTGATCAATTTAACCCATCCTTCTTGAATAAAAGTAACAGTTGTGTGTGTGTGTGTGTGTGTGTGTGTGTGTATATATATATATATATATATATATATATATATATATATATATATATATATATATATATATATATATATATACAGTCAAACCAAAAATTATTCAGACATTTTTGATATTTTTGATATATTTTTACTAGTGGGTGTAGGACACTATAGTTAATTTATGTAAGTGAGGATAGCAAAATAAAGTAAACTGTGACATATCATACCCAAAAATTCTTCATACAGTGGACGACCAGTAAAATTGATAAAAATTTGGAACCAAAAATCATTCAGACACTTTGACCTGACCATGTATATATATATATATATATATATATATATACACACACACACACACACACATATAGAAATAAGATATTTTTATGTCTACACAACTACCACATTGACGCTACAAAAAGTTCATAAGAGATTGTACAACTAATCCATATGAATCGAGGTTTAGCGCAAATTTTCTGAAGAGACTGGTTTGCTTTATATGATGAACAGGTTGAACTAACCCTTTAAGAATTCATTGTACTAAAGGGGGTCTACCTTGTTTTTGATTTTCTTTCCTTTTGGATGGCATGGTGTTTAACCATTGTGTGTTACCTCTTACCTTCCTAATATCACTCTTACTATCTACTCTTTACTGTAAGTTGAGGAGTAAGTTAAAAACTGTAAGTTAAAAACTATCCTGTTTTTTTTTGTATATTGTCTTTTCATAGTGAGTCAAATATGACTTTGTACCCGATTGTGCTGTCACACATCTCTCAGGACTGAGCTTGCACAGACAAAATGTGTCCATTTTGTGCATGTCTTGATTCATCTCTTGACTAAATAAAGAGATGTTAGTTGACGTTGAATATAAAAAGTGAACCTAACAGCGGGAAAAATTGTTTTTAAGTTTTATTATCATGATTTATACTGAATTCATGTAAAGCTGCTTTTTACAACAAAGCTAGTAATTAACATTGTCGTTTAGAAGCATTTAGCAGCTTATTTCCAAGCTAGGAAAGACATGCATGTCTTTTAGATTTTTATCAGGAAAGAATACAACTTTCTGACTTATCCATCAAGACTAAATTTCTGTTTGCCTGTTATCATGCTTTTATCAGAGTGTCTGAAAGTGGCAGGCTTTTAATTAGTCTCTTTGAAGCCTCATTGTCATGCCAGTCCTTTTTTGCTTTTGACAGAAATGTGGGGGAAAATCAGACTGATTGAACAGGTGCGCTCTCATTTCCGTTGGTCTGTTCTTTCCAAATTATTGTTTTGGACTTTTCATGCCTAATATTCTCTGTCTCAATGATTAAACGGCTGCTAACATTGTAGCCTCATCAGCAATGATAGCACATATACATAGGATTGGTCCTTGTTCTGGCTTAATCTGGGTTTTATTTAGGCCTTCCGTAACACTTGCAATGCTCTTCTCTGGTTCTTCTCAAACCAATACACTCTTTCTAAGACGCCTACCTTTGGATTTAATGATTCAGATTCCTTTTTTGCCTTTCTTTTTCTGCCCTCTTTCTGTCCATCAGCACCAGTCCTTTGCTTGCTCGTATGATTCACTAGTCTGATTAGCAGAGCTTGTGTCCTATTATCACTTACATGCAAAGGCCAATTTCTTCATGCCTGTCTCTCAATCACACACTGTTACACAGGCACCAAAATGTAGTCAGACACTCATCATATGCACAACATGCCACTTATTCTCTTTACATCATGTGTCCTGAATCAAACAGTTATACACTCTTGGTATGAATTATCAGTTTGGAGTGCTGATGATATTTACCTGGGCAGGAAAGTCATTAACAAGCAGAAAAGTTGTATGGACACTTAGAGACTGATGGAAAGCGATAGAGACAAAAGACAGGAGAGACAAAGTATTTTTGTGTTGATTTATTATTATTATTCTTAACTTGTCTGTGTGTGCAAGTGTTAAACCCAGTTTCAGGAGTATTTTTAACATCTGTTATGTTTTGTTCTCATTCCTGTAGAGCAAATGCAGGTGCTTTTGGTGTAAATATTTCAGATATAGTTCACAGCTCTGTTGTTATTCACTCACACTGAAAAAAATTAGTGTAGAAACAGTTTTCACTTGTTAATTTCACAATTATGAAGAAACGGCAAGTAACACATTGAATTAAACTGAAATTTTAAAGTAGAAAGACTGAAATAGTAATTGTTCTTGTCAAATAGTCAAATAGAAAAACTTACTACAATAATCTTTATTTTATTTTCAACTTTGAAAAATCAATACACCCTCATGTTGTTCCAAACAAATACGGTATATGAGTATGTCAGTATTATTTTTTTGAAAGATGTGACTTTTATGCAGCAAGGATGCATTACAGTAAAGAAGACAGTAAAGACTTTTATCAATGTTACCAAAAAAAAAAAAAAAAAATGCTGTTCTTTTGAACTTTAACTTATTGAAGAAACCTGAAAAATAAGTTGTGGTTTCCACAAAAAAATATATACATTAAGCATCACAAATGTTTTCAGCATTAGCTATGTTTCCACCCACCTATTTTTATGCAAATGTTGGGACATTGCATAAAAAACGCTGAATGGAAACGGCAAGATGTGAATAAATTCTGAAAATGCACATAAAATCCCTTTTTTTTAGCTGACAAGACCTGCTTATAAACTACAATGGAAACACATTTACTGCATAAATCCCTCAATTGCACAACAAGAAACTCATGTGACTTTGCCTCAACAGAGGATGCGATTGGATAACTGGTCTAACCAGCAGACCAATTTCATTGCACAGCATCTCAAATGTTGTAATTGGTTACTCTGAAATGTCTGAGCCAAAATCTGTCATCAAAATGATTGGGAATTACCTTCCAGAACTGTCTCAAACGGCTGTGTTCCCAAACACCAGGCATCCAAAGGCCGGATAACATGACAGCGTTTATTGCATTTCATCTGCGCGCTCTGAGGCGCAAGTCATTTATTATTTAGGAAAAAAAGAGCCACAGTCTTCCCAAGTCTTCCCAGATTGCAGCAACTTTATTGCAGTTATTTTGCGCCAATCTTTCCAGGAGGCTTTTTTTGTTAAAGATGCTGTGTTAAACTGAAAAAATATATAATAATAAAATAATCGCAAAATAATTTTGACAGCCCTAATATATATTGTATATATATACTATTGCTTTCATGTATCATATATATTGCTGATGACACATTATGTTATTAGTAAAGCTGTTGGGCTGTTGTCTTTCTTTCTTTCTTTCTTTCTTTCTTTCTTTCTTTCTTTCTTTCTTTCTTTCTTTCTTTCTTTCTTTCTTTCTTTCTTTCTTTTGTGTCTTATTGGAAACTAAAAATGTATGATGGTTTAAATGGAATATGTCCAATTGTGCCTGTGCAATTTCTACAAAATGATTATTTATAAAAAAAAAAATGTATCCAGTAATCACAAACGACTTTAATTTGTTCATCTGGCCAGCCCTGAGAAGAAGTACACCGCTCTCAGTGTATTACTTTAAAAGTGGTTTAGGGCAGTACTATACATGTATAAAGATTGTATGCTTGGCTTATATATCAGAACCAAGCTTAGCATCACACAGTCATGGTCGTAGCATCATGTGTGCATATACACACAAAGATACTTCCTTGTCAGTCCATGCAATGTGATTTTGATGGTTTCGTTGGTTAAAATATAGCAGAGTAACTGTGGATGGTGGCAGGAATCAAGCAGTTTTGGGCTGTAATTAGCATCAGTGTGCCAGTAGAGCGGAGGAGATGCGGATGGGTCTTCATGCATGAAATTAGCCAGTGTTAGCAGCCCCTGTCATCAGGAGGCATTAAACATTAGCCTCAGTGGTGGCAGCCCTCCTCATCAGGAAACATAAGACATTACCCTTACCGCAAACTGCCAAACTCATTAGAAAATATGAGATGAGTAGCCACTGCACTAGCAGCTCATGGTTAAACAATAGTCCCTAGCCTCCCATGTCACAGCTATTTTTAAGTTCGCTGTCTCTACTGATAAGTATGAAACATAATTTAGTAGCAAAGGAGCTGGCTAGATTATTTGGACTTAGAAATTGGTGAAACAAAACAGTAATATTGCAAAATATTATTACAATTTAAAATAGCTGTTTTATATTTTAATATATTTTAGAATGTATTTAATTTTTTTAAATTTTACTCTTGTTTAACTTGATAACAACCGTTCAGTTAACAAAATGTTGAAAAAAAACATCACTTTTTTATTTGTCTCAAATTATATGTTGCCTGCCCTCACTAAAGTCCATGGAGAATTTAATATGCACAAACATGATGACTTAAGGCTATGCCAGAGGCACTTTATTAATTTATCTGTTATATAGTTTCTTTCTGACAACAGCAATAACCATTTAACAGGTTGAAACTGTAAAACCTTATCAGGAGACCTTAAATGACAGTATAGTTGTTTGGTGACTGTTTGCTAATCTGGCTGCACCCTGCTGTCATTTGTAGTTAATGCAGATAACATTAGACCCACTTAACTGTATGGGCCTAGCGGCTGTTTGCTAATCACTAATGGCAAAATGCAGATGACCATGCCAATAAGTCTCATTTAATGCACAGGGGAACCAATGGCAACACAGCCAAAACCACACTATTGATTATTGATTAGCCTGTGCACGTCCTCCACCGCTCACACACTCGCACTGCCTGTGGCACATTAGTTATGCCCTAAATTTATTCATCTCAGGGTCAGTACATTTCTGTCCATAATGGTTTGGAAAGCAGCAGGTGGAAGCTGCGCAGAACATGGGGAGTACTGATAGCTGGAGAGCTGTGCTGGAAATAACACTAATGTGTTTGTAGGCAGTTAACAAGGTCAATTGACCCCTTCGGTAGTGAGTCTAAGCCATAGACCCAGTGTGTGTGTGACACGGGGAGAGATAAACCGACAATTTGCATATGAGTGCACGAATCCAGGCCAAAATGGGGAGTGGGGTGAAGTGGAAGCACCTTCTCAAAATCCATTCAGCCTGACATTTAAAAGAGTTGTAAATGTCTAAATTTTGGTGTAAACATCCTATTGTACCTATTTTATTTCAGTTCCCTTTAGTTTAGGTGTGTTTATCTGAGCAGTTTTTTCAGACTGGCCTCGGGTTTGGCATTTATGTGGCCGTCAGTTGTATAATGCTGCATTCTACGAAACAATTATTGTGTAATACTTCTGTGTAAAATGCTATTGTTTGCTGCATCATCATCTGGTCGTGAACTTAGTGTAAACACAAGGTTATACACCCATACGCATGCATGGAACCCTGTGGTGTGTAGTGCTCTCACATCTAATACTTCAGCACTTCAGTGATGTGTGTGTGTTTATGTAGTTAACGGTCTATTTGCAGTGGTCTTATAATAGTACAGATAAGCGTTACTCATTATTTATTGTGCAGTGCATATCCCATTACAGTAAAGCATGAAAACACTACAGTCAGTTTATAGCTGCAGTTGAGATGTGGCCTATCTGTTAGCACATCCAAACATGTTGAGCTATGGTGGTTGTATGGGAAATGCAGGCTCAAAAGCACATCCCCCCCTCGTTCTCGTAATTATCTTTCATCTCAGTACTGGAGTGTTTAAAAAACAGGGATCTGTGGATCACCCAGGCATCCGTCTCAAATAGTAGGGCCCTATGATTTTTTTTCTAGATTTATAATTTATTTATTTTATTTTTTTACATCAAAAATAGTGGTAATTAACTGAAGGCATAAATTATTAACAATTGAATTAATCTTTTAAAATGTAATCAAATTTAACAGTTACTTTTATTTTTTTGGCATTCAGAAAACTGAACAACAGAGGTATACTGTTAAAATAAAAACATGGAAGGAAAACATCTAAGTTACTATTGTAACCCCCGTTTCCTGAAGGAGGGAACAGAGACGTTACGTCGATACTGATGTAATGGGGTCACATTACGTCAGTATCGACGTAACGTCGAACGTGACTGACTGAATGGTATTCCTGAAAAATAATTTTAATCATGTATTGTTGTTGTTGTTGTTGTTATTTTTACTACTTTGAGCAGTACATTCTACTGTACAATAGTAATATATCTCTGTAACAAATTCTTCAGGTTAAACCAATTTTTTTTTTTGACTGGTTGTCATGAAGATCTTCTGTGTGTAGATGAAACAAGCAGAACATGCAGATTTCATATTTAAAAAGCAGTCTCTTTGTACTTTAATATTGACAGACACTAGTCCATATTTTTTATTTTTATGATTGGATTCCTCAATTCCTTCTACATTTTTAACAAAGCGGAAAACTTAGGGCCCTACTATAGCCAGGGCAAAATAGCAAAAAGCTCACTGCAAAACCATAGTCCCAGAAACACTTCAGGAGTTTCAAAAACATTATTTCCGCGTTCCTTAACAGTCCGTCTGGAAACAACACCGTTGTGAGGCCAAACCCCCTTATGGAAGAAGAAAGCCGTCATGTTTATATCTGTGATAATGAGCGCTTATCAGGATCAACTAAACACTGGATTTTCACGCCCTAAACATGACACTGAACAAAATTAACTATGATTGGTTGCTTTACATGTCGGTCAGATGTCCTCTTGGGCGGTCCTTGGCCAATAAAAGCTGCTATGGAGTCCAGACCTTCTGCCATCAGTCTGAAGGTCTGGCTGTGCGAGATTAGCAAAACCATGGAAGGCAATAAGACCACTTTGTTAGATCTAACAGCTTTTATAATGCCCTGCGCTCTTTACGTATATATACCTTTTGTTTTCTCGCTAGAAAAATGATTCATTAACGTGTTTTATGTCTTTGAATAAACCAACCATTTTCAAGTATCTGTTGTTCATCTGAAGGAGAAACTAAAAAGAGTTCCATAAAAGAAGACATTTATGAAACTGATCTTGAAACAGCAGTGTTCACGAGTTTTGGGCCTTACTGTAAAAATGTATGCATTATTGCTTAATTCAGTTTTTAGAACAGTTTAGGGTAAGAAAGGGGTCTTGTGTGACGAAAAGTTTGAGAAACCCTGCTTGGCCATGTTTATGAATTGGAAACCGATTGCCTTGCAATTGAACAAACCAGACATTGGAACATGTATACGGTGTAGATGCACAGAAGCAGAGCAGAGCTGCTGCTGGAGTTCTGATGGACTGTATTGAAATATCTCTCTACCTTGATCTGGGGCTTGATGAATCGTAATTTGTTTGGCCCCAGGGGTGAGTGTTCAGCCTGACGTGTTTGTGTAGTTAAAAGTGTCTCAGCTGTGCTAGAAGAGGCCGCATATCTAATGTGATTGAGTCTAACACCCTCCTCTTTCTCCCTTTCCTTTTTCCCCTTTTAGGGTGATGATACACGGGGCAAATTTTTAAGCAATGTTGCCAGGCGATGTTGCTTGGGCCCTTTCCCATTGAGAATGGTCAACAAATTTCTATCTAAAGTATCCAGATAGAAATTTGTTGCCCATTATCAATGGGAAAAGTGCCCAAGCAACATCGCTCGGCAACATTGCCCAAAAAGTTGCCCCGTGTATCATCACCTTGAGACTTTCTGCTCCATTCAGACTAACTTTAAAATTGTACACATTGTCAATACCATTAGTTATATAGTACATTAAGTGTCATGAACAATGATGAATGTATCTTACAATTAATGTTAATTATGATGTTAATGTATTATTGATATTACTGAAATCCATCCATCCATCCATCTATCTATCCATCCATCCTCATTTACCACAGAGAGTTCAATTACTTTGAAATGCACATTTAAACAGATTAAGAAAATATACTATTTGTACACACAATGTGCGTGCTTTATAGATAATTTAGCAAAACATTCTTATTCAGTCTACTTGTGTCTGAACATCTGTTTCATGTGCTTGTAGGCATGTTGCCTAATTTTCAAATAATTTATTACTTTTCCTTTATCTTCATAAGGTTGCTCTAAACTAGGTTGTCTCTAATTTAATCTCCTCTTGTGTAGCTGTGCTCATAACATGTTCAGCCTTATATGAGGTGCAGATAGGTGCAGGGGTATTGATATTGTTGCAAAATACTCAATTGTGGTAAATTCATTCAGCTAAAAATTCAAACTGTTCAGTAAATGGTTATTAGTGCTGTGTGGTCTGTTTGGGAGCAGATGAACAGTTTTGTGGTTTGGAGTAATGTGCTGCTCACTACTCTTGCGGTTTGGCTTGTGCTGCTGATGACAGACCAGGGATCAAGATCTGTTTTTCCATTCTTTTTTCATTAAACGTGCTGGCCTCAAAGTAACTCCAAGTTTAATCGATACCCATTTACCCATAGTGAGGGCTTTGTGTTCCCAGAGAGGAATGTGGGCAAATGTTGTCCCTTTAGGGGCATTATGGGAAAATGAGCATTGTGTGGTTCTCTCTTGCTCCACATACATCAACGTAAATCACCCCCCTAAACACACACACACACACACACACACACACACACACACACACACACACACACACACACACACACACACACACACACATGACACATGTTGGGTTTTCATGTTTTATGGGGACATTCCATAGACATAATGATTTTGATTTTTACAAACTGTATGTTCTAGCCCCAACCCTCAACCTACCCCTCACAGAAAACTTTTTGCATTTTTAGGCCATGTTTACACCTGGTCACTTAATGCATTTTAACTGAGCGCTTTAGTCCAAATTTTCTGAAGAGAATCGATCGCTTGTTATGATGAACAGATTTAATTTAGGCTTTTGCTTGCATGTAAACATTGATCAGCTAACATAAGCAGATCCCCTTACGAAAAAGAAGTATACTTCAAGTTCATTTTATAAACTATACTTAAGAAATGTTCAAGTATATTTTTTAAGTATACTTTATGTAGTAAATCAATGTACTAGTAGTAAACTTGTAAGTGTACTATTTTAATACCACTTGGGACTAAATTGGCCCAATTGAAGTATACGTTTAAGTGTACTATAAGTGTAACAGTAGTAAACTTTAAGTATACAACTAGTTCACAGCTTCGTTTCTCATTTGTACTGCATCTGTACAAGTGAACTTATAAGTATACTAGTAAGTGTACTATTTTAAAACTAGTAGTACATTTTTAGTATATAAAAGTACACTTTGAAATATACTCTCAGTAAACTACTAAGCAAGTATACTTGTAATTTTTCTTTAAGTGAACATAACATCACACTTATAGTTTACTTTTTATATATTATTTTTGCACTTCAAGTATACTACTGTTCCTATTTAGGTATTATATTTTATACTTGAAATACATTTTACTGTACTTTAACTCTTTCCATTTTAAAAACATTTTATTCTAGCTTCATGCATCCTTTCTTATCTACACTTAAATGTGGGTAAGTTTCATTTAAAAAAACAATTTTAAACAAAAAGCTGAGAAAATTGACTATGTCCGGATGGGAGTCCAAGTATAGGCCAAATATACTTAGACTTTTCTGTCAGTATAAGTCAAGTATACTTAAGTGCAATTTTAAGTATATTTTTGAGAAATACATAAAGTATATTTCTGAGAAGTATATAAAAAGTAGACAAAGTATATTTTCTTATTTTTAGTTTGAAAGAAGTATGCTAATAGCACACTTGAATAAACTTCTTTTTCGTGAGGGGAAGCTCAACCGAACCTGAATAACTCACAATAACGGAAGCTCAGACGTGCTGCGTAACAAATGAAAATGAACCTCATTGGTTACACAGCACATTTGAGCTTCCGGAAGAGGTTTGATCTTGTGCGTTATACAGGTTCAGATAAGCTTCTGCTTATGTTCACTGATCAATGTTTACATGCGAATAAAAGCCTAAATTAAATTTGTTCATCATAACAGGGATCGATTCTCTTCAGAAAATTTGGACCGCTTGATTCATCACTCGATGGTTTAGTTTTTCAATCTCTTTATGAAGTTTTCGAAGTGTGGGAGTTGCAAAGGCAGTCTATGGAAGGAAAACTGACAGCACTCTGCCATCAAAAAGATTTTCATTAGTATTCTGAAGATGAACGAAAGTCGACACAAGGGTGAGTAATTAATGACAGAATTTTTATTTTGGGGTGCACTAACCCTTTAAGGAAATTAAATACCTTAATTTTTTTCTTTTAAAAACATTCATTATGGGTTCTTCTTCCCAAACACATTAAGTGACAGTTGATTTGGTTGGCTCACATGAGAAACATTTAGCAGTCCTTTCCTCATTTTCCCTGTACATCCGCTCATCCATTGCCACAATCCCATACCTCCCTCTCTCACACACACACACACACACACACACACACACACACACACACACACACACACACACACACACACACACACACACACATATCAATGATATCAAACCTTGAGCATCCAGTCCCCGAACACTTAAAAGATCAGACCCTCCATTGATTCCCAGAAGCCTCTGCGGGAGTGTGTGCTTTTAACCTACGCCAAACTTTTCCATCCTCACTGACCCCAATTTAACTGCATCTCAGTTTATGCTTAAATGAGTCGATTCATTTGACTTTAAGAGCCGAATCGGAGACGTACATCTGTCGGCCTTCCTCAACCTCACTCCGCCTGGCTATTCTCTTTTCCGGACAGTTGGGTGTGGTTTGCGTACAGGTGAATTCAGTAAGTGCATTCTATGTGGCTGGATAGGAATTTTAAATCCTCAAAAAAGATTAAAAATGGGTTTTTATTTGCTACATGCCCGCCCAAACACAGCACTTACACTAAAAGCATGGAAGCAACTATAATCCAATTCTGCTGGACCGTACGTCCTGAAACAGACCAGGGTACAATGCTCTCACACTTCTTTGGGACTGCCAATTCTTGCTTTTCTTGTTTTCTATGTCTCTCTATTTTCATCTTCTTTCTGCCCCCCCACACACATGGACATTAAACCCAGCACTGTCCAGAGAAACAGACTAGAATATGTGAATTTTCGGATTTGGCAGGTGTGTGTGCCGTGGATACAGAATGGTCAGGAAGTCTGTGTGTGATGGAGCAGGACAGGAAAGAGATGGGCAGTCATTAGGGGGTTGTTGAGTGTGTATATCTGGTGGGGGTGTGTGTGGGTAGTCCAGTGACAGGCGGCCAGATACCTGGCCTAATTCAGTCACTTTGATAGGAGCACTCGCATGCATTACTCCCTAAATATCCAGCCTGATTTTTCCAGAGCCGCATGCTTTCTGACCCTCCGCTCGACTTATTTTCAACCCCTGCTGGGCGTCTGCTGGGAAGATCAACCATCTGAACCCCTGTGGCCCTCTGGGACTCAAGGGAAAGATGCCATGATGTTTAAAAGTAATGCAACATAATAATGCAGTCGGATTCAGCCACAGTACCACAAAAAGAGCGTAGTGGTTCCTTAGTCATGCAGCCATAATGTTGTTTGCTTATAGGCCTTTATCACAGTACGCATGTCGTCACATCTGGCTTTGATCATAAGGGAATTTCCGCCTGCATTATTGTCCATGGATAGGCACCAGTTTTGAGAAGAAAATAATACTTGTTTAGTTTAACATAACAACAAACTTCAGTATTTAAAACTGTTTATTTAGACTTACATGTTATCCAGTTTTCGAACTATAACGTGGACTTTGGGGAGCCAGCTTTTTTTTTTTAATTGGTCGGGATCGGGGGGGGTTCGTGCGATTTCATGTGAGGGCTTACAATGACTTACAAAGATACATAACAGCTACTACTGTGTACACTACTTGCTTTATGCAAGCACTATACAGGATTTACCCTATTATACATTATCGAGACGAATTGATAGGTGAAACAACAAACAGCCACCCAATAGTCTATAAACAAAGCATAAGGCTGTCTTTGAGTTCACAGGAACAACGGTTAAAGTTACTCGTCAGGCTACAGAAGAATACCACAATTCCTCCGTTAAATTAGGCCTAATACATCGAGAGTCACGCAGAGCTATAAAAACCCAGCCACAACACATAATTGCGAATAACATGCCTCACCTTAACACAGGCCTGGGGTCAGCTTCCTTTGCTGTTCGAGTTACCATGTACTAAACGTGAGTGGAATTTGCACCGCAGCGCCCCCACACCTTGATGCTCATGACAAGAATTGCATGTATAGTTATCTTTATTGAAGTGTATTAGGTTTAAATCGCCGTCATGCATGAATGAATAATATTTTTGCAATTTTACACAAAATAATCCATGATGATCACATTACACAAAACTAAAATTGCACGTCAAAATAACACATTGTCAATATTTTTTGAGACCCCCCAGAATTTCACAAATCACGTTTTCAGGGGAGCCCATGTCTTATTAAGGGGAGCCGAGCTCTCCCGAGCTCCCCCGTAGTTCGCACCCTGATGTTATCCTACCATGTATGTCATCTTTCATGTTAATGTGTAACATTATCTGAGCGAGGCGATCATCAGCGCTGCTGGTGTACTGACGGCATGAGATTAACGAGCAGCACGCAGCTCGGAATGATTTCATTTTATTTGTAATGTTATTTTGTTTATTTTTGCAATATATAACCATCCATTATTGTCTACAGCATAATGCTATCCAATATTGCACTCAAACATGGAGGATATGATTTGTTTACAATAATCAAACCAGTTATTTTTGAATAATTGTCTATTGCCTGGGCATATTCCTTTATTTAAACAACTTCAATTTGATGCCAGCATCGTAAAGTAAGTCTATGGAAAAATAGTTAACATTTTTGTTTAATACAATAAATTTCCCCCAAACCTTTAATTTAATCCACCCAAAATAGACTTTAGTCATAGTTAATAATTTAAGATTTGTCTAATTAAAGCTCTTTAAAGTGATATGTTGTTTGTATTCTATTTTTGCAGTTTTGTGATAAAATAAGGTGATAAGACTCTGAAGTATTGCGCATTCACATACAGAATGACTTACGCACTCCCGTTTAAATAACGAAATATGCGTATGTATATTATGACGCCTTTTTTCTTTGTTTCACAATGCTCAATTAATGATTGCAAACAGAGGTTAGTATCTTTAGAATAAGTATCTGTGCTTAATTTTACACAAATAAATCACAACATTCCCGTGCTATGGGCACGGCCAATGTTAAAGGATGCAGCGGAAGTTATTTTACGCTAATACTTGAAGCTGTGATAAAGGCCTATAGCTTAACTTTAGCTTTTTACTTCTGCCAATTGGTTGGGCTACAAAATACGTAATCTCTGCAGCATTCTATAGAGATTGATAATAGCATGTTGCTAAGCTAATGGCATGATACTCATAATAAGCATAAAATACACTACAGACTAATTTTGGGTGAAATAGTATATTTTAAATTGTATTTTATAATTTCGTACTTTTTGGTAATGAATGAAGTATATTTATAAGCAACACTTTTTGGTAATTAATGTTCTACATTTCTCTTCATATTAGATGAATTTCGTCACTGAATTTGTCGCAATGCATTTTGGGATTGTCATCTCCGCATACTTTAGGGTACTTTAGAAGGTATTTTAGGAGGCATCATGTACCTGGATTCCTTTTTGGAATGACCTTTGTGTCGGAAAGTGCTGAGTTATTGTCCTTGTGCAGGTGCCTGAATGTTGATGCTTCAAAACTGAAACATCTTTAGTTATTAATGCCCATGAGATGGCTATAAAGTAAAGTTTTAAAGTATATATGAACTTTTAATTATATTTCATTCATAATTTCAAAACACAGCAAGTGTAATACGTTGTTTTCTCTATATGAAAGAATTATGCATTTGCTTCAGCATCACATTCCAAAATATATGGTTGATTTGCCATAGACGACTTAATTTCTCTTAATCTTTAGAATTCATGTGTGTCATATTGGAATTCGTTATCATATTTACAGAAATCAAAACAGTCCATCACAATATCAAAGAACCATATTCATATTGAAATCCTTATGTTTTATATTTAGTCAGTCAGATGGTGATTACATCCAGATGGCGGAATGCAGTGATAGCTTAATATTCACTACGTGGGAGGGAAAATCCCTCTTATATTATAAGGAATTCCTGCATTCCTGTTTTTTTTTAGGTTTCTTATTCTTATTGTCTTTACATGTAATCAAAACCAAATCTATGTTAAAAGATAAAATGCAAATAATAGTATTTTGTCTGTTGCTTCAAGAAGTAGATGCTTAAAAGATTTCTTGCCTGTTATATATATTGCCAGCTCTGTCCCCAGAGAGTCAAAGATAGCTGGTATTTTTACCATCCACACTGAGGAAAACAGATTGAAGTCCCAGTGGTTCTGGAAGGTCCAAATCAGGCTTGGACTGGCTTTCTGTCTCTCATAGCAACCCATGACATCCTTTTTGACACAAGCCTCCGACATCTGAGAGGAGAGGGGAGATAATCATATATATGCTTTTTGAATTGAGTTTTGGAGACCTCAGAATATTCAAAACAGGATGAACATTTATGGAATCCTCTGGTGATATTCAATACATAAAAAGGAATTATTCCTTAAGTTTCATTATTTGTTTTTACTGCATGTTTTCTAAAAGCCTCAATTATATGTGTGTTCTTGTGTGTTAGTGGATGTATATTGGTGTTGGTGTGAGTTACTGCACTATGGATGTGTACGTTTTCATTTATATAATGCATTTGAGATTTTAAATGCAGTTGAATTTATTATGCCATGTGTGTGAATTTGATACAAATAATGGGCATTTTAGCCATCACTCCAGTCTTCAGTGTCACATGATCCTTCAGAAATCATTCTAATATACTGATCTGCTGCTCAAGGAACATTTCTTATTATTATCAAAGTTGTGCTGTTTAATATTTTTGTGTAAACCGTGATAAAATATTTTCAGGATTCATGAAAAAACTCAAAAGAACAGAATTTTGAAATTATTCAATATTTGAAATATGTGTTTTTGTAACATTATAAATGTTTTTACTGTCACTTTTGATCAGTTTAATGCATCATTGCTGAACAAAAATTATTAAAAACAATAATTGAACAATGAAACTTTTACTGGTACTGGTATTACCATGGTATTTTAGACATATACAAGGGTATTCTTAAAAGTAATATGGCACGCATATAAAAAATTATTACCACCATGGTAAATTACCACCTGAACAGACAAGAGTAGGACCTTTTTATAAGGGCTTAACAATGAAGGAAGCAATTCCATTAGAAAAAACTTGGACACACACACACACACACACACATAATCATCATCATGTTGTTGGTTATCAGCATGGAGAAACTAATTAGGGAGATAAATCCGTTCTTTGTGTTGATAGTTCGACAGAACTCTACATACCCCATCTACGTACATCATAATCGATGTACAGAAGGGAAATGGAAAAAGAAACAGAATGAAAGTAAACTTTCACTCACCGCTAGTCAAGTTCACCTTGCACCAAGAGCCATTCTTCTGTAACTGCTCTCATAAACTACGTGAAGGGAGGGCTATAGCTCCACCTCCCAAAAAAATCAATATATTATTATAAAAAAAAGATAGAAAGAGGGAGAGAAAGTGTGTAGGGCCAAAGATGAATTTTCTGGTGTTCTGTTAAAGCGAGGGCCGCTGAAGTGTGGAGAGGATTGCAGATTGGACAGTACATTCACACAGGAGATGAGTTTGCCATTCCTCTTTTATGTCTGCCTTCACAACTCACAGCTTGACTCCGTCTTGTGCCAAAAAGGCATTTTCCTTTCTGCTGAAAGCCTATATCTATTACTCTTTCTTTCAGCAGAAATATGGATTCGGCGAGGGTTAGCAGAGGACATCAACTAAAATATCACACTCGCAGCCCATTAGCCGATCAACTGCAGTTTGCATGTTTTTTTAAAAATTAAAAGCCTAGGCTAAAGATAATACATTTCACTGAATCTGCCATTCTCTAACAAGCCACAGGTGAGTTATAATAGTATCAGATGCTTGGAGAGACTGAAACTGAATAAGTAATATTTGATAATTAAGCTGTTTTGTACAGAAGAGTCCCAGTTTCAGTCTAGAAATTATATTTTATTGGGTTTGTTTTGGAGGACAGATATGTCTTCTGTTATCAGTTTGCATCTTTTACAATTACCAGCTGCAGAGTGCAGAGGAAGGGGAAACTAACAAGGATCTAATTTTTAAATTAAACTGTCAATTTTGTTTGCTTAGTTTTGCCAAATCAGAGCAAACTACAGTATATAAACAGAAATAATGCAGTGTAGTAAACAAGAGGTGTTAAAAAGTTTAAATATTAATAATAAAATAAAAATACAGATAAAGCAACAGAAACTGGGGCTTGATTATTTTAATTATTTGTTAATTTTACATAAGGTCAAATGCTGACACACAATGATGCTTGAAATAACTTTTTTTTTTGCTCATAATACAGATCTTTTATATATGCAAAGATTGTTGAGTTGTCGCCATAGTCCAAAACTGACCCAAACTAATACTGAACCGACTTGAGCTGAATATTGTCTTTTTAGAGTTGCTGTCTTACAGATCTCTCTCTTTCTGCAAAGTTCTCATTTTCTATTGATCACTTCTGCCCTTGTAGACTTGTGCAGGCAGACTCATTCTAAATGGCTTATATCCTGCAAACAATGCCAAGAAAAATATTCACACATTCCTTGCCACTTGTGTGTGTGTGTTTGGATGTGCTTCCTAACCACTGGACAGCACACTTCACCCTTTAGATCTATTTTGCCATTAACTTTGACTCAGGCACTGATGAGGACAGTCCCAGCGGGGCCCTAACCTTGACCTTTTGGGTCATTTCAGAGTGAGAGTTTGAGTGGTACAGAATGTGTGTGTGCAGATTCTGTTGATTCTGCTTTTTTTGCTGCCTGAAAGAGGACAGGTTGTTAGACTAGAGGCTGTACGAAAAGAGCTGTCGTTGTTGCCGAAACACAGACCATGATAAGAAGTTAGTGATTGTTTTGAAGGATTTAAAGGAATATGCAAGGTTAAATACAACTTGAGCTCTATCAGCATCGCTGTTGATTTCTTAATTCTTTATGTCTTGTCCTTCAGTTTGTAAAAACAGAAGAAAACTCATATACTGTACAGTAATACACTTTTAAGTGAAGTCATAAGGGCAAATACCAGATGGGTTTAAAGCAACAATATGAAGCTTGTATTTTTGTTGAAGCACTTTTCAGTAGAGGTGTAAAGATACGCTCAGGTCACGATACGGTACGTATCTCGATACAGAGTTCATGATATGATACGTATCACGATATTTTGAAGTTCAAATAAGGTTTATTTAAAAAACATTAACAAATTTCAATAATTTTCCTTGTTGTACCTACAAGATCACATTTCAAGGTTTAATAAAAACCTGTATTCAGATTAACAGCTGAATAGGTCTGTGTCACTGAAAAAAAAAAAAGTTAAATTTAACATGAACTTAGAATTAAGAATCCTAAGGTACCGTTCACATATCGCATCTAAAAACGCGTGGAAGGTACGGCCGCACCACTTTCTCCTTATTTCTAAAGCGCTTGCGCTCCCGTGGCGTCGGTCGTTGCTATGCAACCATGAACTGTGCTCTCCAAGAGGAGTAGAAAGTTTCAGCAAAGAATAGAGATATATATTCTATATATATATATATATAAGATATATATAAGATATCTAGCCCTTGCATTACCTTTACTAGATATATTTATGGAGATAAGATAAAAATCAGCTGATGATCAGCTGTTCGGCTGAGATTTAGATGTTTTGTTATGGAAAGGCCATAGCTGATTGGTTAGTTCTTGTCACATGGCCTGCAGTGCGCTTGCGGCATTCTGAAAAGTTGAGAATTTTTGATCTCAATGTGCCTGGAAAACGCACCGCATGCGCGTCACAATGGCGTTGCTTCCATCATGAGCGCGCCTGCCACGTGACTACATTTGAAATAACTAACTTGCACACGGAAAAGACGCAATATGTGAACGGCCCCAAAGAACTTCTTAAAGCAAAGCATTGCAAGCATCTTTTGCATTTCTGTGAGCACAGCTGTTGCTGTAGCATTGCGGTGAAAAAAAGCCACGACTTTTCTCACACGACCAAGCAAGAGACTGACGCGAGAAACATTTAAACCTGCTTGCAAGATTCGATATGTGTGTGAAACAATTACTGAACTAGAGAGCTGATTGAGACTTTAATATGTGGTGACATCCCGGCTTCTCTCACTGCCACCTCCATGTTGCAGAGTAGGTCACGTCAGCAACTCAACCAATAAGATTAGACTGCCGTCATATCGTAAAAGTATCGTCATCACTCTACGATGCATATCGTAACATTTTTGCATCTCGAAATATCGTACAGCAATATGTCGTTACACCCCTACTTTTCAGTAAAAAATGATTATTCTATCAAAATTGTCTGAATCATTCTTTGAGATAAAGTTCTGGTTATGTGTTACTGATGTAATTTAGTAACACATTAAAAAGTGTATTGTTACATCACATCCCTTCCTGGGCTGGATTGGAGGATTACTGATTTTACATGATTACGACATGAAAGATTTTATATAACTTTGTAAGTTTGGTTAGTGAATAAACCATGCTGTCTCATTTAACATGTAATGTTAAGTATAATGGCTGTAATTTTGAAATGGTGTGATAAAATGCACTACTGTAATTTGTGGTCAGTAAGATTTTATTTTTTAAAGAAATTGTTACTTTTATTCAGCAAGGATGCATTAAATTGGTCAAATGACATTTATAATGTTTGAACTTTCTATTCGTCAAAGAATCCTTAAAAAATATCAAAGTTTCCACAAAAATATTAAGCAGCACAACTGTTTTCAACATTGATAATATATTAATATTAATATATTAATACATATTTATTAAGCAACTAAGCAGCATATTAGACTGATTTCTGAAGGATCATGTGACACTGAAGACTGGAGTAATGATTAAAATTCTGCTTTTCCATCATAGAAATAAATTACATTTTAATACATATTAAAATACAATACAGTTATTTAAATTGTAAAAATATTTCACAATATTACTGTTTTTTACTGTACTGTATTTTTGATCAAATAAATGCAGCTGTGGTGAGCATAAGAGACTTACCTATTGCCTTATTGTAGGCTTTCATTGCAAATGCATAACTGTAATCATGTAATCAAGTGCTGATAGAGCTTAAGTTATATTTGGCCCGGAATATTCCTTTAAAGCTAAAACATTTAAAAATGTATTTGTAGAGTTAAATAGTGCGCAAAAATATAACAGTAATGAAGCAACAACAATAGAAACCTTAATAATTTTAATAAATTGTGTTTCAAACCTGCATGACTGACTGACTGACTTCTGTAGAACACAAAAGGAGATGATTGGTGGAATGTTCATGCTGCCCTTTTTCATACAGTGCAATGAAATTAGGCAGTGACTAGTGACTTTAAAGCACCAAGCATGACAAAAGACAACAGGAAAATACCATGAGGGTGAGTAAATGATGTCAGAATTTTCAGCTGAGCCTGAAAATACAGAGCGCTTTGTGACAGACGGTGAGTGGGCTTTAATGCCTGTTGACCCTGCCTGTGCTTTTTTAGTTTGCTTGTTTGTTCCTCAGACAGTCCTCGTATGTGCGCGCGTTTATTTTTTTGCCTTTGTTTTGATCCTCTTATTATATGCGGTGGCGTGTAAACAAGTGTGACAGCCACTTGAAATCACAGAGTGACAGAATGCATATATTTAAATGTGTGTGTGTGTGTGTGTGTGTGATGAGATACGGGCGTGTTTCTTGGATAGGAAGTCCTCTCCACTCTAAAGGTCAGCGGTCACCAATCAGAGCACAATAAAGAATGCAGATGAGGAGAGGGGGATGAAAAGAGAGGAGGAAAAACACTAGCCCAGCCAAAAACACTGAAAACAAGCGCCAGTGCCGGAGGCCACAGCGGTCAAGAGCAGCACAGAGGGGGCAGAGCGACTCCCACTGCGCAGGAGTGCATTAAATAAGCCAGAACACACACAGAAACAAACAAACCTGCTGGTAAAACACACACTGATTTATCTCTTTTTTTTCCCTTTGAAAACCTTTACATTGTATTTGTGCTAGTTTCCACTCTGTTCAAACAGAACAATGGTGTGGATTATTTACATTTATTCATTTAGCAGATGCTTTTTTCCAAAGCGACTTACAAATGAGAAAGATTATAAGAAAATTATCATTATGGATATTATGGATCCATTTAGTATTATGATCTACTATTCAAAAGACTGGGGTTAGTGAGATTTTTATGTTTTTGAAAGATGTCTTTAATGCTCACTAAGGTTGCATTTATTTTATTAAAAAAATACAGTAAAACAGTAAAATATTTGTATATTGATTCATTATTTAAAATACAGTGGCCCCCAAAAAGTATTTGGAGACTTTATGCATGCTTAAAATGTATGAATGTCATTCATTAGATAAAATATTAAACAGTGGAATTTATTTTAGCAAAAAAAACAAAACAAAAAACAAACAAACAAACAAACAAAAAAAACCACAAACTAACTTTTTTTTGAGCATACAATGTTGTTAGGTTTTAAATGATAAATAGAAAAAAGATAGTTAAAGGTGATGTCCGTAACTTTTTTTTCTGTTCAAAATGTACAAAAATTATGCAATGAGAATGTACAACATTAATCCATTTTCCAAACCGTGTTTTTGTCTTACCCTGAATCATTATGGTACACTTAAGTGTTTATATTCGGACTATTTTAGACCAGTTTGGTAGGAACCACTGCGGAGTAGCACAGTACCTGCGTGACTCGTCATAGACATAAACAGAGAGAAGTAGCTCTGGCAACAATGTTCTTCCGCAAGACACATTCAGTTCTGTTTATTAACCGCTAGAGCGCCAAAAGTTACAGACTGCAGCTTTAATGAAAAGTTGTTGGGGAAAAAAAAAATGGCCTAAAAAGGTGGAGTTCGTTCTGAGAAAATCTCTAAGATCATTTATTTGCAGATGCCACTTAGTTTGATATTTTAATATCTAATGCAATTGAAATGTATACATTTTTGTGACTTAAAAGGGACCTATTATGCAAAATTCACTTTTATAAGGTGTTTGAACACAGATGTGTGTCCACAGTGTGTGTAAACAACCAGCCTATAATGGTAAAAATCCACCCACTCCTATTTTATAGTTACCATAAACAGTCTATCCAAATGAACGGGTTCCAGATTGCGTAAGAGTAGGGGGAAGCCTCACCCATGACTGATGATGATCTGCCCTATTAACATAGAAACTGCCCTGAGTGAGCCGCAGCAGTCAACGCTGGATTTGCACAAAAGATTAGAGTTGAATCTCCGGTTTGAACAAGTAAAGTTGAACATCGCTACAGACAATTTCTGACATTTTGGCTGTGTGAGATTCTCCAGTTTTGTTGTTATTGAGTAACTGAAGCGAGAGCTGTTAAAGCTCTGCCCTCTTCTAAAAAGGGGGCCGGGAGCAGCAGCTCATTTACATTTAAAGGGACACACACAAAAATTTAGTGTTTTTGCTCACACCCAAATACGGGCTAATTTGACAAGCTATAATATATGATCTGTGAGGGGCATAATAGGTTGCATGCGTATAGTTAAAAAGCAACTCCGAAACTGTAGTGTAAAGTCCGCCATTTGTAGTGTGAAAGGTCATTTTGTAATCTCTCTGAAGGTGACTGCTTTTCCCGCAGCGCTGGACTGGATAGAACAGAGCTGTTGATCAGTTAGTCACACTCACTGATTAGAGGTGACGCGGACTACCTGGTTTCTATGGTGATGATTGACAGGTCATATTGAAGGCAAGCGGGAAGGTATTATGGAGTGAGGAGGAGGATGGGGTGCATCATGGGAAGTTTAGCTGACAAGGCAGGTCAGCATGACAGTGCGCGTGTTAGAGAAGAGAGAAAATGCTGCGGGAATGACAGTGGAATTGTGACAGCTCCGTTTCCTCCTTCATGCTCGGCCGCCTGTGATCCGGCCTTGGCCTGTCGCACCGCGCCGCTGATTGTTTGATGGCTGTCGAACGCTTTACCCACCTGAGTGTGTGCATATCTGAAAACTGTGTTCACCTCTCACAGAGAAACAGAGAGAGAGAGAACTGTTGTTTCCTGCAATACCTTGAATCCATGTAATACTCCTCGCTGATTCTGTCTGCTTGTCTATCTATCATTTTCTCTATCTGTCTGTCTGAAACTATCCATCCGCTACATGCCATAAACGATCTATCTCTTTACTGCTGTGATACCTAATCCATCACTGATTCTGTTTGTCTGTCGATCTATCTGTCCGTCTGTCTGTCTGTCCGTCCATCCATCCATCCATCCATCCATCCATCCATCCATCTATCTTCAGGGTTCGACAATAAGCCTTGTCATATGCTTGTCCTTCAGACAAATAAATCGGTCATTCACCTGAGAAAAAAAGTTACTTGTCTGGAAAAAATTGAATTTTTGTGTTGTAAATATAATCTATTCTGAAGCAATATTCTCATCAGTGTATATATGTATGTATATGTATATGTATTTATGTATGTATGTCTGTATGTATCTATCTGAAACTATATGGTATGTGAGGTTGACAAGTTTGTCTAAATGAAACTTTTGAAAAGTTTATTTGACTTCTTTTTCCCCCATAGTCATACATTCTCACCTGTTTCATGTGTACTCACCCATATACTTTGCTGCCTGTATATGTGCATCAGAATTTCTGTTTATGTGCGTGATTTAACAAAGACCCGGACAAAACCTTGGCTGAGTTTCAAAGCCATTAGCAGTGAGTGGGCGTTACAAAGGGAGAGAGAGGACATCTGATTTAGGGCTATTCAAGCTGTCACACACAGACACACTCGCTCTTACAGTAGATCTGTCCTTTCGATACAGAAGAGAGCACACTGCTGACTTACTGGCCTTGGTGAATTTCCAAACCCTTGAGCACAGGGGCTGTAATAAACTTCTTCAGCTGCATGTGCTGGACACTAGCTCACAAATAGCTCTCAAACACTTTATCAGGGTGATGAGTACTTCTCTTTACATGAATCACTAATGCTGTTCAAGCACTCTTCATGTATATGTTGGAGCTGCGGCATAGTGTTTAAGGCAGGTGCTTCTTATATGGTGAGCTACTGTGAATTAGGGCTAGAAAAAAACTGACGTTGCGATATTTTGTTTTTCTGCAATATATATTGCGATATGAAAACAATTTCACCAGATGACTTGAATAGCTCTTTTTGGAAAGAATGAATTATTCTAGAATGATTGGGGTGATTTCAACCTGGTCTCATAGGAAAGACGTACCTGTGAACGTTTTCGCAAGTCGCCAAAATACATACCAATGTGTACATATCACTGCAGTTTCCAACAGAAATGAACACTAGAGGCAGTAAAACGACAAGCGCTTTTGATCGTTTTCATATACAGTTACGATTACGGGGTCAGATTATGGATTAATAAAGACTTGTTTTCACGTCTCCTTGGACAATATTTTATTATGTTATGTTATGACTTCAAAACGCTTTTTTACCAAAGTGCATGATTTGTAAACGAATATATTTTGGACTTTGCATCGCTTAACCAGCTCCATATGTTTCGCTTTCCTAACATTATAAGCTTGCTCGGTAGCTCACCTGATACGGAGTTGTACTTAAGATGAGAAAACCTTGGGTATAAATCTCGTGAAAGGCGAATTACGGTAGTAGAGCTCGATTACGGATGCTTTTTATGTCACATTGCTTTTGTTAACACTATCGGGTAGGTTTAGGTGTAGTGGTGGTACGTTATTTTAAAACGCAATGTAGTGCAAATTTCAAATCAGAACTGCGGTGATTCGTATAAAAAACAGCGCCATAAAATGTACCATATTCACGTTTGTCTGTTCAGGCAAAAAAATGAACATGCTTTTAGCGCCACTCAGTGGACATTTCACATTGAAACTGCAGTGATATGTATGTATTGGTACGTATTTTGCGACTCGCAAAACCGTTCCCACAGGTATGTTTTTCTAATGAGGCTGGGTTGGGTGATTTTGTAGGGGAGTGAATCTGCATAAAAAATAAACAATTTACAAGCATAGATAAATATAATTAAAAAAGGATGTTTTTCAGGTATGTCTAACAGTGTCTAGGTACAGAAATTGAAGAATCAAATGTTGAATAACACTGCATCGTCTTCACTGTATAAATGAAATATAATTAATCTTTTTTAAAGCTACAAAAGTGATTTTCTCTTTGTATTTGGTTGTTTGATTAACATTAATGACACAGACAGCAGCAGGTATTTATAGGCTGCTATCACTACAAATGCACAGATCCAGTATAACGATACACATCCGTTTTCTTTCTCAATTGCTTACGTTCACGTAAAGCCATAAGTGACTGTGTTTACGAAGATGCAGGATGAGACAGGCATTTTGTTTGTCCATTTAAGCACAGATAGATGCGAAAGGGAATGGAATTCTGTGTTAGCGTTCTGGCTCTGTGTGTACACACAGAAAACAGCGTGCGAGTTCCAAATTAAGGTCTCTTTCGTGTCCTCTTGTGCTCAAATGGTTTAAAATCATTTAAATGTTTAAACTGACAGGAGCTAAAACACTTGCAAAAGATACAATTTCGCTCTATGTTGGTTAAACTTTGCAATTAATCCAAGAATCATATGCGTTTCGAACCGTGGGGCCTGGAACAACTACGATCCCTATACTTGCCATCGCACATCCTGCGATGTGACTATTAAGCAATATCGAAATCGATATCAATGCAAAAATTATACATTGTGCACCCCTGCTCTGAATGTCATTTTGTAAAGACTTTTGCAATCACAGACTTGTCCGTTGTGTGTATGAATGCAGTGGTGAATCAAAGGCCTATTGTGGTAGCACACAAAGTGCTTGATTGCTTAAGATTGGCATAATTCTGAATTATTTTGAATTTGGTTGATGTTGCACTGCTCGCTTACAATGCAGACTGCAAACACTGAAAACGAGACACAACAAAACTAGAACACTCTCATTAAAATAAACAAAGCGTAGACACAGTGTAAATAAGAGATTTATTGTGCAGTGTAGACATTGTTTGTTATAATTGGAGTCTGTTTGTGGACAGTCAGTGAGCTCGCCCTGAACTTATAGTCATGTGAAACAGTGTAAACTTGTGGTGACAGCTTTAGCGATTATAATGGGATGGGAGCATTCTAGTATTGTCACATTGCTCGCTTACTCTGTATAATTTATTCTAAATCAGCTTGTTATGGGTGTGTAGCATACATAAAAAATATGACATGCAGTTGCCTCACACAAAATAAGTAGTGTTATAAGATAAGTGCAGCCAGCGGTCACCATTGAGCCATGGTACTTGTATACCATGTGGGTGACAAAGGGTTGAATCTGGTTTGTGTTCTATTCTCTCCTGAATAATATCTAGTCACCATCATCTCTATAATAAAAATCTTTGATTAAGCTGTTCACACATCTGTGCCATTCTAGTAAGTACCTGAATTTGTTGGAGTTTGTCAAAATTTGTTCCAGTGGATAATTTGTGAGACCATTGTTACTTCTAGACCCAAATTGAGTGTTTGTCTTGACAGATGCCAGCATGGACAAACAGCAGAGAGATGGAATACAGCCACTACAGAAATAAAGCTGATACAGACAGACAGTACTTGAATGTGAGCCAATGACTACTGACATGATGTGAAAAAATAAAGGAATGGGAAATGTTATTCAGCACTAACGGTGCCTACTGAACAGCTTACAGTAGCTTTCACTGTAATTTTATGCTTAAAACAAGAAAAAAAAATGTCATGTTTAAAATCTACTTTCTGAAAATTATGATCTTAAAGATTTTTGCTTGCCTTCAAGTAAATTTATTTTGTGTGAATGATATAATTTACTAGAAATCAAAGACTTATTAACTCTTTCCCTGCCATTGACGGAATTTTTCATTTATGAGACAACGCTTCCCCACAATTAATGGATCCATTTTCAGAGTTATATAGTAGGGGACGCTATTACGCAGCTTCTGAAAGAGTACTGAATCTCCGGATCAAAACACAGACAAAAAAAAAAAGAAAGAAACAAGAAAACAGAAACAAGCGATAAAAGCATTGCTTATGCATGTTGTAGTCTTTGATAAATTTTCTTAGCATTTGGTTCAAAATGTTACTTTTTTTAATGAAACTTACACACATTCACACAAGTGTTGATTAAAAAAAACAACCTCTTTTGTAGTTGTTTAAAAACAGAGGCTCTGTTTTGTTTTGATTTATTGCATGTTCAGACATCCATAAAAACTAAATATTCTATTCTATATATATATATATATATAGTCAATATTTTGCATTACTCACGGTACTTTGTTGTCTCTTTTACAGTTTATGTTGCACATTGTAAATTTATTCTCATAAATACAATTTTGCAACTCCTACATTCTATTTGTTACATACAGTTAAACCAAAAATTATTCAGACATTTTTTATATTTTTGATATATTTTTACTAGTGAGTGCAGGACACTATAGTTCATTTATGTAAGTGAGGATAGCAAAATAAAGTAAACTGTGACATATTATACCCAAAAATTCTTCATACAGTGGACGACCAGTAAAATTGATAAAAACACTTTGACCTGACCATGTTTTGCTTAAGTGTTATCTGACATAATTAAGATTATTTTTTTTCTGACAGTGTAACTCTGAGATATTGTCATATTTTATTACCATTTTTTTAGTGAATTATAGTGAATAAACTGTATTAATGAATGAAATGTTCAAGGTGTCTGAATAAATTTTGGTTTGACTATATATACACTGCCATTCTAAGTTTGGGGGTCGGTACAATTTTTTTAATGTTTTTGAAAGAAGTCTCTGAGGCTCACCAAGGCTGAATTTTTTTATCAAAAATTCAGTAAAACCAGAAATTTTGTGAAATATTATTACCTTTCCAATTTAATATATTTTAAAATTTAATTTGTTCCTTTGATGACAAAGCTGAATTTTCAGCAGCCATTACTCCAGTCTTCAGTGTCATATGATCCACATGGTCTGTTGGAGAATAATATTGAAAAATAATACTAATATTGAACATTTGTGCTGCTTAATATTTTATATATATATATATATATATATATATATATATATATATATATATATATATATATATATAGTTCTCTAATGAATAGAAAGCTCAAAAGAACAGCATATATTTGCACTAAAAATCTTTTGTAACATTATACATGTCTTTACTGTCACTTTTGGTCAATTTAATGCATTCTTGCTGAATGAAAGTAATAATGTCTTTCAAAAACAAAAAATTGAATCGCTATTTCTCAATTTTTCTCATTATTTACTGTAAACATTATGTACATCTTACAGTTGTGATTTGAGGGGGTCTCAAAGGATGCCTCACTGAACCACAATCCACCTTTTTAGTTCTAACCATATTGCAGGTCTGTGATTGGTGGAGATGGAGCTGTCCACTGCTAAAACACAAAACTTCGACAAATCATTCAGTGATCTGCCTTGCCTCAGCAAACATACAGCTGTTGCCTGCTAAAATATATTTCCTTTGTCATCACATCTGTCTGAATTTACTTACACTCTCACAGTTACAGTGCTCAGCGTAAATGAGTACACCCCCTATGAAAAGTAACATTTTAAACAATATCTCAATGAACACAAAAACAATTTCCAAAATGTTGATAAAAGTAAGTTGAATATAACATCTGTTTAACTTATAACATGAAAGTAAGGTTAATAATTTAACTTAGATTACACATTTTTCAGTTTTACTCAAATTAGGGTGATGCAAAAATGAGTACACCCCACAACAAAAACTACTACATCTAGAACTTTGTATGGCCTCCATGATTTATAATGACAGCACCAAGTTTTCTAGGCATGGAATAAACAAGTTGGCAACATTTTGCAACATCTATCTTTTTCCATTCTTCAAGAATGACCTCTTTTAGAGACTAGATGTTGGATGGAGAGTGATGCTCAACTTGTCTCTTCCCTATAGGTGTTCGATTGGATTCAGATCAGGAGCCACTTAATCACTTTCACCCTGTTCTTCTTCAGAAATCCAACAGTGGTCTTAGATATGTGTTTAGGATCATTGTCATGTTGGAAAAGTGCATGACGACCAAGTGCACGTAGTGATGGTAGCATCTTCTCCTTCAGTATAGAGCAGTACATCTGTGAATTCATGATGCCATCAGTGAAATGCAGTTCCCAGACACCAGCAGCACTCATGCAGCCCCACATAAGGACACTGCCATGCATGCCATTCCTCTGCAGTGGACGTCATATTGTGTCATGGGAAATAGTCACCCCAGTTTGGCTTTCTACTTCTTTAGATAACTGCAGTGAACTTGCATGCTGATTTTCTTCAACCTTTCTCATCAGAAGACACTCCTGTTGAGGTGTTAACTTCTGTGGACGACCTGGACGTCTCTGTGAGACGGTTGCAGTTCCATCTTTTTAAAATTTTTGTACCACTTTTGCTACAATATTCTGACTGATAAGTAAAGCTTTGCTGATCTTCTTGTAGCCTTCACCTTTCTGGTGTAAAGAAATTATTTTCATTCTCAGGTCTTGTGACATTTCTCTTCCATGTGGTGCCATTGCTGACAGCATGAAATGAGAAGGTGTTTTAACACCCTTTTATAGTCAACTGTCTGCTGGACACCTGTGTAATGAATAATTAGACTCACCTGTGGTTGAATTCTTGTTAAATTAGACATTTGAAGTCTAAAATTTAGCTTTGCTCCAGAGACTTTCAGTGGAGTGTACTCATTTTTGCATCACCCTAATTTGAGTAAAAATAAAAAATTTTGTTCTCTAAGTTATGTTATTAATCTTACTTTCATGTTTTAAATTAAACAGATGTTATATAAAACTTAGTCTTGTCAACATTTTGGAAATTGTTTTTGTGTTCATTGAGATGTTGTTTAAAATGTTACTTTTCAAAGGGGGTGTACTCATTTACGCTGAGCACTGTAATAGGTTTGATAGTTATTTTATGAAACAACTTGTGTTTTCCAGTACAGACCGAGCCCTGCATATGAACCCTCTTGAGCAGTCAGTGGGGTTTTTGTGGAGTGAATATGCTTTACGAGGCTGCATTCAAATTCACTATGACCTAAATACCACAGAGAATCTCTATGGGGAAATGACAGCGTCGAAAGAGGCATTGTGTTCTTGACAGAGCAGAGAGGTGGAGAAAGGGAGAATGAAGGTGAGAGAGGAAAAAGAAAGATCGCTACCATGACATTTCTGTCTCTTTTGGACTCTATAGTGTGTGAAGACTCTCTTGGCTCTGTTGGCAAGGCCATACACACGCATGCATGCACGCGTACACACACACTTGTATGCTATTGTGTATGATAAGGCATTGTAGCCGAACGGACCTCCGCACGGTTTAGCGTCAGACCGCTGTGCTCCACCCGTCTGTCACTGCGGTTACCGGCTGCTACATACTGGAACGCAACCGCAACCGCGAATCTCCTGACACATTCTGCTGCCTCCCTCTGTTTCTCTCTTTCTTTCTCCCTCTCTCTTTCATGCTCACTGTTTTTTACCCTCTCGTTCTTTGTCCCATGACAGCTTTAGTTCTGGCTGGTAGCCAGCGGTCAGTAACGAGGATATGACATTGTTCTTCTTCCAGTCTCTCTCTCTCTCTCTCTCTCTCTCTCTCTCTCTCTCACACACACACTCCCTTTTTGAATGCTGACTCTCTAACCTGCCTTGCTTGTGCATGGTAAAATAGCAATTAGGTCAGTGTCTGGCACTAAATTTAGCTCACCAAACTTCCATGAAGTGATTGTTCCTCTGCGCTGGGCTGAACTTGAGTCTGAGCCAAGACAAAGATGGGTCTGAACGACCCGTCTCATTGCTGCATGGGAACAAGACCAAATAGGCATACATTCTTGCACTTATATATGAGATCAGTATTGAAATGCTTCTGTTTTGCATTTTTTCCCCTTATTTACTACAAACATTTTTATTGAAATGACGACCTGAAAAATGAACAAAAACGTTTTTCAGTATTCGGTTTGTGCCCCTTTTGCTTGAATGGCAGCAGCACTCAAGAACGATAAATATTTCTTATTCTTTATTTTTTATTTCTCTGTGTTTCTTTAAGATTATTCATAATCCTATTTTTTCAGATTTGAATTTGATATTGAATCCAAGAATCCAGTTTTGATTTCCATTGTCTATGTGTATTAGATAACCACTTAGCAATGTACTTAAAACCACTCATATCACCGTAGCAACTGCATAACAACACCTGTTCAACCAACCAAATTTCTGTAGTATCATTGAGCTACTTTTGCACTGAGACATCACTCATTTTTAGCATGTATTTTCTAAATAAAATCATTAAAATCTATTACAATTTAAAGTCAGCATGAATTGAAAATTGACAATACCTATTTTGTAAATGCATTTTATCTTACTGTGAAAGAATCAACAGTGTGTTGCATTTTTTTACTTTTTTTTTTTTTTTTAAATATCATAACTTGACTTTCCAGTCAAATTAGGCTTCTCTCTTGTGATGCATGTCAGACTTTTCCAATCATTTAGGGTGTGTTCACACTTGTAGTTCAGGTCTCTTGGTTCTTTTGGTCTTAATCAAAAAAAAGAAAAATATACATTTAGTCCTGGTTAGCGTTCACACCAGCATGTGCTGGGCTAGATGCGCTCGCTATATGTGCATACATACTATGATGGAGCTGACAGTCAAACAGTGTCAGGAATCCCTCTGTCACACACACAAACAAATATCTGCTGCGAGGAGAAGCGGTTCTGATACCTGTACTGAACTGTGATGGGCAACATCGCGAATACGATGAGAAAAAAATCAGGTGTTAAACAGGTATTAAAAAACAGAATGCTTGAGAATTCTGTCCTTTTTAGAGTCGCATCTTGTGACATCATGTCCTGTATTTGGTTCGATTATATGTCTTTGGTCCGTGTTGCATTCATATTTCAGTTGAAACGTACCAGAGTTTGTTTGAAAGTGGACCGAGACCCATCTTTTCAAGGGTCTCGGTCCACTTGTTTGGTGCGCACCAGGGTTTGGATGTCAGCGTTCACACTTATTCAAATGAACCGCACTAACAGAACAGTTGCACCAGAGTTTGTTTCAATTGAACCAAGTGTTTTTACAATTGACTGCTAGCTCACATTAAAATCTGCCTTCATCCAATCAAAAAACCATGGACAGAACCAAGTCCCCGCCCTATCTTTTTTCTTATTTGATAACCCATTTCACTCAGATTTACATCACAATACAGAAGAAAAGATCTGTTGCTACTTCTATTACATCGCAACTTTAATCTCTTCAAGCAGAATGTCATGTAAATCTGAACCGCTTTACAAATGTGTCCAAACTCCAGAATACTTTAATCCAGTGACAGATTAATTAGAGTCATCTTGACAACTGAAAGCCCTTGGCGTGCTCTTTGTGGACACCTGCGGAGGAACTCTCTTAAGTGATGTCCTGAAGTACACGTTTACCTGAGTGAACCCGTCACGGGTGACAAACGGTTCTTTAAATCTGTCTGACTGCACTTCTCCATCCCCTCTGCCTCTGTCCAGCACTCTAAAACAGGACTTTCTCAACAAAGGTTAAACAACAGACGAATGATGTATGGTTGTGTGTCTTCCTCTCAGCTGCTCTCGGTTTCTGACCCACGATAAGATAAACACTCCTGCCTTTTCTGCGTCTGTGGCGGCCACAGACTCTGAACCGATCGATGATGGCTAATTAATACAGCCGGGGACAATGAGACTCCTCTCTTCTCTCTTCTTCCCATTGCTTAAATTAATTATGGCTGAGAGGGAGACTGAAAAATCCCGAATGAAGGTTTGTGTTTTGACTCCAATTCACTGGTGCCTGTACTTTCTCCTCGTATGCCTCCAAATTTACTTTAAGTAAAGATAATTGCTCAATTGCATTAGGGTTTCTGAGGAGGTGAGAATACACACGTGATCACATGCACTTAAAAACACAAAAATGCAATGCTAATTACATTTACAAGGGGTTATGTTATAGGTCATTGGTTTCAGAGGAGCTGTTTTCACTGTTTACTCTTCAAGCAGTTGTTTATGGTAATATATTTAACTATAGTCTTCTCTTAAAGGAGCAGTTCATGCAAAATTGAACCTAAATTTGTAAAAAATTAATACAAATTTACCTTCTTGTCACTCCAAACCAGTTTTCTGTGACCACACACCCGAAGCACGCGGCCGTGCACACAGAAAGCCTCCTCTCAGAATGAATGGACAAATACACACAACATTATGTCAAAATGTTCGTTATGGTGATTATTTGCGTAAACAGTCGGTTATGTCTTAAGAGAACATATAAACAGTTGAGAGAATATTGGATGTGTATCGATGTATTGGATCCCAGTATTCTGACTTAAAGTGACAGCAGCCTAATAAACCTAATTTTAAGATAAATAAAGACATATGTCACAGCTGTTAAATGTGTCTGTATTGCATGTTCAAACTTTAATATTCTTATTAACAGTTTAATAGATGTTTTCTCCAGTAGTATATAATGTGTTTGGAAATTTGAGAGAAAATCTTAATTGATGCATTACAATTTAACTAAACTCATTTGATTTTAGTCGATTAAATCTACTGTAGATTAAAATGCCATTTAGATTTAATCATATTTTAGTCTACTGAATTGTTTTAGTCTAGTTTTAGTCGACTAAAACTAGATTAAAACAATTCAGTAGACTAAAATATGACTAAATCTAAATGACATTTTAGTCAAAAGACTATGACTAAAACTAAATCAAATTTTGCTGTCAAAATTAACAATGCTCCAAACTTGTATGACTTTCTTTCATCTGCAGAGAGAAAAAGGAGAAATGTTTGAAGGTATCGTTTTCCATTTTCTACCCATGGCATTACAATACAATTTTTCAAGCCCCCAAAAGAAGGGAAAAGTACCATTCAAGTATCATTAAAGTATTGAGTACTGAATTTGTCTGAAGCTGTACTATAGCTTTGTGTGAGAAACAGACCAAACTTAAGTTGTTATCCTCTGACAAATTTGACATCCGCTCTCTTTGAGGTATTTGTGAAAATTAATTCAAGATGTTGTGAATCAAATTAATGAATCGTTAGAACTTTTCAGTGAATCGATTGGTAAAAAATTCTCATTTGCACTTTGATTTGCACATTTAAAATTGGCATCTGAAGGTTTGTCGTCAACGATTGGTTCTTGATTATGACACAAATGAGATTTGAGAGCTATAAAACATTCAATACTCAAATCTCCTTTTGCATTTTTGTGTTCCGTAGAAGGAAAATCATACAGTTTAGAACATGAGGTTGAGTCAGACTTTACATTTTTGAGTGAACACAGAATTCCCATAATGCATCTCTCCTTTGCCCTGCTTATCATCCAGCCGTTTATAGTACTTAACAACTTTCCTTGCATACAGAGTAACTTTGCTGTCCTCTCTACTTCTCATCTGCTTCTACATAACTAATCCTCTTAACGCCTGTGAAAGTCCTGTTCAGCGCATTTGTGTTTGCGTATAATTGTGCGAGACCACGTGTGCATGCGGTTTGCTTGTCTGCGGCTCATTGTTCGGCCTAGCCGAGTGTTTGGGCAAGATCGCTGTCTGACTCAAACTCTGAGTGAATAATGACAAAATGCTCGTGCTATTCAGAGAAATGACATTGCGCTTCCAGAAGAGACAGAGAGGGACTGTGACTGATTCTTTTTTCCTTGCTCTCATTCTCCATAACATTATTTATCTCTCGTTTTCTGACTGGACGCCCCCTCCCTCTCTCCCCGCTCCCCGTAGACGTATGCCATCTCTGCAATAAAGCATTGTCTGTTGGTTTATTGATTCATTTACTGCTTCTAGAACATTCTTTTTGAAGGAGGAAGGGGTCAGACAGCAGCACATCCATCAAGCGGCCGATTGGGCGAGTGTAATTGAACTCATTTTGGGGGTGTCATAACAAGGATGGAGGGGGGAGGTGGTTATTTGGCCCCTGTTGATCTGAGGTCAAAGGTCAACTTGGAGCATTTAGAGAGGTTGTGATCTAACCAAGTGCGTTCATTCACAAGAAAGAGAAGAAAAAGCAATCAGGAAGAGTTTCCTGTCATTCAAGGAAATGGATTTTGCAGGCTTGAAGCTTAGTTGTGTGTATGTGTGCATCACAGAGCAAGACTTTTCACTCTAGGCACAAAGTTTGATCCACTTTGTAGTGTATTCAGCCAAAAACTGCCCACTTAGATGGGAAAACACTGATTGTCATTTAAAGTGACTAATCACTGATCAGAATTTCAGTTTCAGATTATTTCGCATAAAACAGCCATATACTGTACAGTTGTTGTAAATATCCTGTTTATTTGCTACTAAGTGCCATGAATAAAACTATCTCCTCTTAGAATGACCGTCTAATGCATACTGCACAAAAAAAAAGAAAAAATGATAAGAGCTGGCTGAAATCTGAAATCACCATGTGTTATGGTGTACAGGTTTTGTGAATGCATGCCCTTAACAGTCTGTGTGTGTCATATGAGACTGAAACTGTGGTTTCACGATTCTGCAATGCCTACAATGCTTTTTATCCTTTGTTCTCAGTTTTCTAACACTCACACTAATGCACAGACACCAAGTTATTCATTAATTGTATTAAGATGCATTGTCTACCAGCTGTTACTATTGCTTCCCACAATAAACCTTATTTAATGGGCTTCTATTGCTCTAATTTCCTGTGCAGATCAAGCACTCAAGTTCGATCTGTGGATGTGATTACAGAGAGGAAACCCTTCAGATTGCTAATATCTTTTGAGATATTTTATGTGTATTAAACACTCCAGAAGGTGCTCCAGTGAAACTTGCACAGTAATTTAGAATCTATACATAATAAGGATACAAATTATTTGTCACCTAAAGTTCTTCAGTTATTCATCACCTAAGTTTAAAATTATTCAGTTATCAGACTTTTTTTTTTTTTTGGTGAAATGTTTGTCTAATGTTAGAGTTAAGCATTCCATGTTACTCCGTTAAATATTACACACACACACATATATATATATATACTGTGTGTGTGTGTGTGTGTATATATATATATATATATATATATATATATATATATATATATATATATATATATATATATAATGTATATGTATATTTTTAATTTAATGTTAATTTCAACGTTTACTAATACATCCTTAAAATCAAGAGTTGTATTTGTTTACACTACTTAATGCACTGTAAACTGTAAACTAACATGAACAATATGAACAGGTGTATTTTTAATAAAATTAACAAATACAGTAACAAATGTATTGCTCATGGTTAGGTCATGTTAGTTAATACATTAACTAATGTTAACAAATGAACTATTGTAAAGTATTACCACAAATTCAACTCAATTTGGATTCTTAAAGACGTCACTAGTTTCTGAAAGAATGATTCAGTGATACAGTTAATTTACACCTAGTGGCGTAATAATGCAATCAATATATTAGTTAGCCTATTCGAAGCATTTAATTTACTCTGTTTTGATCAGTAGCGTAGACATCAACGTTTATCTGAATAATAAACTTTTGTATACTTCTGTGATAATTAGAATATTTGTAACAGAAATAATGATACTGTTTGAAAAGATTGTTTGTGAAGCTGTTTATATCTACACATGACAGCTCTCTTTAGATCGACGGCAGCGCGAACGCAGACTTGAATGTTGCGATTTTATTTTTGTCAAAGGTATAATATAGCTTAAACAGGCGAATCATTGTCATTTAGGAATTAGATCATGTGGGTGATGAAATCGAGAACGCAATCTTTTAAAGACTAATCGTGCAGCTTTGTTATAAGGGCTTTTTAAAGTCATCACATCATCAGTTTTTTATACTAGGTTTTGTAGGAGACCAATTTCAATACTGCCCCCTGTTGTCCTGGAGGATGTGTGAATAGGCATCAAAGCACAGGATAAAATCTGTCTTTGGGCAGTAGTGGTAGTCTTAAAGCCTTTGATCTTGCTTGATCTTAGAGTGTCTCTCTCTTCCTCATCCAACATATTTTTTTTTTTTTTCTCAACAGACTTGACGGTTCCTTCTATGAGATCATGTGGGTGGACTTTGAGATTGACAATTTCATCAACCTGTGGTCATCGCAGTCCATCCGCTGGCAGATAGACTATCCCTCCACCGGAGCTTCTGCCGAAGTCATTTCCACTATCTACATCAGCCAGAGAGACCTACAGGGTATCGTACCCATCGCTGAGGTGAGAAAGCACCATTCACACAACCTTATCTCAGTGTTTTCTAGCGCTGTCCTTAGGTAAAATGTGTTCATTCCTAAATACATAACAAATATGCTGTCCCCTGTTTTTCTTTCATTTGTACATATTAATTTTGAAAATTGCAGTGATATGGCCCTTTCACACAGGACGTGGAATGCGCTGCGCTATGAAACCCATTTATTTCAATGGCTTGTGCCACGTGAGGACGGTTTGCTGCTGCGTCGACCAAAGCGCACGCGCAACGGAGTGCAGCTTGAGCGCACGCCGCAGTCAAAGTTCAAAATAGTTCAACTTTTGCCGCTGCGATTACCCGCACAGCCAATAAAAAAACAGAGCTCCTTCGCAAGCCTGAATTCTCTAAACTGTTCTCTGGACCTGAGAGTTTCATGCACCCACCCCTGGATATGCACCACTTTTCCCTTCTGTAGCTGGAATTCCCATTTAATGAAACTGAAGCCCCTTTTACTCTTGCTGTATTGTATGATTAATTTACATAATTTTCATGACAATTAATGATAATTAATTAAAATAACACTTTAGTTTAGGGTCCAATTCTCACTATTAACTAGCTGCTTATTAGCATGCATATTACTAGGATATTGGCTGTTTATTAGTACTTATAAAGCACATATTAATGATTTATTCTGCATGACCTTATTCTACATCCCTTAATCCTGCCCAATTCCTAAACTTTAACTACCTTACTAACCATTAACAAGCTGTAATTAGGAGTTTATTGAGGCAAAAGTCATAGTTAATAGTGAGAATTGGACCTTAATCTGAAGTGTGACTGATATTAATTAGTGGGAGAGAGAGGGGGGGGGATGGGATTGTGAAAGTTCTGCGAGCCGGAACTCAAACTCAGGTTGTCCAAAGTGCAAAGGCGCTATATGTCAGTGTGTTCCCCACAAAGCTATCAGTGCCAACTTATTTATTTATTTCCTTCCTTCCTTCCTTCTTTAAAAAAAAGAGAAAAAAGTCACATTAAGTCAGTTCCTATAGCCAGAGTTCTCATTTAATGAAACTAAAGCACCTGTTAGTGTTGCAGCACCAGACTTTTGACTTCAAGCTAACAGTCAGTTCCACTGTCCACTTATACGAGAAGATACTGTCTGACTGACATATAAAGCAACCAGCAACAGTTTGTTGTGTTTTGATATATGCTGTTTAGGGGCAGGCAGTGCTGAATTTGATGATGAAATTGTATCATCCAACAAGATCATCCACCTGAACTGTGTTTTAGGCAGGTAGGGATTAAGCTCTATAGGGATTTAAGACTTTAAGTCGTTCAGTCTTCCCGACAAGCAGCCTCCTGTGGTTCTGTGTGATATGAACAACAATACTTTGTCATGTCAGAACCATAGGACGCAAAGAACGCTTATAGCAAATAGACAGCAGCAGCTATCTCTGTGCTCTCTAAAACACAGCATGAGCAGTCAATAGTGAAGATGAAAGAGCAAGAGAGATGTATGGGTGTGTTTGGCCCAAAGTTAAAGCTGGTGTGAAGAATTTCTGCTGTATAATGACTATTTTTTTAACCACATTACATTCATATTTAGAAAATCTTAATTTATCTTCATCTGATTCTTTTTTCTTATTTATGTATTTACATTTTGGCTTTTTTTTGATGAGATATTATTGAGCTGACAGGAAATTATAATATGAAAATCCTGCATCAACACATGTGATAACCACTAGGCCACGACCCAGGCACCTTTGTTGTTTTTTAATCACCCTTGTGTTTTGACCTTCAGATAGGTCAAGTCATGTGTTTCTCCCCTGCTGTTTGGAGCTCCATGAGACATGTCTCTGCAGCAGGGGAGAGAGGTGACTCTCACAGCCCCAAACTGGGCTCTCCTGCTGGGATACATGATTCCAACACACACCCATCAGCTCGCTCTCACTATGAAACCTCTCACAGTGTTGAATGGCTGTTTCCACTGTGGAGGGAAAGTCATAGAGACTGAGGTGGGAGGATAGAGCATATTTTATAGCTATATATATACAAACCCGATTCCAAAAAAGTTGGGACAAATAAAATAAAAGAGGAATGCAATAATTTACAAATCTCATAAACTTAAATTTTATTCACAATAGAATATAGATAACATATCAAATGTTGAAAGTGAGACATTTTGAAATGTCATGCCAAATATTGGCTCATTTTGGATTTCATGAGAGCTACACATTCCAAAAAAGTTGGGACAGGTAGCAATAAGAGGCTGGAAAAGTTAAATGTACATATAAGGAACAGCCAATTTGCAACTTATTAGGTCAATTGGCAACATGATTGGGTGTAAAAAGAGCCTCTCAGAGTGGCAGTGTCTCTCAGAAGTCAAGATGGGCAGAGGATCACCAATTCCCCCAATGCTGCGGCGAAAAATAGTGGAGCAATATCAGAAAGGAGTTTCTCAGAGAAAAATTGCAAAGAGTTTGAAGTTATCATCATCTACAGTGCATAATATCATCCAAAGATTCAGAGAATCTGGAACAATCTTTGTGCGTATAGGGTCAAGGCCGGAAAACCATACTGGATGCCCGTGATCTTTGGGCCCTTAGATGGCACTGCATAACATTCAGTAATGCTACTGTAATGGAAATCACAACATGGGCTCAGGAATACTTCCAGAAAACATTGTCGGTGAACACAATCCACCGTGCCATTCGCCGTTGCCGGCTAAAACTCTATAGGTCAAAAAAGAAGCCATATCTAAACATGATCCAGAAGCGCAGGCATTTTCTCTGGGCCAAGGCTCATTTAAAATGGACTGTGGCAAAGTGGAAAACTGTTCTGTGGTCAGACGAATCAAAATTTGAAGTTCTTTTTGGAAAACTGGGACGCCATGTCATCCGGACTAAAGAGGACAAGGACAACCCAAGTTGTTATCAGCGCTTAGTTCAGAAGTCTGCATCTCTGATGGTATGGGGTTGCATGAGTGCGTGTGGCATGGGCAGCTTACATATCTGGAAAAGCACCATCAATGCTGAAAGGTATATCCAAGTTCTAGAACAACATATGCTCCCATCCAGGGGTTCGTTTCCCGAAAGCATCGTTGGTGAACCATGGTCGTAAGTCCCATTTAACTCTATTGGTAACGACGGAACTTGCGACCATAGTTCGCTTTGGGAAACGCACCCCAGACGTCGTCTCTTTCAGGGAAGACCTTGCATTTTCCAACATGACAATGCCAAACCACATACTGCATCAATTACAACATCATGGCTGCGTAGAAGAAGGATCCGGGTACTGAAATGGCCAGCCTGCAGTCCAGATCTTTCACCCATAGAAAACATTTGGTGCATCATAAAGAGGAAGATGCGACAAAGAAGACCTAAGACAGTTGAACAACTAGAAGCCTGTATTAGACAAGAATGGGACAACATTCCTATTCCTAAACTTGAGCAACTTGTCTCCTCAGTCCCCAGACGTTTGCAGACTGTTATAAAAAGAAGAGGGGATGCCACACAGTGGTAAACATGGCCTTGTCCCAACTTTTTTGAGAAGTGTTGATGCCATGAAATTTAAAATCAACTTATTTTTCCCTTAAAATGATACATTTTCTCAGTTTAAACATGTAATGTCATCTATGTTGTATTCTGAATAAAATATTGAAATTTGAAACTTCCACATCAATGCATTCTGTTTTTATTTACAATTTGTACAGTGTCCCAACTTTTTTGTCGGGTTTGTATGTACAGTATATATATATTTATTTATTTATTTATTTATTTATTTATTTATTTATTTAAAAATATTAAAAATATAAATCAATACTTTTTATTTAGCAAGAATACATTAAATTAGTGACAGTGACTATATATTGTTACAAATAAGCAATACATTTGTTATTGTATACACTTTGTTAAGGTTAGTTAATGAAAATTCATATTTTTGTTCATGTTAGCTCAGTTCCATTGAATGATATTAATAGATACACCTTTTGATTTTAATAATCTATTAGTAAATGGTAAAATTAGTAAATGTTAAAATTAACATTTAACTAAAATTATAATAAAAAATGTTTCATTAATAGTTATTGTTAACTAATGTTAACAAATTGAACCTTATTGTAAATATTGTAAAACAATAAATGTATGTAATTATTATTAATGAATAAATTCTCTCTTTCCTTCAGTTTGTCTTTCCATCATCTCTGACATCCAGTCAAAACCTCTTAAAGTTAGAGCTTGTTAGAGTCCCTGAGTACCTGTCAGTAAAGAAAGACAGAGACACATGACATCACAGACTTCCAGACAGAAAAGGTCAGAAGATGAAAGGCGGCTCATGCTGGAGTCCTGGACTTCCTGTTGAAGTGGCCCAACACTGATGATTAACGAAGAACACACACACGCACACGCGCACACACACACACACACACACACACACACACACACACACACACACACACACACACAAAAGAGTAAAACGATAGGCAAAAGGAGGAGAAAAGATGAGGTACACTGTGCGATAAAGGTAATGTTTTTTGTAGAAGATTGAGTTTATACATCAGTAATGGTAAGTAATCAACTGTACCGTAGATGTTATTTAATTTCTACATCAAAAACTCACTTTCAGACCCATCCTGTGTGGGTTTACCCCATAAATAAACCCTTAACAGGACAAATTTGTGCTCAGAGTAGCTTTTAGTACTTGGTGAGTTCCAGCAGAGATACGACCTATTAACAGTAATTTGCCTTGCTGTGTAGACGCTATTTTACCCACAATGAGTATGTACTGAAAGAGGCTATTTTGCCCCTCTCCTCTCTTTGGTGTTGAAAGCCAGTTATAAATTGGATCAGTGTGGCTGTTTCCTTACATCTGAGGTGCTGTGTAATTCTGCTTTGGGCTTGTTAGAGTGTTTTAAGCCCCAGACGGTGATACCTCCAGGCCATTTTCTTAGTTTTTTTCCATCTCTCTCTCTCTTTCTCGTACCTTCTGCCTTCATACTCACCTTTTCTTCTATATGTGTTCTCTATGTGACCCCTGTATCTTATCTTTTTTTGCTATGTGTATGTGTGTGTGTGCTTCCTGCAGTTTGAGTTGTTCCCAGTGGAGTGAGCAGAAGCAGTTGAGTGTCTGAGCGGTAATTAATTCTTAATTGGAACACTTGTTTATCTTTGTTGTTTGAAGATTCCAATGAGTTGCTGAAATACCCAGCGGGCCGTGTAGCTGCGAGAAGGGCGGGGCTTTCAGCTGCGCTGCTTAATGCCAGTCTGCCTGCGTTTGTTTACATTAGGGAAAGATAGCAAGAGTGGGGCAAGTGAGTGAGAGAGAGGGAGTGTGATGCTTAATAGCAGCCGTATTTGAAATTACAAATTTGCACGGCGATGAGCCGTTGCTATGGAGAGATGGGAAAAGAGGAGGCTTTAAATGAATTGCTTATGCAGTATTGTGGTTTATTTCGATTACTGTTTCATGTTGTGTGAATGATTAATGGGTTATAGCAATGGAGATGTATGGAAAGATATGAAGACAATCACAGCACGAGCGATTGAGGGGGATAGATATGTTTCATGACGAATTAGGGCAGTAGAGAAGACTTCGGAAATGAGGAGGCAACATCTTGTATGCGGGATTGGGCTTTTCAGAATGTAAATTTGTGGTTAATTTTTCATTTGATGTTTATACAGTTTTCATATGGCACATAGGACATCATTTTAACTTACAGTTACATACTATAATATTTATATCCCTGTATGGTGTGGTGTAGCAATATTGCAACATATTTTCTTTTAGCTTTAAGAAAAAAACAACATCATTGATAGAAATAATAGGGTAGTTTGTAATGTCATGAATGCTGTTTTAAAGCCTTATGATCTTTGATTTTCCCTTCAGTACTTCTAGACACATTTTGGTAAGTTTCTTCTACGTTTTGCTGCATTTTTGATCAGTTATTTTGCTGAGGAAAATGACAAAATCTGAAGATTATGGCAACTCTGTGTTACAATGGAATAATGTGTTTTCGCATTTTCATAAGTGGCATCGATTATATTATTACACTTATTCATTTGCTTGGAAGTGATATGTGATTAAACTGCATTTAGAAGTATTAATAAGTAACACTATTATGATTTATATTTTATACATGACTTATGTTTCAGACAAAAATAAACATGACAACGTTTTATGAAAGGTCAAGAAGTGCAAAGTTAGCTGTTTCATGTGACAATTGTGAGAAAAATGATTCTGAACTGCTTTTAGGAACAGTATTAGAACCTGTGATAATGATTGATTCAATTTTAGTTTGTATAAGAGTTCCAAGTGTATAAGAGTTCCAATACATAAATTAATTCAAGAAATTATGTTTAAGAAAAACTGCATTTCAGACCATTTTCCATTATTGTACATTTATTAGGGGTATTTTATGTCAAAACACATTTCACGGCTAGAACGTAATATATACCATACATTGGTAATATATTGTCATATATTACATATTATTTATTAGTATCAAGTTCCATCAAGTTCTCATGTTTATGCACTTTTTAAAAAAAGTTCATAAGTGAAATACAAACCCGATTCCAAAAAAGTTGGGACACTGTACAAATTGTGAATAAAAACAGAATGCAATGATGTGGAAGTTTCAAATTTCAATATTTTATTCAGAATACAACATAGATGACATATCAAATGTTTAAACTGAGAAAATGTGTCATTTTAAGGGAAAAATAAGTTTACATTTCATGGCATCAACACATCTCAAAAAAGTTGGGACAAGGCCATGTTTACCACTGTGTGGCATCCACTCTTCTTTTTATAACAGTCTGCAAATGTCTGGGGACTGAGGAGACAAGTTGTTCAAGTTTAGGAATAGGAATGTTGTCCCATTCTTGTCTAATACAGGCTTCTAGTTGCTCAACTGTCTTAGGTCTTCTTTGTCGCATCTTCCTCTTTATGATGCACCAAATGTTTTCTATGGGTGAAAGATCTGGACTGCAGGCTGGACATTTCAGTACCTAGATCCTTCTTCTACGCAGCCATAATGTTGTAATTGATGCAGTATGTGGTCTGGCATTGTCATGATGGAAAATGCAAGGTCTTCCCTGAAAGAGACGACGTCTGGATAGGAGCATATGTTGTTCTAGAACTTGGATATACCTTTCAGCATTGATGGTGCCTTTCCAGATGTGTAAGTTGCCCATGCCACACGCACTCATGCAACCCCATACCATCAGAGATGCAGGCTTCTGAACTGAGCGCTGATAACAACTTGAGTTATCCTTGTCCTCTTTAGTCCGGATGACATGGCGTCCCAGTTTTCCAAAAAGAACTTCAAATTTTGATTCGTCTGACCACAGAACAGTTTTCCACTTTGCCACATTCCATTTTAAATGAGCCTTGGCCCAGAGAAAACGCCTGCGCTTCTGGATCATGTTTATGGATCATGGCTTCTTTTTTGACCTATAGAGTTTTAGCTGGCAACGGCGAATGGCACGGTGGATTGTGTTCACCGACAATGTTTTCTGGAAGTATTCCTGAGCCCATGTTGTGATTTCTATTACAGTAGCATTCCTGTATGTGATGCAGTGCCATCTAAGGGCCCGAAGATCACGGGCATCCAGTATGGTTTTCCGGCTTTGACCCTTACGCACAGAGATTGACTCTTTTTATACCCAATCATGTTGCCAATTGACCTAATAAGTTGCAAATTGGTCCTCCAGCTGTTCCTTATATGTACATTTAACTTTTCCGGCTTCTTATTGCTACCTGTCCCAACTTTTTTGGAATGTGTAGCTCTCATGAAATCCAAAATGAGCCAATATTTGGCATGACATTTCAAAATGTCTCACTTTTAACATTTGATGTTATCTATATTCTATTGTGAATAAAATAAAAGTTTATGAGATTTGTAAATTATTGCATTCCTTTTTAATTCACAATTTGTACAGTGTCCCAACTTTTTTGGAATCGGGTTTGTAACTACAATTCTATGTATCTGTTATATGTAATTCAGCTATTATTTGTAATCATCTTTTTGGACCATTAGTTAACAAATCCTTGGTAAACTCCGTCGCCATGAAGTTTGGAGAGATGGAGGTGGATTTAAAAAATTTTAGCAGAGTGACCACTTAAGCAGACTCACTCACAGATAATTTCATGTCATTTCAGGTTCAATGGTGAACTTGCTGTGAATGGTGAGTTGTTTACTTTGTACTTAGTCCATCTATTTCCATCAATTTGACCCATTCTGGCAGATTTGCAGAAAGGTTGCAAACTTGATAAGAGGCCATTATCTCACTGACAGGGTAATCAGCCAATCACAAGTGATATGTAGGCATCCTCTCACATATTCTGCCATTATCCCCCTCACAATCAGGTCACACTTTAGAGCTTCAACGAATGTTTCAGCCTCCTTCTGAAAGATTAGCCGCTGGTGTCATTGTTGGTCACTTTAGAAAAACGGGTGGTTTTTTCACACTATTTCATCTTTTATTTTTCGTAATATTTTTTGGTTTTATTTTTGTACTGTTGCTTATTTTCTCATCCACAATATCTTCCTTGCCTCCTTGGATGAAACATCCCTGAGAAAGAGGGGCCTGAAGCCGGACCTGCTGGGATTGGTGCTTCAATGTAATTAAAGACAGGAAATTTAAACATTGTCCAGCCTGAAGCAATTCATTTGGGCCATTACCTTTCATTTCTCAACCGTACCTTCATATGCCACCTTCTTCAAGTTTTTTTCACACACTCACTGAATTGGTGTCTCTACATCTCTGTTCGTCTTCCTCATTAGCTTACTTTGAGCAAACAGAGGAAGGTTGAGGAGAGAAAAAGAAAGCAAAAGAGAGTCTGTGTGTGTGTGTGTGTGTGTGTGTGTGTGTGTGAGAGAGAGAGAGAGAGAGAGAGAGAGAGAGAGAGAGAGAGAGAGAGAGCAGTCTTATCTATATTTATCACAGGCTGTACATGGAGCTGCCATGCCTAGTTTTAATAATACGGTATGATGAATGGATGTTTCCCACAGGTCAAAGAAAGAGTGGAGGGAACGGTGGCATCGGAAAAAGAAAGCCCTAAAACGAGAGCGTAAATGGTGATGTTTTGCATTTTTTCCGGAGTGTTTAATAGTCCGATTCTCCCTTTGTGTTTTTGAATAAGACAGAGCGTTGTATTCCGAGGACCTGGAAGACGGCGGCTCCAGGGACCAGAGCTCCTAACAGGCCTAACGGAGGCACACAGTCCACCAAGGGCTTTGATCACTGTTCTATTCATTGTTGCCTTGCCAACTTAGATTTATCACTCCCTCTTCAGGGGCCGTTTTACCCTGTAAATACAATCAACAACACAAAAACGAAATAAAATATAGTCCATCAGGAAGTAAATGCAATCGATAGCTAAGGTACGAGCAAAACAAAGTAATCAAATGAAGAAAAAGGTAGGGTTTTCTTTTTGGAAAAGGAAGATTCTTTAGCATGTCAAAAATACAGCAGAGAAAATCTATATGAAGGCATTTATAGGGAAAGCAATTCTGATTGTTCTTGACTGGTAGACAGTTTATTTAAGAACAATAATGATAATTACAGCTGTCAGAGTATGAGCCATGACTAAGTGGTGGATCACATGTTTGTTATCTGCTGCTTTCACTTATTTTGTGCTTGTCCTTTTTTGTATTACTGTTTCTCACCTACCTCAGGCAATACAAGGCACTTTCCATGACTTTCCATGACTTTCCCCCCCCTTAGCCTTATATAATATGTTGTTTGGTTTGTGGTTACTGCTAAACTTTTAACTTTTAAAAACTTTTTTTAACCCTCTGGTGCTCCTTACTTAAAGGATTAGTTCACCCAAAAATGACAATTCTGTCATTAATTACTCACCCTCATGTCGTTGTACACCTGTAAGACCTTCGATCATCTTCAGAAAACAAATTAAGATATTTTTAATGAAATCCGTGAGGTATATGACTCTTCCATAGACAGCAATATAACCACTGCTTTCAATGACCAGAAAGATACTAAAGACATTGTTAAAAAAGTCAATGTGACTGTAGTGGTTCAACCTTAATTCTACGAAGCGACGCAAATACTTTTTGTGCGCAAAAATAACGACTTTATTCAACAATATTTACGTCTGTGTCATTCTCAAATGCTGTTTATGTTCAGTGGTTAAATTGCTGTCTATGGACGAGTCATATACCTCTCAGATTTCAACAAAAATATCTTAATTTATGTTCCGAACATGAACAAAGGTCTTGGGGGTGTGGAACGACATAAGGGTGAGTAATTAATGACAGAATGTTCATTTTTGGGTGAACTAACCCTTTAACGGTCATACTCATACTCCTCTCTAGGGGTTGAACGACTTCAGATTTTTTAAAGTCGACATTTATGTGATTAAAGTTGAGTCGACGTCGACTAGTCGATGATGACATCATTAATGAACAAATAAGGGGCTGTTCATACAGAACACGCTTTTCCATTCCAATGCGCTACTTTTCCATTGTTTTTCTATGTAAACGCACTATAGACAGACATGTATGTCCGTTGTGCAGCGTCTTTTGCAGCATGATATGGCATTCTAAAGACGTGGCGCTCAAGTTCAAATCAGTTCAACTTTTTTAAAAAACACGTCCTGAGATCTTGCGTTTTTCCCCCCATTCCACTGCCCGCGTCTTGTGTTTCTGAATGCAAGACTGAAGTCTGAACCTCGAGCTGAGGTGCACAGCTATGACATATGATATGACGCTGCCCACAAATATTTCTCCTGAGTGTGTGAATTCATTCTACCTGGCAGCTTCTGTCTACAAATAGTGAAGCTGTGGGTTTTAGTTACTAAGAAATATATGCTAGAACTTTTCAGTTTCTAAGCTATTTTATTGATAAATCACAGAACAGTGTTGACAATACACTTCTGCGATACTGAATGATCCTGTGAGCGTGCGCGATCTGCGCGCTACTGTCTGTGTGTGCGTAATGTAGCAGCACAGTTTAGAACAGCAATTAACTTACGTGTACAATAAGTTGTTTAAAACAAGCATTCATCCAATCAATATTGAGAATCCAGATGGTATAATCAAACATATCTTGTGGAGCCAGGGACGGACTGGGACTAAAAAAACAGCCCTGGACTTTGACTAGGCCCGGCCCAAAGCAATCAGCGTGCGGAAACTCGACAACAACAACAACAATAACGCCTGGCATGAGTGTCACAAGACTTTAATTGTGGTTCATGATACTATACCATCCAAATTATAGCAATAGCACTGATGTTGACTAGATGTTGTGTTAAAAGCATATGAGATTAACTTGAATACTCATATAGCAGGGGTCTCAAACTCAAATTGTCGGGGGGCCGTTTCTGTGATTGACACCTCATAGGAGGGCCATATTATCCTTCAAGCGCAAGAAAGCGCAACATTTCAGAAAATTTACTTTCCTTTGCATTATTTCTCATTTACTTCAAATTTCATTAGGCCTACTAAAATATTTTGTATACCTATACTATAAATATCTTATTTACCATACTAAATGTAAACAGCAGTGTCTCTCTCATTGTTACAGAGTGTAATATAATTATATAATACTATTACTAATATAATACTATTAATTGAAATAGTCTGGTGAGACTTCTCACATCCAACAAGATATATGGAATAAAAAATCAGTAATTTAGGAACAAAACCAGCAACACTTGTGGCGTGGAGGGGTCAGAAATAAACAAAAAAAAAAACTGGAGCTATATATCAACTTTATTTTGCCAAAAAAATAAAAATCTCTCATTGTTACATTATTAGTTTTTAACATCTAGTGGAAGTATTTTCCCTTACTTTATGTTAGCTTAAATAACATTAAAATCTTGCACTGAACAACACTGTACTGAACAAATACAATCCCTGAATACATTTGTACACTACTCTGTTTCTTGACAGACACCTGCAGCGCTTGTGCTCACACAGCTGGGCCACATTTGTCCAAGATGCCGTTTGAGCATCGGTAACGTTTAATGGCTGCATCGGACGCGTTTCGGTGGTTTAAATCGGCGCTCATGACTTAAAGTCGAGTGCTTTTACTGTAATTTAGGCAAGCGCGCTCATAATAGAAGCGTTTGAGAGCGCGGCTCATGGTTGCATAGCAACGACAGACGCCACTGGAGCGAAAGCGCATTGGAAAGGAGAATGCGGCGCGGCCGCTTATGTGACACGATATGTGAATGCCCCTTAGAACGGCGACTTTTTCTTTGCATATCAGACAGGTAGCAACTAGAGAATAATAATAATAATAATAATAATAATAATAATAATAATTTAGCGGGCCGGATTATGTTTTATTTTTGAGATCAGTTGCGGGCCGGGTAGAGGGGGTGGGCGGGCCGGCAGTTTGAGACCACCGATCTAACGTCTTTGCTGCTTACTTGGCGGCCACGGCCAGTGCAGCTGACATCCAACTTAAAGGTGCATTGCTGCCACCTACAGTACTGGAGTGTGAAACCAATTAGACTGATTCTCCAGATCACACAGATGGCCAGTCCGCCCCTGTGTGGAGCACTATTGGAGTATGCATTTATTTGTCAGTAAATGTGGACTTCATCCTGCTGCGCCCTCTATAGGTCATGACCAGCAACTAGTCAACGTCATGCTTAAAGCTTTACGGCAGAGCATTAAAGTCGATTAGTCGGTGCAACCCCTACTCCTCTCGTACTTAATGTACACTCATACTCCAAATAAACCATTATTTGTCAAGTGAGATATATCTTCATTAAGGACTCATCTGAAGGTCCAACAAGCGTGTCAGCATGAGGATGAGATGAATAAATGTAGGGCACAGACACGCGCATACTCGCAAATTTTATAAGCTGTCAGAGGCTAATTCTTCAAAAGGATAAGTAATGGTGCCAAAAGTCACACCATAAAGAAAAGAGCACACGCTTATTCTGTTTGTCAGAGAAACACACACACACACACACACACTCACATAGCCTAACGTACGCAAACTCACCTGGATATTACACCGTGGTTAGTGGAATCATTACACACCAGAGGGTCATGAAGCTATCACACACACACATAGACGGCACAAAAACAGGGTTTGGAGGAAGGTTTCTCGTGTTTCTGGCCCTATTAGGAGGCCTGTAATTCAGAGTGCCATGAAGCTAATTGTCAATTACATCTGATCTATCAGTCTCAGTGCCAGAGCTGCCAAGACCTGCCAAGACGCTCTTGTCGTATCAAGCTTCACTTCTCTTTCGTTCTTACTCTTTTCCTTTCCTCTCCCACCTCTGAGCTCTTCACCTCTAGAGCTTTCCGAGCGTTCTCCTTCAAAGCAGGGCCATTGCACAGCAATTTGGCTCTGTGAAATGGAATTGTGTGTGTGTCCGTGAGAGAGAAACTCAGACAGAGAGAATGATTTGCTAGATATTGCTGCCCGTTCATATTTATATTCCACACATAATCCAAAAATCGAGGGCAGAGCTCTTAAATGTTTTGATAAGGCTTGTCGGTAGAAAAAAAGTAGGTTGTAGTACCGATTAATCTGAAAAAAACACCAACAAAAACACAATGCTAGACTATCGCTACGCATCCCGCTAATGCTAATGGTATGTGTATGCTCTGTTTTTGTATCCTGTGTGCTCTCCTGTTTTCCTATTTACCTCACTTCTTTATGTCTACCTTTCTCAGGCTTGCTGGAGCAAACAAGAGGTACACGAATTTGCATGAGGCAATGTGCTCGGCGGGGACCTGTGCATCCTTTCTCCCTTCGTGTGTTTAATGGGTTTGCATTAAATCGCCACTAAGTGCCTCCACCAATTTACCTCTCACAGATTATCAATGGGAAACTAGAAAGAGAAGCGAATAACAAGAAAAAAGGCACAGAGAATGTCTTTTAGATGAGGTTTAAAGGTTAATTATATTTAAAATGTTTGTATCTACGTATTTCAATTTGATCAACGATAATACACGTTTAGGAGAGTGAGATGGTGCCAGAAGTGTCTTTTGATTGCGGTGTGTGTGTTTGTGTGTGTCAAGGGTCCATGCTTGTTAGATGAAAAGTGAATGTTAGACAGTGTGAAATATTGATGCTCAGTGTCTCCCTGCTGTGCCCCCTGTTAAAGTTTCAAATGATTTTTAGTTTGGCAGCATCCTGAATTACCTCCAGTCTTACATAATCACATTACTTTTTGGAATGAAATTTTTGGAAAGTAACATTATTATTATTATTTAAGAATTTTATTTAATAATAATAATAATCATGTATTTTACCTTTAATTTTAATTTAACTTGCATGTTTGTTGTGTATTTGATGTACTACTTTTATATTGTTTGTACATCATATTACTATGTTTGTATTTGTTATCAAATATAATAATAAATATATTATTCTTTTTTATAAAGTATATATACACTACTGTTCAGACGTTTTGGGTTGGTTAGATTTTTGATTTCTGAAAGTGTCTTATGCTAACCAAGGATGCATTTAAAAAACTTTAATGTAGTGAAATATTATTAAAATTTAAAATAATGCTTTTCTATTTTATTATATTTTAAAATGTAAATTTTTCCTGTGATGGTAAAGTGATGGTATTTCAGCAGTCATTACTCCAGACTTCAGTCACATGATCCTTCAGAAATCATTCTAATGCTGATTTGGGAAACATTTATTATTATTATTATTATTATTATTATTAACATTATTATTAATGTTATATACATTTATTATTATTATTGTTATTATCAATGTTGAAAACATTTGTGTTTCTTAATATTTTTGTGGAAAATGATCTTTTTTTCAAGATATTTGATGAATAGAAGTTCAAAACAACAGCATTTATTTGAAATAGAAATCCTTTGAAACATTTGAAATGCCTTTGATCAATTTGATGTGTCCTTGTTGAATAAAATATTAATTTCTTTCTAAGAAAAAAATCTAACTGACCTCAAACTTTTGAATGGTAGTGTAGTGCTACTTCTTATTTGGTAGTATATAACAAGTAAGGTGTTGCAGACAAAGAATCACCATATAACAAGGGTTGATGTTGTTTTAATTTAAATGTAATGAAGCTGTCTACAAACATTTTACCTGGTTGTTGAAATGTTGCTTTGTTTCTATAAGAGATATAGCTATTATAAGCCAACAAAGTCGGGGAGACAAACACCATTGTATTAGACTGCCAGTCAGAAAAAGAGAGAGCTTCAGGCAGCTAACGGTAACGCAGAAATCACATTTCTTTCCATATATCATAATTAGTTTCTTTTTTATGTAACAGTAGCTAATGTTTGCTCAACACTGATTAGCACATACAGGAAATCAACCGAACCACAGAAATGTGGGACACAGGACTTAGCGGCTCCGCTTGTCAACAATAAGGCTTTGAAATTGTGAGACGGGAATGCAGACGCATACAATGGTTATGAAAGACATCTCCTAATTGGATGCTGACATGCTCAAGTGAGCTGTGTGATACAGGAGGAGAAATGTAATGAATCTGCTAATTAGAGGTTAACTTGAAGTGTGCATACAGCTGTCAGAAGTGTGTTTAGTTTTATGCTGATGACCATGTGCAGCTCCTCCCACTTGTTTGTCCAGACATGCATCATATTTCATGTTTATTGTTAGTTTTGCATGATGTCTTGTGCCCAAGCATTGATGGCCGACCGTATTAGTCTGATTTTTGGCTCTTGTTCTGCTTACTTGCTAGTGTGTGTAGATTGTTGTTGTAATTATTCAGTTTCTTTAAGGGTGAGAGCAGTATGTGAGTTAATTGTTTTCTGCTGTGACCTGCACATTTCTCCAGCATGATCGCTTTTACAAGCTTGTATTTTAAAGCTTAATTACGGTCAGTTACGAGCTGCCACCGAGGCCTCGGAGGTGAACTGTGCAGCTAGATGTTTGTGGCCTCCCTGATTTTATGGCTGTTTAGCTTTGTATTAAATACAAGATGAAAGCCATTGCATTTATAGCAGGTGCATGGCGCTGATAATGACAGCCAGCGGTGATGTACTTAGACACAGTGCATTGTGGGGGATCAGGTGACACTGCCGCCTCCCTTTGGGAGTCTGTTTATTTTTACTTGAGTTGCAGTATCCATGTTTGAAGTTATAAATAATTGGATTGTTTCTCTTACAAAGCAACAAATTGACCTGTCATTGTAATTATGCTGACATTTACTGTGACCACTTTCTGTACCAACCTGCCTTACCAGAGTGGCATTCACACCTTCCTGTTCCAGTTCTCTGCGGTCAATAACCCCCAAAACCAAATTGCACCGGATCGAATGGTCTGGCATTGGAATCACTCTGACATGACACCATAAAATAATTAGAGGCATGTATTGATAATTCCTAAAGTGTTAATGTGCCTTAATTGAGTTCTATTTTTAGTGCACATGCTCTCCATCCGCAAAAGTAATGTTGTGTAAATGAGACTAGAGCACTTTATGCAGTTTCCTGTTAAATCCATATTGACAGAGCCATACGTAGACCATTATCCTCAGATCTTTAATTAGTGCTTTCTATGGTGAGCATCACTATTTTTCAAAACCCCTAGTATTAAACTACATATGCTCCAGGCATTAATGATGCTTCAAATTATGCAGCTTGTTGAGAACTTGTGTATGCTTTTTCTTTTCTAATAAATTGCTATTAAAATCTCTTTTGAATTCCCCCGAGAAACATTGCTTTTGCTCGCAAAACTTTTGCGTTCTCTGGCAAAATGCAAATGAACGCAGTGTTTCTCTGTGGAACGCAAAACATTTGTGAGAGAACGTAAAAGTACTGACATTTAAATTTCCCCCCATCTCATGTTTCTTTCTATCACCATGTCCCTTTAGGGCTGGTGTTCTCAACTCAGTTTTAATTATCAATAATAGCCATTATAAAAGTATAAGTATAAAGTAGCTATAAGAAGCTATACAATAAGAAATAAAGACAAGCAAACAATTCAGTCAAACGTAAAAATTCAGCACTCTAGTACAATGGTAAAGTTAAATAGATATATAAAGTTATGAAACTTAACTTTGCCCTCAGGCTAAACGATATGCCCAGGACCAAATTATAGATTCATGAGACCAAAGATCGCCCGTTAGATACACACAAGGCAAATTATATGTCATGTTTAACCACTACAGAGACATCAGAAGCAAAAGCAAACATCAGAAGAACTAGCCGAGGTACAGCTGTTCTCTGTGGAGTACATGAGCACCGAGCGCCCAGTGATCGCCTGGATCTCACAACTCCGAAAACGTCAAACTAAATTTTCAAATAGGTGCTATCTTTATAAATAAACCACAGATTTGAGTTTTAAACAACTACATTCTTGCCTGAAAAACTCTTAAAACTACATTTTGTGACACAATAACTGTAGTATTTTTTAAATTACGCTGGTTTTCTCCTCCACTGTTGACGCTTGCTGGTTGGTTCGAGATGCATTCTGGGATACTTGGCCGTCTCAAGTCCGCACAAGTCACCTCTCGAGGCATCCTCAATAAAAGGAGCGGAGCAAGAACACATCCGGGCATTTGAACTGTACTTTGCTAGATGTAAACTTTGAATTGAAACAGTACTTGAGCAGCGACTCCACAAGAACACAAGTACAGACAAAAACGCATGTTGAGAAACAGCTCTAGAAGGTTATAGGCAGGTGAGTTTGATCAGGGTTGAAGCTTAACTCTGCAGGGAAGTGGATCTCGAGGGCCATAGTTGAGAACCCCTGCTTTAGCGGCTCCGTACACACCTTTGAACAGTAATGTAAAAATCTAGTTAATATCATTCTACACAAGAATTACAATGATGCACATTCTAATTCTCAGTCAGTTCAGAGCTTGATAGATTCTCTGGTCAAATCCTGCACTGCTTTCATGGTCTGTCCCGCCTTGTGCAACTTGTTCTGTCTCAATGTGCTACAGATACAGCTCTGCGGTGGGGAATCTACTTGGATTACTTGAATGATGCCGGCTTATGGTCCTTCTGATGCTTTATTGATTGGGCTTTGGTCAGCCTCTGGAGAAGGCTGCTCTCTGGACTGCAGTGACGGATCCTGTTGTTTGAGGGTTTTGGTTCAATGCGTCCTAAACCGCAGCCTGTGTGGTGAGGTCATTTGTGGTTGTCAGAGTAATTGGGCAGAGCACAGGGGTTTGAAGAGACACCACATCCGCAATCAAACCTGCGGATCATTTTCACAATGATATTTTTAATCATCAGGCCAGTTTTTCTGTTCTTGGCAATTAAAATCACGTAATCATTCATATTTCTCAGCTCAGAGGTTCATTAATAAAATACAGATCACAATCCTTTCGTTCCCTGCAACCAATTATAACAAAATTCCTATCCTCCATCCAATATCACATGTCTCTGTGCTAAAGGCATCTGATTGATGGTTTGTTGTTTACTGTGGTGAAACTTTAGCCTCTGTACACAGACATTCTCAGTTTTATAGCTTTTGCGTCCGTCGCCCATTGCCCATCTGATCCAATCCTCCATCCAGCCTCTATTTAGGGGAGGAAACACGACCCATAAATCACCACTGTGCCCACGGACACCTCTCTTCTCTTAACGCTTTGTGATATATATGGGCCCGTGCGCTATAGCTGCCGTTATGGCAGGAGGAGCTCACGGAAAATTGGATATCAAGGCAAAGGGGGAAAACAGGAAATGGGCTTAAGGATAGCAATGTGATTGGGCCGGGGGGCAAGAGAGCAGAAATTAGCATAATACGCACAGCAGGATACTGAGATTGGCCCAGAACATGACAGCTGCATAGTAATTATTGCCCCTACTCTTTTCTCATAAATTCACAACGGGCAGTTGCATAAACACTAGCCCTTTTAATGGCACAATTCCCACAGCAGACTGGGAGGTGGAAGACTAGACGCTGAAACACATGAAGTTCAGCTTCGCATTTATTTTTTCTGTATTGCTAATGGACAGAAAAGCACATGTAATGAAACTTGAAGTGTCAGTTTATTTTCAGTTTGTTTATAAATGTTGCTAATTAAATATATTGGTGCTGAATGGATGAAGTCAGCAGGTTATATCTTTATCTCACAGCCATCTGTTTGTTTATAAGTGAGGATTCAGTTAATAACCTGAAAAACTAAAGCAATGAATTTCACATTTGCAAGTTAGCAATGAGAGGAGTTAAGCCAAAATGAAAATGATTGTTCTTTCAATTGCTTTATGTGCGAAACAATCCTAAATTTAAGTCAGTACACCTCTCTGCTCGATAAAAAAAGGAAAGTTGAATGGGTTCAATGACTCTATTTATTTGAATCTATTGTCTAATCTAAAGTAGATTTATTTTCCTTTGTCAAAATGTGACACACATACTAGCAAAAATGTATTTGTTTACAGTGTAAATAGCTTTGGCTAGAAGCATCTGAAAGATGATTTACATTTACATTCTCATCTTGGCCAGAAAAGTGCCAAGAAATGACTAACCTAATTAGCTTACTTAAGTTTTGATGGGGATTTTCATTAATATGTTAGAAAAAGTAAATAGTGTTTCAGTTTACAGTTCTTTTTTGATCTCAGTATTTTTGGTACAGTCTGCCAAATTACTAGAGGAATCTGCAAATTGAGTTTAGATTAATTAGATGTTATCTCCATGGCCGGGTTTGGTGTGTCTTGTTATGAAGTGTGCTACTGCCAGTTATGACTGCTGTGATTCTTACAACAAAGTTTGTATGGAGTTAAAAAATAGGTAAATTGTTGGTAAATTGTCAGCACAATGTAAACATGTTAACATATGCCGTGGTTATTTCACCAGAAAATAATCAACTCAGATTTGCCGAGCCCGCAGGGTTTGGCAAATTTGGAAATAAAATCCCCCAGTTTCAGTTGCTAGTCCCTTCTTTACAACCCACTCACACACACCAAGCCAAACTGACAAAAGTATCATCGCATATGCAAGGTTATGCAATAGAGAGAGAAAAATACATGCTCTAACAGATGTCTGTGCGTTTACACATCATCCTGCATTACTGCTGGCTTGCATTTATTCCAATGTATTTTTCATTCTACAAAGAGACAGTTTTCAGATGGATTGATATTTGAGGATTTGTATTGCCGCTTTTTGTGTTTCTCCATCTGTGTGAATTCAATCTAATGAACTCTGAAATGGACCCTCTTTCAATGTTTGGGGTATAAAAGAAAAGAACATTTGTGTATTGATTGTGGGAACAAGAATCTGTAATATTTTATTAGATCTAATAACCCAGTCAGTGGTGAATGGAGCTAAATGGATGGATTTTTTCCCTACTGGTTGCATCGATAGCAAGGTATCACCATTACTCATTCACAGTACTTAAACTGAAGTGACTGACCGACCCCTAGAGGATGATAGCAGAAATAGATGCTACTTGTATTTTTTATTGGATTCAAATTTTATCAGACCATGCAAAACACATCTGTATACTAATGCTTAAACCTTATTTGTAATTTTGAATGTATAGTTTCTCCAATCCCAGTTTAATGCAGAGTAAACTATAAGTAACTCATTCGTTGGCTGATTTCCCAGACTGTATCATTTGCCAACATCATCTGGCTCAACCAATGGTGTGAGCGCAGGGGCGGCTTTTTGTCTGATCCAGAGCCAACAGAGCGCAACTGTGCCCCTCCCACTTTTTCAGTGGCTTTTGTTAGGGAATTATACATATACTTAATGGCTTTAAGTAGGGAAATAACTACAATCCCATGAAGAATTGCAAATTTAAAAACAATGTAGAAATATAGAACTATTGATTTAAAAAATGTTTATTATATAACAAAATTTTTACATTTATTGTATTATATTTGTGTTATACTTACAAATATTTAAGTAGTTTGAGAGCGTATAGGGAAACGTCTCGGGTTACTTGTGTAACCCTGGTTCCCTGAATAAGGGAACGAGACGCTACGTCGAAACGACGTGATGGGAACCCTCTGCGTATTGTGTCGTGAAGCACTTCTGTATCCAACCAATGATGAGACGAGACGTCAGAGGCGGGTGACGTCACGGACCAGGAAGCTATAAAGCACACCCAGAACAAAGAACGCTAGCTTCTGGAATATGTCTGAAGTAAGCGCTCATAGGTATGCCGGGGGTACTGCAACGTGACGTAGCGTACACAAGTAACCCGAGACGTTTCCCTAAGGAGCACCCATTTCGAAAAACATTTTCAGAGGAACCCTTTCTATAGCTCCTTTTTGCAAAAGTGTCATAACTTCCTGTTCCATAACCAGAGACTGCTCTGGGGTTACCACTGTGGGAAGAACCCCGTTGAACCTGGGCGGTTGAGAACCGAACTGTATTCTGTAACCCTGTTCTATAATAAGCAGCACCCATTTCGAAATATTCGGGAGAAGTTTCCATTCTTCCATAAATTCTACTAAGGGAACCAGTCTCTCGAGACTGGCCTCTGGTGGTTTTTGAGCACTTGGCTCATTGGACTGGACCGGCGCACCGGTAGACAAACGAAACAAGTGACCGGCCCTCCTCGGAGGATCGGTGGGAACCGCTGCGCCCTGTCGCACACTGGGTGGCAGGGTTGGCAGAACGGCCCCTTGAGGGCACCGAAGAGGCGCTGACACTTGGTGTTTTAATATCAGGACCTCTCCGGAGGGGACTGCCCTCTGAAACCCTGGACGACTGGTGTCAGGATTTCTTTGAGGCCTTCTGAGCGATAATAACGGTCCTCAGATCTGTTCTACCTCTGGAAGGCCTCGCCTGCGTTGACCGCCACGGTCCCCAAGCTCTCTGCGGGGGAGCACGGGTGGCCACGCTGGCTTTTTATTGCTCTCTACGAGCAGAGGAGCTGGCTACCGGCCGAGACTGCTCCCGCCCAGCAATCTCGGGGGGATTAATGCGGCGGGGAAGGAATCTCTGGAAGGCCGCTGACTGTTTACGTGTCTCCTGGAACCTGTCGACGACTGATGACATAGCATCGATTCAGCCACAGATGCCTCTCTGTGGCCACCAGGGCTGCCATAGAGTGGCCGATTGACTTGGCCGTCTCCTTGGTGGCCCGGAGAGCAAGATCTGTGGCTTTACGGATTTCCTGCTCCGTTTCAAATGTCGCTTCCATGCTCTCATCGATCTCCCCCAGCAGGTCAGCTTGGTAGGCTTGTAATATTGACATGGTGTGTAAACAAGCCGCCGCCTGACCTGCCGCCGAATAAGCCTTGCCCACCACGATGTTGTTCTTAGGGGCTTAGTGGGCAGTGTCGGGGTCTTGAGGGACGATGCTGACTCAGGCGAGAGATAGCTCGCAAGCGTCTCTTCTACCTGAGGTATCGCCCCATAGCCGTAGTGTTTCAGCCCCATAATATTACTATATGTGGATGTTTGGGGGCTGAAAACACGATATTGAACTGGACGATTCCACGATCTCGACATCTCGGTGTGGAGATCGTGAAAAAACGGCAGACCCCGACGCTGTGGTAGTGACCTAGCTGGGAGAAAGCGCTCATCGAGTTTGCTTTTCGGTCTTGTGTCGCTTTTCTCCGCGGGCCAGTCGATCTTGAGCTTATCGACCACCCGCGTCACTACATCCAGCAGCTCCTCATATGCTGGTGATGAGGATGGCGGTTCCTCATCACCAGGGTCGACGCTTACTACATCAACCTCCTCGGAGGAAGATACATTAAGCGCCGGTGCCTCTCTCCAGGGGGAAGAAACCACAGAGCGTGCTTCCACCGCCAGAGGAGAGACACTGGGTCTGGCAGGTAAGGGAAGAGATAAGGCAGAGCCCGTCTCAACCCCCTCCACCAGATGATGTGCTTTAACTGAATCTTGTCCTCAGACGAAGATATCAGCAACGTGGTAGACAAACAACACCAAATAAGACACACAAGATACAGATAGCGCTTACTGAAGACAACAGAAGCTAGCGTTCTTTGTTCTGGGTGTGCTTTATAGCTTCCTGGTCCGTGACGTCACCCGCCTCTGACGTCTCGTCTCATCATTGGTTGGATACAGAAGTGCTTCACGGCGCAATGCGCAGAGGGTTCCCATCACGTTGTTTTGACGTAGCGTCGATAGTTCCCATGAAAGGGAACTACATTATTTGCAGTGTTTCATTAGAGTGGGTGGGTGCTAAAGAGTTTGTCGCAAAAGTTTGTTGCAATGGGCTATTTGCACAGAGCGTTCTTTAGAACTTCCGCAATAATAAGCCAGCTCGAAAACTTCCGGTGAGATGTCATTTGCTGGTGTGTTGAGCATCAGTAGTGTAATGCTTAGTCTATAATCAGAATATAGTCACTTAAATAGTCAGCCATAGCATTAATTTAGTTATTCAAACGTAAAACAGCATAAAAAAAAAAAATAAAGACGTACCTCATTGCTCCTCCTCAGCTAAATTCAATTCGACCATCAGTTTTCACACTTTTATGTGAAAAAAACCTTTGAAAATTAAATATTTATTATGCACTGTAGTTAGATTAATTGAATAAAATGTGTGTTTTTACAAGTGTGCTGAAATCATTGATCTTGCGCTTTACTGACTGACAGCTGCTGTGATTACAAAGGGAAAGCACGGTGATCACTTTCTGTGTCATTCATTCACAAGAAAAGTAATTGTTTTTCTTAAGATTTTTTGAGTATTTCATACTTCACATTGACAAAATGTCTTTTTAAACCTAGTTATTTTATAATGTTTAATATTTAGTCAAAAACAAAGTGAAAAACGATTAGAGGAATGGCTGATATATGCGCGAATAAATGCTACTTTGCCGCCACCTGCTGGTTAAAGTGGTAATTATTGTCTTTTTTATTTTTAATAAAGTATTTTCTATCAAATGTTGAATTTACTACATTTTTAAATGTTCGGATTTATAATGGGGACAATCTCAGGAGGATGGACAAATAATGTTTGTGGTCATTACATTAAAAATAACATTTGAAGTGCTGGGGAAAAAAATGCATGTGCATGTCTAATTACAGACACTGTGTTTTTAAATGGTTCCAATAGCTTTGTCTTTATTGCAATCAATAAAACTGGTTTATTGGCAAATTAGTTAAATTTGATAACTGCAAATATGAATACAACATTAAAAATTCAACCATTGATGGTTTTGTGTCGATGTACAGCGAGTACAGAATGAACAGCTAACAGTTCCCTGGAAATGCCCGAGCTGGCTTAACGGCAACCAGGAAGTAACCGTGCATATAACCTATTCTCTGATAGATTTCTCTGCAGAATCATGGTTAATGTAGTTTTTCACCAGGAATTCTACTGTTCGACATAGTTAAGTTGAAATAATATGAACAGATGGCTTCAACAAAAGCATACCATTGATTAACAACCTTGTTGCTCACAGTAGGTCTATGGAGAAAATGAATGACTATTGTACTCTATAGCAGAGAGGAAGGTGGAAAGAGAGTAAGAGGAGGGTTTTGGAAACCTGTGAGGAAACAAACAATCCTGGTGCAGGAACAGTCACAAATTGATAAATTGCAGTTGTTTTCTCATGCCGTCTGCTAGTCTGTATTAGTTTCACTCTTGCGTAAAATCTAGGGAATCAACTGTATCACTGTGTATCCTGTCATTGCCTATACTCAGTCTTAGGGCTTGTTTACACATGCATTTTTTTCTGATCAGATCGCTGTCTGATTTATCAAAACGATTCCATTTACACTTGGCCACATGTCTCCGCAAAATGGATATAAATCCGATCTTCAAATCCACGCTATATGCAGATTTAGGAGAGTTCACGTCACCGAAAGCAACAAATATGAGCTGCATTTTATTGATCATCAGCTAATTTCAAAATCAAAGACTGCAATTAGAAAAAGCGCAGCAACAGCACTGGTAAGATCATTTAGTCTCATTACTTTTAATGAAGATGATTGTATTTTGGGAAACTACGACTTACTTTCAGTTTCATATTCAGCAGTTTGCGCGTTAGCTTGCTGAAGAAATACTCATCTGCAGCGATGTGTGTTGCAGTAGCGCTGTCATATCTGGTTATAACATGTTATTTAGCCTATAACATGCTCTCACACGCCTATTTTTTTTTTAGCATTTTTGGGAGAAGTAAAGTTTACATATGTGGTTTCAACAACCAGGTGCATTTAGACTTGTTCAGTTTTGACTGGAATGCGTCCCAGACCACCTCCTGAAGTGGTTTGAGCGATCTGATTTAAATCTGTCTCAAATGTGTTTTGGAGGGCATCTAGAATGGGTCTTTTCACGATTGGATCAGAGAAAACGCATGAAGTGACCAGGTGTAAACAGACCCATATTTCGTGAACTGAGTAAAGTGACACCCACCCCCATAAAAACACAAAAATACATTGTATCTAAGTTGATTCAGTTAATTTGTTTGAGAAATCTATGGAAGTAAATTAATGCCAAATGTTTTTGAAATAAAAAGCTTGTTGAATTGCACTAATTGAAAAAAAATATGCATTATTAAAGGTGATAAAGAGGATCTTTTTGTGGACTGAGAAACCAAAGACTGTTACTGAGTTTTTGAAATGAGTGCATGCGTAAGAACAACCCCCCCCTCCTTTCGAGGAAACGCCTCCCAAAACTCGTGCACGAGTATTGGAAAACACAAGTGTTTACCACCGGCATTCGCTGTGTCGTGTTAGTGGATTCATTATGTCGGACTCACCGCAGGTAACTCATAATTTGCAGTTGTTATTCCTGTCTCCTGACAAAAACATTGCATGCAGCGCCTGTGGAGTGTGGAAAGTTACTGGAGTGCGCAGCCGCGCTCGTCTCTCACAAGGAACGTCATGGCAGTGATTGACAAGCCAGAGAGCCAATCCGCGCACGTCTCTCACAAGGAATGTCACGGCAGTGATTGACAAGCCAGAGGGCCACTGGCTGATGTTTTTAAGGCCCTACCTCGTGCACAGATGATGTATATTAATTTTATTCCTTTCAGTGCACCTAATAAATAGTCTTTTATCAGTTAGTAAAGACAGTTTCAAGTAATATTGCAAAAATGTATAAAACAAAACATCCTCTTTAGCACCTTTAACTGTGCTTGCATTTAGATGCATTGTATTTTTAAGGCTTGCATTTTTATGGGCTGAAATTCAACATGGTCGTACATTTAAGCTATGAATATTTCAATTCAAAACATTTCACACACATCAATAATGTATATTCACCTTTCAGATTTCACTTACAAAATATTCATTCTGTTTAAAAATACAACCTTTAATATTCTGTTGTTAGTTCGCTTCACCAGCAGGTGCCGCTAGTGGCTGTTTACGAAGACCAGAGCAACTGCTAGTAAGTCATCATTCATTCATTCATAAAAACGGATTTGCAGAAATAGAGTAAGCGGTTGTGTGATGATTATCAGGGCCAGTATAAATGCAGAAAAGCTGATAAAGACACAAAAGCTGCATTTATGTTTAATTCAGTGTCTTTACGGTTACTTTCCCTGTGTATGCTACATGTAAGCAGCTTTCTCTCCAGTGAACAAGATTATAATGTTATTGACCGATTGCTGGTGTATAGATCAAATGTTAAATCTGAGGTAGACATATATTTCTCTCTGTTGTTTAGTTTCCTTAACTTTATATTGCAGCACTGTGTTGTAATACTAGGGATTTCCTCATACTTCATAGGATTCCCCTGCCGTCAGGACATATAAAACTCTTATCTTAATGGACTAGTAAAGTGATATAAAAGACCAAAGTCGCACCTTATTTGTGATGTAGGTTATACTATATAGACTCCAGGCAAGCAGATACTGGCTTAAAGTTGGTTTGACGTTGAACATTAAATTCACAAATTTAGGGACCGTCTCTAAAGTTATGACATTTGTATTCACCTTTCTACCTTCAATAGCATTTGAAGAGAATGATTTACAGTCACAAAACCAACTCTAACGCGTTCATCTAGGTCTCAGGTCGAACAGTGATGCGCCCTACTCTCTCACACACACAAACACGTGAGCTCACGCAAACTCTTGTACACGCACATGCACACACATATTCAAACACATCCCACTCAAAGTACATACACATAATTTTTTTCTTTTTCTATTTTTTACATGTTCATCACACAATTCGTTATATTTTGTTCATTTTTATTTTTCCTGCTCATATATTATCCTGCTCATACACATTTTACATTGTGTTGCCAAAGCATTTATATGAGCAGGAAAAATAAAATTAACAAAGTAGAATGAATTGTGTGATGAATGTGTAAAAAATAAATAAATAAATAAATAAATAAATAAATAAAGGATATGTGTATGTACTTTGAATTGGGTGTGTTTGAATGCAATTCAACAATCTTTTTATTTCAAAATCATTTGACATAAATTTACTTCCATAGAAATCTTCATTCTTCATAGTAGGATATCATTTTTCGCATGTTATTTATGCACTAATCTTTATGTCATTCCTATGTGTGAGGGTTTCTTGTGTCTCGCAGATCCAATCAGTCATCTCTATCCTCAGCACTTATAAAATGCCTTCGGCCCAGACAGGTGACCAGTCAAAGAGCGTTATCCATGCCTTTGTCTGACCGAGCTTGCATTCCGCTGCCACGCTTTCCATTTGACAGAGACGATTTATAATGTCACGCCGACACCCGTGAAGTACAAGCTACCTCGTGCTATAACAGCATCATTCTCTTCTCCTCCACTTGAGAAGTGTGAAATTCATTAGTTGAATGGTTATAAAGAGATTAGGAATGTGACGTAATGGATATCAATTATGATTTATTCAGTCTGGTTGCATGAGAGAGCTGCAGCTGGATCTCTTGAATATGAAGAGGCGTGCAAGAGTGTGTGTTTGTATGCAGTGTTTGTGTTTGTGTGTCTTTTTATGAGGAAGCAGCTCATTCATGCAAAGATACTCAGAGAGTAGCGCTACTTCCAGTTTTTTAGTGGCTTATTACTGATGTCATCATACAAAATCGGTTTCTTTTTTTGTTGAGCTGTGTGGTTGTTTGGCTAGAAGGTATAGGTCTGCTTTGTTTTTATTTTTTACTGGTGTGTCATAGCACATATTTTTAGTAATTTATTTATTTATTTTTTTTGGCTTTATATGTAGCTAAGTGGAATAAAATAGATATGAACCTATAGCCTTCATTCATTCATCATGTTTATCTGTCAGGACGCCAGATGAAAAACTGCTTATGTTGCAGCCAGGTAGATTTTTCCTCCTCTATTGTATTGTGTCTCCTCCTTACTTTTTCTCTCATTCCCACCCCTCTTCTAAACACACACACACACACACACACTGCTGTTTTCTCATTATCTCATTTTGTCAGTAGCTGCATTTGTGATGCACTCCAGGCCCCACATTTGTGTGTAGAAGATCTGTGAGTTTTCTGCCTGCCTGATTTTAATGCACATTTAATGCCTAAGCCATATAGGGCTCAACATATGACAGAGTTTCATAAAAGTAGTATTCTGTATTTCTTTTAAGAGTCATTAGGGCAAAAAAGTTGTGATATTGTGTGATATTCCAACAGTAAGTGATATTTCAGTGCAAAAACTCTTTCTTATTCACTAGCCACCTGCAGTCCAGTTTAACCAGGTATTAAGATAGCAGCATGGGACTTTCAGTTAAATCAGTTCTCTTTAGCGTAAACATGCCCACTTTTTATGTAAATTAGGCTTATGGATTTGCAGCTTATTCATAAAAGTAAGCAGTGTTTACTTGCTGCAATTCACATTGCAATTAACATCACCTCCCATGGAAAGTAGCCGGTTAACTAAATTGTTTTAAAGAGATGTTTGTGTACCTCCCATCTAATCAAGTTCTTTCTACTTTTCTAAGCGAAATGTGTACATGAAGCTACAAATGAGCATTTCTGAGTAAACTCTGAAATCTCCAACAGATTTTTCATTATGTATTATATAGTATACAGAAGTGGCGAGCTGTGACTTTTTTAACTGGGTATGCGTCATGTAAAAAAATGTGGCCAATGCAGTTACGTTGAATGGGTTTATAGCAAATATGCGAGACGCTTGCGTTCTCAGTGTTAGTTTACTCATTTGCTTACTCATGACAAATAGCAACACAGCGAAAAGTATTTCTAATATGTTGGACATATTATTGAGAGTAGCCCATATTTACCTGTTGAGATGTGCCTTCACAAGTACCTGTAAGTGCTTTTGTAATGTTTGAGTCGACAGAGGCCCGACATGCGAAAAGTGCGTTTGCAAAATATGCTGTATATTTGTAATTCGCTAAGTGCCGCTAGTGTTACAGAAACGACATACTTCATCTTTAAACGTATCAGTTTAGGACACTAAATCAGACACGACAAATAAAAAACACCATGGCGTCAATTTAAATGTTTGCCAGAAGGACCTTTTAAATTAATAATTAAAAATAAGTATAGCATAATTAGTATTAGCAGCCTATTATAAATAAAAAATAAAATGTAATTATAACAAATATAAGTAGGCTATAATAAATAAAAATATCAGTAGGCTATTCTTTAAAAAATAAGTTGAAATTATGCAAACGCAAAGACTATCGATTAACATCCTCTGATAGGCTTAATTACAGTAGGACTGTCTTGAACAATTTATACGTTTTCATAAAAAAAAAAAAAAATCCCTATGGAGAAAATGAAATACTGTGAAAATAGTTTTAGTCATGATTTTTTTCCCCATTTGGTTAAGTCTAGTTAGTTTTGTATCAAATACAATGTGATTTTCGGTGACCGAGATCTGGCAGCAGCTAATTTTTCCTCTTGGGCGAGCGATTCGATCACAGTTTATCCTCTAATACGCTATAGGTCAGCAAACCAATGAGAACGCGGGACAATTATGACGTTCCATAACAAAAGCGTGAAGGCGCAAAAGCTGCTGTAGATCAGCTTACCCGGAAGTCTCTGTAACTGGCAGATTTAAGGAAAATTACCGTTTGGCAAATAAATAAATTACGGACAGTTACATATGCATTACCAATCCTGTAGGCTTTATGGTACACCTCAAACAAGGGATTTAAAAGAAATTTATAATGATAATATTAATGGCTTGGGTATGCAGAGCATTCACAGCTTATATGGACCACACGCCACTGGTATACAGTATATTAAACATGAAAAATCTTTCAGAGTTAACTCAAAAAATTTAATTTGCAGCCTCATACTACTGCTACTGTTCAAAAGTAGAGAAGTAGAAATCATTCTATTATGTAACATTTCTCATTATGTTGAAAATGGTTGTGCTGCTTAATTTTTTTGTGGAAACTGCAATTTTTATTTATTTATTTTTTTTAATTCTTTGATGCATAGAAATTTCAATAGAACAGCATTTTCTTTTAAATATAGTTTTTGTAAGTTTTTACTGTCACTTTTGATAAGTTCATTACTGAATGAAAGTATTAATTTAAAAAGTAATCATATAAATGTATGTTTATTGTACTATTCAATTTGTGTTTTATGTTTAATACATTGTATATTATAATGCAAATGTGGCAAAGTGACTAGACTGGCATGAAAGGCATTCATTCAGATACTTGCAGAGCTAGTAAATATGGTCTGGTATATTGTACATTTGTTTAGTACTGTATATGAGAAACAAAACATGTTGTTTCGATTTACACACTAATTTAACAAAATAGCATATGTAACACTAAACAGAACCCTAACAGAACTATCAACCATATTAATTACCAACAACCATTCTTTATAGTCTTTATAAGACCTTCAAACTTTGCATTATTATGTAGCAAAAACTAGTTCTGAAAAATTAATCAATTAAGCAAAATTTACTGAGGGCAACTCTTATTTTTTGTTTCTAATCTCTGCTGGTCTCTCTCTGTGTCTGTCTGGTGGAGGTTTTGAGCTTCTCTCTGGATGGCGTTGTAATGACTCATTATTGCTATGGATACTGCGATAACTGACCTCTCCTCTCTGCGTAATTACCAGCCTTTTCATAAAGTTAAAATGTCAATTATGGCCACGACCAGGCCTCCTCGGAGCCCTCGCTCTCATTTTCTGTCTCTCACGCTTTCTTTTTTCTCCAATAAAGGAGTGTTTTCTCCTGAGAGGAATGTGTTCTCATGCTAAATATTTATGCAGTAAATACTTGAGGAGATGAATTCAGAGAGACCCAAACCCACATGAAGACCCATTAACCCTCTCTGAATGTGATGAAATGATTGCATAATTGAGAATATGATAATTAATCTCTGTCAAAGCCGAGCAATCGTGAGATGCGAAACATCACAGTGCCAGCCGGCATCAGCTTTACATTAGAGAGACTTGCCTTCCCTGCACCTCAATTTAATGCAGAATGTTATTTTCAAATCAATTTACTTGTGTTTGTGGTGGATTTCAGCTGTATTTCATCCAACATTTTATTAGAACAGTGAAAGGACAGGGCTGAAAAGTTCCCGAAAATTGATTTGGGAAAGTTTCAAATGTATTTCAAATTTTATGCACAAATATTGTAATATTTAAATATACATCATTTGAATATTATGATATATTTAATGGGATTCATTTAAATGTAGAGTATATAAAAATTAAACAGCAAATGTTTCTTTCATACAGGACACAGAGATCCTGAACACAGCAATTCTGACTGGACGGCGAGTTGCCATGCCGGTAAAGGTTGTTACCGTGGAACAGGACGGAACGGTGAGAGAGGTGGATGACCCTGTGACCTGCATCTCCACAGATGAGGACGTCCTCAAGGTGAGAGCTCACCTGCTTTATTTTGTGTTACCTTCTTCATCCTCTGCCCCCCACTCTCCCTCAAAAGTTTACACAAGAGTGGGGCCTTGCATTGTCAATAAATTTTATCTTGCAAAAAGTAAAAGCGACAGGTTCCAGGGTGACTCAGGGTAGCCAAGGGTGGTTGCAGAAGATGAACAGACAAGAAAAACAGCGTGTACCTGTGAAAGTCGTTTCTTCCTCCGAAAAGCTTTTCTTTTTAGTGGGTTTGAGTTGCACACTCAGAAGTGCACACATACACAAAAAAGTCTGGAAGTTTGTCTGGAAGACAAACGCAAGATGTGTCACATCACATGAAATGACTGAGCCAATGCAAATTAAGACATGAAAGGTGGCAGAACCGAAAAAAGAATGATGGAACTATAAGGATGAAAAATTCTGATGTAACAGGAAGAAACACCTTAAAAGATAACAAACCATCCACGTCATACTTGTCTTATTATCTATTCAATTATTTATTCAATTTATGCTGTAATTATTGCTGAAAATGTTTACATCCCAGGGTATCCGCAGGGCATTAAAAAGCATTAAAAGTCATTAAATTTTATTCCTACAGGCATTACATTTTTTTAGATAGTTTTGAAGAAAAATAATACTACCACTTTATATTGAATATAGCCTTCATAATTAATAACTTTAATTTTCTGTTGTAAAATATGTACATTGGTATGATACACACACGGAACCAGTTTGGTAATTGCCTCCGGCCGGTGCAAAATTGTCGTAATGCCGTTTTGGACAGCGGTGGGCTGTGACCTGGAGACAGAAGGCTGCATCAGTGTTGCCAACTTAGCGACTTTTCCGACCCCTTTTGCGACTCTTTTCCAAGAAAGCGTGTTGTTAACCTGATCTATCTTCCGAGACCCACCGGTACTGCCGCACGAGCGTGAGATCTTCCTTTCCTGCCGCTGCCACAGGCGCAGCTCTCTCTGGGTCTGCTGTTCAGTGAGTAGCTGAGAACAAATAAAATAGATACTATTGCTTCTAACCTGAGTGATCATTTTACGTGTTCATGTAACGTTTGCCAAAATCACAGCAACTGTCTTTATCTTACTTGTATTGTGATTTTGACAGACAACGTCTTGATTATAAATCAGGATTTAGCACTGGTTTAACATGTCAGGGCTCGACACTAATGCTTTTCAATTAGCCTGGGATAAGTGGATTTTTTGAAGGGGCAAGTGAAAGGGAATTGTACTTGCCCGGCCGGACAAGGACCTGATTAAAACGTCAATACAAAAAAAAAAAAAAAAATGCGAGAATGATTTTATTACATTTAGTGTAATTGGCGATCGATAGTGGATTATAATTGGCTGTATAATGTACTGACGATAACAAGGTTGCGCTGTTGAGGCTCGCGGAGCATCTCGAGGAGAAATGGAAACATGAGCGAAACTCAGTTAAACATACTGAGGTAAAAATTCAAAATGTGGAGTTTTTATAATTTGATACAGTTAAGCAATAGTTATCACACGACCAAGAATGCTGTTTTCCTAAATAGGCTACCATCACGATTAAAAACGTGACACCGATTTCATACAACAGTTCAGTTAACAAATAGTTAATATTAAGTCACTTACATTTTAGAAGGAACATCGACTGTTTTTATTCTATTTTAGCAGCGAAAATAGTTTCAAACAAAGATCACAGCAGAACCATACCGTAGCAACACTCACCCTTCATCCCAATGTGCATACTATCCACCCTAAATAGTATTGAATATTACATACTTATAATATTACATACTATTTAGGATGGATAGAATGTTCATTGAGATGCAGGCTCAGCCTTGTTTTCGTTACTGAATGATTCAGCAATTCGAAGCATTTTGAGTCAAAATTTCAGTGACCGATTCATAAACAACTGCCTCATTCTTTAAAGAATCAGCCATCAGAATGAATCGTTTAAATGAATGACTCAATTATTAAGACGGTTTCTTGATGCCACCTACTGGTGGTTTAGTTTAATTTTTTAAAAGTATAATTTCCCCCCAACATTTCTTACAATCCCATAACATTATTTAATGCAGTTGTATTTTTTTATTGTAAAATTTGATTGGTCACAGCCCTTAGTGTCTTATTCCAAGTAAATGTATTGATCATATTTATTTTATGCAATATTCTGAAAGGATATTGCTTCAGAAATTTTAAATTTATATTTACACCACAAAAAAAATCCTTTTTTTTCTGTACAAGTAACTGTTTTAATCATATAAGTGAATGACCAGGCTTTGTCGTGCCCTGTATGAAGTCTTAATGGGCCGCGTGTCAGTCACCATTTCATATTGTCTGACAACAAAAACAGAAAAATATGTAGATGAACATCTACATATTGGGAATTTGGCTGTATTAAAATATATTATGTGAGCAAAAAGGGTAGCAGCAGAGAAGCAAACAAATTGCTGCATGACATCATCTATCGACATTTAGCGACATATGGCATTAAAAAAAAAAAAAAATAGGCATTAAAAAGGTATTAAAAAGCATTAAATTAGATTTGATGATACCTGCAGAAACCCTGACATGCACACTGCTCATTTTACTGGGTGTGTTAAATCAATTAAATTATTCTGGTGTATTAAATCTTCCTGGTTTGGGGTTCACCTGATCCCAACTGATGTATTTTTCAGATTTACATTTTCTTAAGTTTCAGTGTTCAAAAACAGCTAAACGTCTAGAGTTTAATGAAAGGGATTTTGAGTTTTTTTTATTTATTTAAAGCAGGGGTGTCCAAAGTCGGTCCTGGAGGGCCACTGTCCTGAAGAGTTTATCTTAGTTAACTTGCCTCAATACACCTGAAAACAAAACTGCATTAATTTTGTGGAAGAACAATGTTTTGGTTGTTATTTGGCTCTGCGTGAAATATTCAGGAATAGGCTTCAGAGAGATAACCAGTTTAGATGGAAAGAATCTTAAGCTGACAGGCTGAAGACTTTACTGTAGCTTCACAATGCTTTACAAAGAACTCTGTTAGAGACCTACATATAGCACATTATTTGTTCAATAAAATACCTTACTCACCTGTTGAGTAAAAAAAATCTGCATCTCTTTTACAACATTTCAAATCCCTCAGTTCTCTCCATCTCCAAATAGCAAAGCCAATTTTGATTCTCATTTTATTACAAGCTGTCACATTCTCTTTTTGTCAGCAGACCCTCCTCTATTCTGCATTTATTTTTAAAAGATGAGTGATTTCCCCAGAGCTTTGAGATTTATCGTGCTCTATGTCAACCTTTCTTTCTTGTTGTGACAACTAACCTATGCCATGCACTCCCACACCATACACGCATCAAAGTAGTCAGAACAACCTTTCTCTATGTACAGAAATGATGAGACTTGCACAGGCGAGTGACATACGTAATTTCCCGCAAAAACAGTCTAGTCAGGTAAAAAATACAATAGGCTTACCATAGTGAAGCAGGGTAAGATAAAAACCTGTTTTAGAAGAAGGATTGATGATGTATTGATGCAATATTTAAATAGTGTTAGTTCTGAGCACAAAAAAGTAATACATAATATACATTTAAAAGAGAAAAAAAAACTTTTTGGTGAGAGTTTTACTTATTACACAGCTTAAAGGTGCTGTATGTAAGTTTTTGACTGTACTAAAGCATAAAAATACCATAATATGTTTGCAGATATATAGGAAACATGCTGAGTTCACGTACTCATTTCTCTGAAAACCAATGTTACAGACAGTTATTTTACTTTGAAATGTGCGTTCCGTGTTGGAATTTTTTTTATTTATTTTGGTCTGTGCAAGACCACATGTTGCCAATTTACCCAATAGTATTTCGCCACCCTGGGTTGCCAGTTGGCGAAAACACATGCAGCGAATTGCAGCCGTGAAGCGAGCAAACAAACTGGGTCAGAGATCGCAGATTCTACCCAACCTAAAAAGCCTCAGCAGCCATATAAAAAATCTTGATGACCGGGAGCATATTAATACACGATATCAACTGATCATAAATCAATAAATCAATTAATCAACTTACAGTGTATAAGTCTTCTCGCCTTCCAATGTCAGTTGAGCTCGCTCCTGTTGCGTGTACTCAAACTGGCAACCCCCTAGTCTGAGGAGGAGGGGGCGGGGCAAACAATATTTTGAATTTGAACTGCAGTACCCATTTCAACCACTAGCTGTCATTCTTACATACCAGACCTTTAAGCTAATTTTTTATGTTGCTTTAATAATAACGGATGTGCAAATTAAGCAAAGAATGTAATTAATTCATAATGTTACAAAAAAAATATATAAAAAATATATGAAAATATATTTAAATAGAAAATAATATTATATTTCACAATATTACTGTTACATTAAAGGTGCCCTAGATTCAAAATTTGAATTTACCTTGGCATAGTTGAATAACAAGAGTTTAGTACATGGAAAAGACATACATTGAGTTTCAAACTCCATTGCTTTCTCTTTCTTATGTAAATCTCATTTGTTTAAAAGACTTCCGGAAAACACGTGGATCTCAACATAACACCGACTGTTACGTAACAGTCGGGGTGTACGCCCCAATATTTGCATATACCAACCCATGTTCCTAACATTATGAAAGGCATTAGACAAGGGCAGCCAGTAACGTCTAGATCTGCACAGGTGAATCAACAGACTAGGTAAGCAAGAACAACAGTGAAAATGGCAGATGGAGCAATAATAACTGACATGATCCATGATAGCATGATATTTTTAGTGATATTTGTAAATTGTTTTTCTAAATGTTTCGTTAACATGTTGCTAATGTACTGTTAAATGAGGTTAAAGTTACCATCGTTTCTTACTGAATTCACGGAGACACGAGTCGTCGCTATTTTCATTTTTAAACACTTGCAGTCTGTATAATTCATAAACACAACTTCATTCTTTATAAATCTCTCCAACAGTGTAGCATTAGCCGTTAGCCACGGAGCACAGCCTCAAACTCACACAGAATCAAACGTAAACATCAAAATAAATACTTTACTCACATAATTCGAAGCATGCATACAGCATGCATGACGAACATCTTGTAAAGATCCATTTGAGGGTTATATTAGCTGTGTGAACTTTGTAAATGTGCTGTAATATAATCGAGGGCTCGTGTGGCAGGGAGCACGCGAATTAAAGGGGCGGCGCGCTGAAAAAAACAGTGCATAGTTAATGATGCCCCAAAATAGGCAGTTAAAAAAATGTATTTAAAAAAATCTATGGGGTATTTTGAGCTGAAACTTCACAGACACATTCAGGAGACACCTTAGACTTATATTACATCTTGTGAAAAAGCATTCTTGGGCACCTTTAAATAAATGCAGCCTTAATAAGCATAAGAGACATTTTTCAAAAAATGTAAAACCTTTTAATTAAAAATCAAAAACTTTTGAACCATAACACTGAATAAATTATTCTCACTCTTTTTCTTTTGTAATATATATATATATATATATACACACATATATACATATATAAACATATGCTTTTTGGGGCCAACAGTCAGTTTTACCCTTGGGGGTTGCGTGAAAGTAGCATCAGAGTCTGCGTTGTCATGCTCTCCTGAGCTCTGAGCTAATAACTGAACCTTCCCCGATGTTGGAGCAATTTCCATTTACAAGCAGCAATATGTAGTTTAAATACAATCAATACCCGGTAACAATGAAAAACTCATTCCAGAGCTTTAATGCAAAGTTGAACAACAGAGCGTGATATTAAGGGAATTACAGGACGCTCATTTTCTGTTGGTGTTGTTATAGGGGGAAAAGAGCATCAGGATAGGAAGAGAATCTGCTTCATGACAGAAACATGTGGTGGGGAAATTGCGGCAGGTGTACCTGTCTACTTGCGGGTGTCATAAAGATGTGTGCTTGAACTCCGGGTGACATGTGTGACAGGTGTAAACAGGAAACATGACAGTGTTGCAACTGAGGACGAGATCCAGAAGTGCACCGTCAGGATAAAGTCAACTACAGGAAATGTTCAAAAGGCTAACATATCCTAGCTTTATTTGTACAATATAAAAGTAGAAATAAACAAAGGAAAGTGGGTTATACGATACGTTTCACGATACAGGGTTTACAGTACTATATATTGTGATATATTGCGATACTGTAAGAAAGGCGATATATTGCGATATTTCTTGTTTTTTTTTAGAAAGAGGATCTAATTTTAGAAGAAAAAAAAACTGTCATAAAGAACACACCACCATATGCATAAAACCTGACAAAAAAAACAACAACTTTATTTTATTTAATCAAGGCAGTATTATTTGCATTTATATCAAAAATCACTATTTTGTGCAATCTAAGTAAAGGGAAAATAGTAAAATGACTGCAGAATTATTTAGGTATATATGTTTTAAAGGTTCACAGAATAGCAGTTTTTAATTTCTTAAGTATTTAACAACAGAAAGTCATAGTCCATTCCATGACTGCATGACTTTTTCATATTTGATACTGTAAAGCAGCTTGCTTTAAAGCAGTCTTTTGTATAAAGTGCTATTTAAATAAACGTGCCTTCACTGAAGTGCTGGAACAGAGCTAGTGCAAACATATCCACGTTGCTATGATCAGATGCTTTCTTTCTGCTGTCATTTTTGTTGTGTGTTTATTTTGTTATTGAGAGGAAAGCGTGCAGTACATATTACATATTCTATCGAAACGCCTCTCAACAGCGTGGATGGCGTCAGGATGTTAAGTGAGCTCTCAGATTCGATGCGTTTCCCGAGTATTGGATTTTACCATGGCCTATTTTGCAAACAGCATGGCTCTTGTTGATCTCCTTGTGGTTTCTTTATAGTTGAAGCCAAAATGAGTCCACATGAGCTCTGTACACTGCGGCGGCAGACGGAATAATTCTATCGTCTTGTGAGCTGGGTTTGCTAATGCTAACGCCAGTGATGTACGCGCCTTGTGCTGCTCCGCGTCAGTTTACGTTCTGAGATAACACTGACATCTAGGGACTAGTGGTTCGGATTTAACCGACCACAAAGCCATGAATCTTGAATGTAAATAAGTAAATATCAATACAGTGTTTTTGAGAATCGATAAAGTATCGCCAAACATAATATCGCGATATTGACGTATATCGATATTTTCTTACACCTCTAGAAAATAATGCTCACAAATATAATTTTACTACATTCTCTTTCAATGGCAATAAATTAATTCATTCAGGGTTGAGCTAAAGGATAATGTCATCTTTTATAAAAGATGTCACCTTGTCACATTGCCACCCTGCAGGTTTAGGTGTGAATGCGATCTTATCTTTATTGCCGTACACTGTGGTTAATCAGTTCCGCGTTTGTGTGGGTTGAAGGGCTCTCGTAATGATGGCTGATCAAATAAATAAAGGAGACGGCTAAAGAGATCCCATAGGCTTTAGCGCTCAAATCCCACTGTTTAACCAGCGTCTGTGAGAGTGAGGCCACGGCCTTAATTGGTTCCTGTGAAGACTCCCTCAGTAATGTCTGAGGTAATTGAATTTGACAAAGAACAAGAAGGACAGAGGCATGGAGGAAGGGGTGAGAGAGAGTGTGTGTGTGTGTATACACACTCAGACACATGGTGACACACAAAACAAAGAGGATTATAAGTCAATCTTTCACATCCTCAACCCTTTTTCTCAGTCTTTCACATTTTTTTTTACGTGTTCATTTATTGTGGAAAATCATTGGATTTTTACTGTATCTCGGCTAGTGTAGACACTGCAGATGTCCTCTATGTAAGAAAGAGCACGGTGTGGAGAGGTGTATGGTGCTAATCCGTTTAATAACTCATTCACTTTGCAGTGACAGGCGGGAAGATATCCGGCGAGCCCATAATCGTGTAAAACTCTGATCAGGTTAGGAGCATCAGACTGCTCCTATTCTCAGGTTTAGCTGAGCAAGACAGAAACAAAATATATTTGTCAAGCAATAGTTGCAGTGTGTGTGTGTATTTTTAATTATTTCTCATCAGAAATCATTACTTGTTCATCTTTCATTAAGATTACAGAGTCTTTTTTTTCTAAATATGTTGTGGATCCTGAAGTGATTATTAATTTGTATTACTGACAACCCTCCAGATCTTTATGAAGGCTGAATTTCATTATTTTGGGAAGAAAGTGATGCTTAGCATATCGCACAATAGGGGCTAGATGTCACTTTTAACTCCAGTGAATATTTCTTAGTCTGAGTTTATTTGTTAAAAGTCAATTTTTGCATAAGGCGCGCCACAAATCTTGGCTACAAAACAGCTATTGAACATTTCCACCATTTTTGTTCAAGGTTATGTGATACAGTTCATTGAGTACTTGTCACAAAAGTTGTCACAGCACAATCTGTCATTATATAGACATTTATCCACCTTATTAGAATGCAAAAGTAAGCTATTTCCTGTGAATGTGCAAGACTTATGTGTAAATATATTATAGGTAAATAACTAGAAGAATAACAAAGAAATTCTCAATAAATGTAATAATAAATTAAAATAATATGATAACATACAAACTTGCAACATCAAGCAGCCTAACAGACTGTCTGACACCACAGTCCTTGCATATTCAAGTTAACTGTATCCTCTCTTACATTAAAAATAAGGTGGATAGGCTTTTTTAGATAAATTTAAACAGCAAAATGAAAAATTCAAATAAAATAATTTATATAAATGTGTAACATTTAAAACACTTATGACAACTAAGCCCTTCTCTTCTATAATGGTTACTGTTCTATTTTCACATGCCTGATTTTGACATGGTTAGAAAAGAGTAGGATGTTATAGCGCATAATCAGAAGAATTTCAATATAATGTGAACATAAACTGCTTATGACCCCCATAAACATCCCAGCCGCTAATCAATCACTGCAACGCCCTTTTAAAACTATATAGATCTAGCTTCTTTCTGAGCTTAGGATGTACAGTGGATATGGCTAAGCTCCCATAATACTGCCGTCTCTACCCAGTGGACCCGTAACTCACAACTAATGGACCCTGCAAGACCCTCCCAGGGGCTTTTTCCAGTTCTGGTAATAGCCTTTGACCTAACCTTCCTCTTTCTCTGAGCCCATGTGAGATAGTGGGGAGGAAGCGGTTAACCTTCCTCCTCAAACCCTCATCTTCCCAACGGGAGCTATTAAACACGTTTTTTAAAGCATTATCAGGGCTGCATGTGATGGCCAAATAGAATTTTAACACACGACAGGGTATCCGTTGGACACTTTTCCCCATAATCCTTTTAGGATTAGTTTAATTCAGAATTGAAATTTCCTGATAAATTTACTCACCCCCATGTCATCCAAGATGTTTATGTCTTTCTTTCTTCAGTCAAAAAGAAATTAGGGTTTTTGAGGAAAACATTCCAGGATTTTTCTCCAAATAGTGGACTTCACTACTATTGTACTGGGGTACAACGGGTTGAAGATCCAAATTGCAGTTTCATTGCAGCTTCAAAGGGTTCTACGTGATCCCAGATGAGGAATAAGGGTATTTTGTAACAAAATGGTCATTTTCTAAAAATAAAAATAAAAATGTATATAGTTTTTTAACCACAAATGCTCTTCACTCAAAAAAATTAACTTTCACTGTTGTTAGTTTCACACAAACCACTCTTGTTCACATTACTTAAAAAACTCATGTAACTACATGAACGTAATTTAAATGCATTGTTTCTACTAAAATTGATTGTCAGCTTTACTTAGTAAGTGTTTGTTCAGTCAACTTAACATTGCTGTGTGAAACGCACACATTATTGTTGACATAACTAACTGTGCAGTGGATCCGTAGTTCCCAGCATGCTTTGCAAGGGACTGCATTAGGAGAGTAAATTTAGGGATTAAAGTGTTTTTCAGTAAAGGGAAAAATGTTGTTAGTTTATGTTAGTGTTTAATGTTCAGTTATGTTGGACATTTAGAGAAGTTTCTGTAATGTTTTTGAATTTTGTGGTTACCGTCATGCAGAAGAGTGTCGCCTGTGTTTAGGCTGTGCACACTCATAGTTGCATGTTTATAGGATGAAATTCCTGTTCTCAATTCAATTGAGTTTGTTCAATTAGTTATTTTTTGAGTGCATTTTGGGGTGAGGGGCTGCATTCTGATATGTTGTATCCTTTTTATTTAAATGATTATTCAAAAAAAAAATGTGTTCACCTTACGTAATCAACATAACATTATTAAGTAAACCGCACATATAAATATTATGTAACAGTGACATTCAAATGATTTTTATTTACTCAAAGAAATTTTGTCAGCTTTACTTAAATTTCTTTTGTTCATTCAACTAAATAGTTTTTTGTACAGATTACTCAATATTGTTGCGTGGAACCACTTGACACTTATTTTTTAAGTAAATCCAACAATAAATTTTTTGAGTGTTCTTGCACTGCTCTGCGATGCACCACGCATTATGTAATCACGTTGGTAAGGTAATGTGTGACGTAGGCGGAAACTCTTCCAACTGCAAAATCATTTCCTTTTTTTGTAAAGGCCATCTCAATTAGTCTTTACACGTTTGCTTTGTAGACACTGGATCGTTACTTTTCCAATGTGATTACATAATGTGTGGCGCATCACAGAGCAGTGCAAGACGAGCATTTGTGGGTAATTTTTTTTTTTTTTTTTTTTTTTTTTTAGAAAATGACCAATCTTTTTCCTAGACCAGACCCTTATTCCCATAAGTCCACTATATTGAGAAAAATCCTGGAATGTTTTCCTCATAAATCTTAATTTCTTTTCGACCGATGAAAGAAAAATCTTGGATGACATGGGGGAGGGGGATTATCAGGAAATTTTAATTGTGAAGTGAACTAATCCTTTGCCATTGCTAACCATGCCATAGTATGCACTGCTTAAGTTCTTGTATATTTATGTATATTATCTCCCAAGCATAATGCTGGCAAGATACTGAGAGTTATCTGACATGCAGCACGCTGACAGACATATGGAAACTTTCTGTTATGTTAAAAGGCCTTTTCTCCTGAATTATTCAACAATATGCTTGGTTTTTTTCACCATAAACACCTTAGAACAAAGCTTCCATCTGTGTGTGAGTGCGAGTGTGTGTGTGTGTGTGTGCGCAGATAAACAGCACTCAAACAGACGCCATGGAAAATGGGACTGGCATAGCTGCTGGTGCTGTGCTGTGACGGCAGTATTTTCTAATCAGATATGTTACAAGAGATTCACCTCACATGATATGATAGCATACTGTGTAAGTAACCAAATACACACGCTCACACAGATGGAACAGTGCTTTAAGTTGTTTATGGGAAACAATGGCAGATTGTAGCTCAGATGCAGGGGTATCAGAGAAGAAAAGTGTCTGGAAGTTAACTTTCAATGTTTATTAAGTAAATATTTTTTTTTAGCCCGTTCATTGCACCGAACCTGTCCGGGTTTGAGGTCTTTTTGGCTTTATCGTTACTGCTCAACTGCTCCATTTTCTAAAGACACTATTTGTGGGAATATGTGGATCTTTTGACTTGTCTTAAAGAAGGGCTTTGTTTTTAGTTCATCTCCCAAAGAGAATATGTTGATGAAGGTTTAGACCACTAATAATAATATCAGACATATTGGGGACACCCATGACTTATATACCTATGCAAATATTATGTAAATATGCCGCATATCAATTTCAGAAGTTTGAAAAAGACCTGACTTCCCATTCTAGGACAAACTGACTCGCAGAAATCAACCCGCCTGCCCCAAGTGTTTCAGAGAGTCATACAAATTTGAACATTTTGTCATTATTTACTCTTACCCTCATGTTGTTTCATGTTTTTGATGTGTTTTGAGGCACCAGGTTTGAATGTGCACAAGCATGAAAGAAATTTGAGAGCTATACGATGGAAGGGAAGATAATGTACTTACATTTTCAGCATTGTCCTCATGATAATTTTAAGTTAAAATTTAATTTTAACTTCTCATAATTTTAAGGTTATTTTTTCACAAATAGTTTTTTTCCCTACAACTGAGTTTAAAAAAAAAAAAAAAATTTCAATTTATCCAGAATCGTGCAGCTCTATTACATGGGAACATTTTATTTTGAGTTCAACAGAATGAAAAAAAACAAAAAAAACAAAAAAAAAAAAACATGCTGGTTTGAAATGATATGAAGGTGAGAAAATAATGTTTTATATATATATATATATATATATATATATATATATATATATATATATATATATATATATATATATAATTTTTTTTTTTTTTTTTTTTTTTTTGTGAACTTTTCCTGGAAGAATCTGAGTGCAGATTTGATGACCCCATGGACTAGAGAGTTCATGGCTCACTGATGACTGGTGATTGCATGCTCTGGTAAAAGCAGTTTTCATTGCTGAATGAATAAACATTTAAGCATGTTTGGAATTAGCTGAAGCAACATCAACAAAAACTTGCGGTCTTGCTCGCAGATGGAAACTCTCTGATTAAAGATATGACTTAAGGTTATCACCATACTTTTGAACTCTCCTTTGCCTCTTTCTCCCCTACACTGTTTATTAATCTTTCTTTGCCTCTGTGTTTCTCTGTGACGCTCTGATCATTTGCAGAGCTTTTAAGTCCCACGTCATGAATGCAAGGGAACAGGCAACGATGAGCGTTATGATCAATCACACAAAATCTAATTATGCTAAGCTAAGTACTTTGAGAGTGAACATAAGGAGAGAGAGAACAGTTTATACTTTGTGGGTCTGATATCAGAAATCTTACTCCGTAGATGTGCATTTTGAGAAATCACCTAAAGGGGAAGATTGACAGATGAAGTTTTAAACTCATAATGTACGTTTAACAGTGCCAAATCCCCCCACAAGGCACTATGGGAGTCTCTAACCGCAGGCAGTGTCACATTTAGAACCTGGAATCTGAATTTATCGCCTTCTGCAGTGGAAATGCTCTAAATTCAAATTCAATTACTGTGTAAACTCTTTGGAAGAAAGGCAAGCTTGGAGGAGCGGGTAACTGTAACTTTATATCAGTGTTCATGTGAGTGCAAACTACAAACTAGTTCAGAGACCAAGCTGTTCTCAGCATTAATCTAGTTCATGGCCGTGGGTTTGGTTTATTGGTAGGGACATTTTAAATCAGTTAGACTATACAGATGTACACATGAATTCTAAATTCTGCAGTGTTTTCCTTTCATATAAACAGTCTAGACACTTGACTCTTAAACTGAAAATTCTATTTTAAAAAAGCATGTCATCTCAATAAGCTGTAGCGATGTATATACACTACTGTTTACATTTTTTAAAACATTTCTTATGATTATCAAAGTTGAAAACAGCTATTTTTGTACTTTTATATTTTAATTCTTTTTGATACTCAGAATTCAACACGATCACATGAGAATGCGTATCAATACTACGAGTTTGTAATCTCGTAGAATATATACGGCAAAATGAGTTTTGGCGTGCTTATGGTACGCGGTTTTTCGCGTACATATGATACGCACTTTATGGTGTGTATATGATACGCTCTTGGGTAGGATGGGGGTGGGGGAGTGGGGGTTTCGTACGTATAGTACGCCATAAAGTGCGTATCATATGCACGCGAAAAACTGCGTACCATAAGCACACCAAAACTCATTTTGCCGTATATATTCTACGAGATTACAAACTCGTACTATTGAGACGCATTTTCGTGTGATCGGGCTCCAGAATTCTAGGATGAATAGAAGGTTCAAAAGAATAGCATTTCATTTGAAAGAAAGTTTTTACTGTCATGGATCAGTTTTATTTGATCTAATGCATCCTTGCTAAATAAACTATATATTTCAAATTAAACAGACAGATTTGATCAGAGATGCATGATCTTGTGTAGTTTTATTTATTTATTTTTTGTAAGATAAAGTCTTTAAGCTATTAAATGTCATAGTTTAATGAATAATTTATAAAAGGGAATAAAATATCTTCATTTTACAAATGAAAACATGATACTTGTATTGCACTTGTGTAATCTACGCAATCCACGCTCATGATGTAGTACCACGTTCATTAGAGCATAAGGAAGTTTAGATGCACATGTAACAATCTGCAGCATCATGCTGTAAAAACAGTAAAAATGAGGATGATCCCTGAGTGGGGTCATCTATCTGTTTTAAAAACCTTTCTTTACATCTGACCATTCCTCTGCAAGCAGTGAACCTGAGCTGCTCTTGCCTGTCCAGGAAATTGATTCCACCCCTTCCAGCTGATGCCCACCATCTTTGTCTTCCTCTTTCTTTTTGTCCTTTCTCTTTCTTTCTTTCTTTCTTTCTCTTCCTCTCTCCCTCTCTTGCCTCCTCTTTGCCCCCTACCAATCTCTGTCTCTCTCTTCTCCTCCTCACCACGGCAGAGAGGCAAGTGCCAATTCTTCCGAGTAATTTGCGAGCTGGGCGGTTGATGGGATTGGTGGATTGCGGCACCTGGCGCTGTTTTGCATTGTCAGCCAAATAATCTGTGATTTATCACTCCAGAGATGAGCTGAGAGTGGAGGAAGACACAGAACAGAAAGAGTGGAATTGAAGTGGAGAAAAGAACAGAAAACTGACAGGAAAAGCAGCATTCTGCTGGAAAAAGAAATGAAGCGGAAAAGAGCTGCCGAGATCAACACAACGCATGATATTTTAAATGAGTAAAGTCATAAATATAAATATATACTTCCTGTATATTTTAGGCTTCTTCTTAAGTACTTATTTGTTTTTGTTTTTCTCTATATTCTCTCCAAATTTCAGGTCCTAAAGGTCCAAATGGCCAAACACGATTCATTTTATAGAGGTATTAGAAAACCTCCAATTGTTTTTTGGGTTGTTCGCCTTTCTTGTTGAGACATAATTTTCTCTTTATAGTGCTCGTCTCCACAAAGAAACACTGGCCTTCATCTCTCTCTCTCTCATTGCCCAGTCTCCTCTCCCCCTCTCTTTAAAATAGAGACAGAGATTAAATCGATTTTTCAGTGTCGTCAAATCCATGGCTCAGCTCTTTGGCTTTGACGAAGGGAAGTGTTTATACAGGTTCGTTCCGAAGTCACGAAATAATACACCATCAGCCGCAAGATGAGAGGAAAGGAGAGAGAAAACTGGATAAACTAAGTATACAAGACTGAGCAAGACCAGTTTCAAGGAAGACTTGTGTTAATAATATATTATATTATTTGTGTTTTTTTTATATATATACAGTATACAATAATATACAGTAATGATTTAATTAAAATATTTAATTAAATTAGTATATAGTCTATTGCGCTGCCTGTTTGCAAAGTATGCACTCGCAAACACTTTGCACTCGATCCGCTTGTGATCCGATGTTTTCAGTGTCCCAGGGGCCATTTACACAACATCATTTTCAACTAAAAATACAACAACAACAACAACAACAACAACAACAAAAAAAGCGTTTTGGCCCTTCATTTACACGACAACAGCGTTTTGGGGGGCTGAAAATGCAAACTTTTGAAAATGGGTTTGAAGGTGCAAGTTTTTGAATTCTAGTTATTGTCTCTGTGTAAACTACAAAAAATTTGTAACGGTAATGTCATGCGCATGCGTATCACATGTTCAGTCTATAGGCACTGTAGAAGAATGCGTATGTGCGTAGTGTTTCTTTACAAAGTGACATCGCCAACTACTGGCCTGGCATGCGTGATACAGCTTTTTTAGTCTTTTTCATAGATCCCTGTGAACGGGGGTCTTTTGACAATGTTTTCATTTCTCATTTCGCAAAGGAAAAGCTTTTCCATTTTTAGTACATCAGTGTCATGTAAACACACCCTTAACGCGGCTCGGGTTACAGAAAATCTGCTGTGAGTTTAATGTACATTTGGAACACAGCGGGTATCGATTACGCACTGTTTTCACATTTGAAAAATTCGCTGATGATTACAGCATTTAAGTAGATTTGTCATGAGTTGCGTTTGTAAACTGGTTTTCACAAAAACTGCAATTTTCCGCAAAAATAAAAGCTGAAGGTTTTATCTCTTGCAAGTGAAAAAATTAGGACAAAGTATCCCAGCTGCAATGTAAATTAAAACAATATACTTTTTATGAAATATTAATTTTTCATTTATATTTGCTTTGCAGTAAACATTAGTTTTAGGGATAATAACAATAATAATAATATTAAAATATTGTTATTGTTATAATTATAATATTCCAATTGTTTGGCTTCCTAAAACACCAGTGTGAATGTGATATAGACTGAGACACTATAGCACAACTAAAAAGAGGTTTTAGTCCACTTTAAAGTCCATATACAAGTCAATGCAAGGACTTTTTACTGGACACAATTTGGACACCGAGCATGGGTTGGAGCTCTTAATTTTGAACTCTCAAATTGCTCCAGACTGATGCATTTAACTTTAAAGGTGCCCTCGAATGAAAAATTGAATTTATCTTGGCATAGTCAAATAACAAGAGTTCAGTACATGGAAATGACATACAGTGAGTCTCAAACTCCATTGTTTCCTCCTTCTTATATAAATCTCATTTGTTTAAAAGACCTCCGAAGAACAGGCGAATCTCAACATAACACCGACTGTTACGTAACAGTCGGGGTGTACGCCCTAATATTTGCATATGCCAGCCCATGTTCCCAACATTATGAAAGGCATTAGACAAGGGCAGAACGTCTGGATCTGCACAGGTGAATCAACAGACTAGGTAAGCAAGCAAGAACAATAGCGAAAAATGGCAGATGGAGCAATAATAACTGACATGATCCATAATAGCATGATATTTTTAGTGATATTTGTAAATTGTCTTTCTAAATGTTTCGTTAGCATGTTGCTAATGTACTGTTAAATGTGGTTAAAGTTACCATCGTTTCTTACTGTATTCACGAAGACAAGAGAGCCGTCGCTATTTTCATTATTAAACACTTGCAGTCTGTATAATTCACAAACACAACTTCATTCTTTATAAATCTCTCCAACAGTGTAGCATTAGCCATTAGCCACGGAGCACAGCCTCAAATTCACTCAGAATCAAATGTAAACAATATAACAGTATACAATACTCACATAATCCGACGCATGCATGCCGCATGCATGACGAACACTTTGTAAAGATCCATTTGAGGGTTATATTAGCTGTGTAAACTTTGTTTATGCCCTGTTCAAGGCAAGCGCAAGCTCCGTGGGCGTGGAGCACGAGAATTAAAGGGCCAGTAGCCCTGAATCGGCTCATTTATAATGATGCCCCAAAATAGGCAGTTAAAAAAATGAATTAAAAAAAATCTATGGGGTATTTTGAGCTAAAACTTCACAGACACATTCAGGGGACACCTTAGACTTATATTACATCTTTTTTTTTAAAAAGTTCTAGGGCACCTTTAAAATGCATTACATTTTCTTATATACGCACTGTCTTTGTATTGTTTTTGCATGTGCATTTCATTTTGTAGATTTTCAAGTGTGCTATTTTTTTTTTTTTTTTTATTTATTAAATAATTTAAAATTAAAGTCTGAAAATCTCCCATTGACTTACATTGTAAAAATGTTGAGCATACAAATTTAACCAGCAATGATAATGCCACTGCAATATTTGCATATACAACTATATGCCATTTTATTTTAAAAATGGTGTCGCGATATACAGTACGTCTCTTATTCAAACTGACAGAAAACACGATTCAAACGGTGTCATTATAGTAACAGTGGCCATTTCATTTTATTACCACTTTTATTTTTCTGCTTTGCGAGTACAGATTTTTCTAGTGCTGTTTCTCTGGTGTTTCAATAAATGTAAATCTAGTCAAATATGCTGGTTATTTGGAACTTTGGTGGTTTATACAATTATCAACCTCAGAGGAAAAGTGTGATGCTGTCCCAGCTTCCAAAATGTTTTTCTCATGTCATGTTTTTGATGTTCTGATATGGCCACATGCCACTTTAGCTGCCATTTTCCTGTGTCATTAGCCTTGCGGTCCTCAGACCTGACACAGTCATTTCTGTTGCAGAGAATGATGGGGTGGCGGCTCTTAGAACAACAGTGGAGATGATCAGAAAGATGGGTGAATTGAAAAAGGTGCAAATTGCAAGAACAGAGATGGAAGCAAAGGTAGAGAAATTGAGCGTAGCGTCCTTGCAGGGAATTCTGGGTAATTGCTCTTTCAAGAGTCACACACATATACACAAAAACTTGAGGGCTTCTAGAGGGTGCCTTTTATCAACTGTCGTTGTCTGTGTTTGTGTGGCAGAACATTACATCCTATATGAAAAGATCCACAGCATGGGATCTGTTATACATCCTCTCAGGGCTGTAGTGTGATAGAAAATACGGTTTGTACAGTATAAAAACCATTATGACTACGGAATGTCCCCACAATTCACAAAAACAAATTTGTGTGTGTGTGTGTGTGTGTGTGTGTGTGTGTAGGTGGGTGTGTAAGAGAGACGGGTGTGTAAGAGAGACAGTGCATTTACTTTGATGAAATGACATTTATATCTCATATTTTCATTCTAATTGCTTGCGTTGAATGAATCATAGTGCATTTTAGTTGGTCTTGCTTTTAAAAGGGTCTTTGTTTAACTGTCTGTTTAGAATGGCAATTCAATCTATCTTTTTCTGTCTCTTTTGCTCTCCACCTCCAGATCAAGTATTCCCAGATCTCTTGACATTATATATTTTTTTCTAAATTATTTGCTTCTGTTAATTTGGTTTAGTGTAAAAGTGCACATTCAAGTACCAAACATATGGTGTACATCAGAATTAGGAATAATATAAGGAATAATATAAATATAAAATTAAGTTTATACTGTAACAATGACGTCTAGCCTTCGGGTATTTCTCAATTGAGTAATCGTTGCTTCGTGTTCTTAACAGTAAAGAGTCAGCAGTAATATATGCATAGAGCAAAGTTTTTCAGGTATCTAACCACAGTTAATTGCAAGTAAACATTCAGAAATTAGTTATCAAATGTAAAATGAAATAATCTTAAATGATTGCATTGTATTGCAAAACGTAGAAAAGCATGGTTTGACAGTGCAAAAAAAATTAGTTGTTACTTGGTACAGTACTGCAAAAGATGGGCATTGATACTTTTTTTTTTATTATTCATCTAGTCAAGTGAATCAAGTGTGGTCTGCTCTGAATATCTGTGTTCACTGTTCTTATTTCTTTTTCAGCTCTCTTTATCTCTCGCTTTTTTTATTGTTAGGTGATCATTCTTTACGGGAAGTATGCTAAGGAACACGTTTATGAAATAAAAGCACTTGGCAAACCACAAAATCTTGAGCATTTTGAGCCGTACATGACACACATGCATGTTCATTTCAAATCTCAGTGTGCCCCTGTGGTGACCCTGAGCTGTAATAGTGAGATGTGACTGCTTCACGCTGCTTGAGCTTGTGTGTGTGTGTGATTTACCGGTAGGAAAATGATGGTGCTCTGTTCGCCATGACAACGTCACAGAGACACAGCCCATCAAAGTGTCATAAACGTCCAGCGGATACAGACCACCATTAATAATGACAGAGTAAAGAGGGCAAAATATAGAAAAAAGATGGGGAAAAATGAAGTCCATATAAAAAAGAAGAGGAAAAAGACAGGGAGACTAACAAGGAGACACTCAATAGGCTGTTTTCCCAGTTTTCACATAATTATGTAAAAAAAGATCTCTCCATTTTCTTCAGAAGTGTAATTGTGGATAGTGCTGGGGAAAAAATATAGCAAATGCCACTGCCATTACAAACTGAACAAACAAAACAATCACAACTGTTCGATCCATCTCTACTTCACTTTTCCATGTCTTTCTGTTTCTCTTACACTGCAGGTATCTGTTGGTTGTGATGAGGTGTTGGTGAGTGGGAAAGAGATGAGGGGGCGTGTCTCTCTTCAAGTGAACTTTACCTACCTCTATATGACCAGCCAATTAGAGCTCACTGTTTGGGTGCCACGGTTACCGCTCCAGATTGAGGTCTCTAATGACAAGCTCAGCCAAGTCAAAGGATGGAGGGTGCCCATCATCACCAACAAGAGGTGTGTGTGTGTGAGCAAGCAAAAGGTATATTTATATAAATGTGTGTGAGCAGACATCAGAGGAGAAGGACACACTGTTTTTAGCCACATAGATCCAGCAACATCCCTTTCATTTTCATGGTATTTGCTCTGTGTTTGTGTGTGTGGATATATGTCTGTTTTTTTCACAGCCCAATTCTTCTTGTTGGCCTTCAGTCTGTCTGCTGGGCCCATTTTTCAATTTGGCCAATTTCTGTCTCTCTGCCTGTAACAACAAAACCACTGTTAACACCAGGAACCACATGCACACGCACATACACATACAAACGCACACGCACACACACACACCCCACGCAATGCTTCCCCCTAGGTGAACTAGAAATTTGAAGTAATCACAGTTTCAGAGAGAAAAATAAAATGTAGGAAAAGAACAGACAAGGCAAGGAAAACAAAACAAAACCCAACAGAAAAAGCAGAGAAAATACTAATAAAAAGAATAAATTCAAAATAAATAAAATTTAAAAAAAGAAAGGAAAAGAAAAAAACAAACAAACAAAAGAAAAACAAAACAAAATAAAATTGGATAATTTCTGGAGATCAGACTGTTTTTCTTTCTTTCTTTCTTTCTTTCTTTCTTTCTTTCTTTCTTTCTTTCTTTCTTTCTTTCTTTCTTTTAATGGAATGTATTAATTGACAAGAGTGAAAATGAGATGTGAGAACAAGTAAATAATGATTTAAATGACCTCACACAGAGCTGGAATATAGTGTACAGGCTGTTTGGACTAGTATTTTGGTATATTTGTGTTGCTTTTTTCCTAATTTTTTGAGCTTGACAACCCCTGTCTCAGTTCTGTAAGGAAAAGTCCTTCATGACCAATCTGCCTTGCATCTTTTGCTGTGCTGAGTTTCATGTAAGAAAGAAAGTCTTACAGGTTTGGAACAACATGAAAGTATATAAAAGATGTGTGAACTCTCCTTTTTAGGAAACCGTGAAGCACAAGGAGAGTTTTTTGTTTTTTCTATTTTTTTTGTAATACATTGTATTTTATTATTGTAATAATCTTATTACTAGTAAATCATTATTTCAACTTAAACAACCCAACCCAAAATCAACCCATTTGTGTTTTGTTTATTGAATATTATGATGATTATACATAATAGCATTTCAATAATAATGTTTCTGTCCTTGTACTTCAGGCCTTGTGCTTTCTAATCATGTAGATTTGAAATTTCTTAACTTATTTGCTTTCTGTATTGCACAGGCCGACCCGGGACAGTGAGGACGATGAGGAGGATGAGAGGAAGGGCAGAGGCTGTGCCCTGCAGTATCAGTATGCTCTGGTGCGTGTTCTCACACACTTCGTAGCCGAGCCAGCTGACCCTGGTGGGGAGCTTGTCCACATGCTGGGTCCTGATTGGTCAGCCGACATCACAGAGATGGTCCTGGATTTCCTAAAAGTGGAAGATACACGCATTGCTCGACTAATTGATGGAAGGGTGCTGGTGGGAAGAGACGTGGGCATGACCACAATACAGGTATCTATCTATCTATCTATCTATCTATCTATCTATCTATCTATCTATCTATCTATCTATCTATCTATCTATCTATCTATCTATCTATCTATCTATCTATCTATCTATCTATCTATCTATCTATCTATCTATCTATCTATCTATCTATCTATCCATCTATCTATCTATCCATCCATCTATCTATCTATCCATCCATCCATCCATCCATCCATCCATCCATCCATCCATCCATCCATCCATCCATCCATCCATCCATCCATCCATCCATCCATCCATCCATCCATCACAGTATAAGCATTCCCTGGGAATCAAATCCATGCCTTTGACACCTTTGACAAATAAAGAAAGAACCTGAGAGATAGTAACACCTCCCTTGTCAAACACACCGGAAATATTCACCCCTCATTGCAAAGATGTTAGTGCGTGTGAGTGATAACAAGCACGTTTGCCTACAGGTGTTAAAATCTCAGCTGTGTTGATTATTCATTCCCGAGTCAAGTGTTCTGTTGGGAACCCATTGACTAAGAGGCCCCTGTGTGTTTATGTTCATTTTCTCTCCATGTGTGTTTTCATGTCTGTCAGTCTCCATTTGCACTTTATCATGTTTCACATGCTGGTCCAAATGTGTGATGGTTATATAAGACCTCGAATGTGGTTATGAGCTTGTTATGTTTATAGTTTTGTGTGGAATTCTCTTCATTTTTTTTCATGTTGTCTCACTCCCTATCATTTAGGCTTTTGCCACCCCTTTGATTTGCTGCCATTTTTGTTATTTTTTTTCCTTTCCTCCCCTCAGCTTGGGAATCCTCATGGTGTCAGTTATGTCCACACTAACAGAATATGATGCTCGACGATGACACGTTGATTCTGAGAGCTCTTTGTACACCTGTCACACTGCCTGTCTGTCATAGTAAAGCAATTGCAAAGAGTCAGTTTGTATCTCCTCGCCTTTGCTTTACTTTTGTAAGAATGGGAGATATTATATAATGGAAACAGGGACAGGAAAGGGTTATAGATAGATAGATAGATAGATGGATAGATGGATATATAGATAGATAGATAGATAGATAGATAGATAGATAGATAGATAGATAGATAGATAGATAGATAGATAGATAGATAGATAGATAGATAGATAGATAGATAGATAGATAGATAGATAGATAGATAGGCACAGAGTGTCACCTGCATTTTTTCAGCACTATGTGAGGTTTGGATCATTGATGTCTCCATTTTCTCCATCTTTGTATTTCCTAGGTGATATCCCCTTTGTCTGACTCCATTCTGGCTGAGAAGGCCATCAGAGTGCTGGATGATAAAGTGACCATCAGTGATCTGGGAGTTCAGCTGGTGGGCTCTTTGAGTCTCTCGCTGCAGCCCAGTTCCACCAACAACAGAGCCTTTTACATCACAACAACTGCTCAGGACCTGTTGCACACACCCAAACAGGTGAGAGCCATGAGAAGTGACCAACAGAATAATTAATTTTACTATCATAAAGTACTCTGAATTATATGGAAGAAAATCATATAGAATGCTGTGAATTAGCTATGAAATTCTAAAAAGGGAAGTTCAGGCTGTTGTAGACATTAGGGGCTATTGTAAATTGGCTGGAGTGTTCTGGGACTAGATGTTTTTAGAGTGTTGTAGAGGCTATAATCAATTGAATTGACTTGAAAATTTTAGAAATGAAAATGGAAGTTACTGTGAATTGGCAGCAGCGATCTAACTAGAAATTTAGGTAATGCAAATGTCCTGTAACTTTCTGAAATTAGAAGTTGAGTCTATTGAAAATTGGATGGAATGTTTTAGAAAAATGTTTGCTGTGTCACTATGTTTTCAACATCAAGCAGTATAACAGATTGTTTTTGTAGAGTGAAAATAACCAAGCGGCTGACAACAGAAGCCTTGCACGTTCAAGTAACAAGTGACAGAGCCTGCTCTTAAATAAAAAATAAAATGGATAGAACCAAAAATTGAAGCTGCCCTGAATTTATCGAAACGTTCTAGAACTTTGAGGTTACTGTGAATTAGCTGGAATGTTCAAGAACTAGAACATGAGGCTGGGAGAACAAACTAAAATTGCAGCTGTCAGTGACAATTGTCTAAAGTTTTTAGGAATTAAGTTGAGGCCGGTGTGTTAATTTAAAAGAGCAGTGCAGTTTGAAAGCATTTGTTGGGAAACCTTTAAAGCTTAAACAGCTGCAAGGAAGCCTGCTGATTAACAAAAGTGTCCACATGCAAGAGCTCTACATCAGAAATAGGCTCTAATATTGTGACACTTCAGAATATATTTTCATTCATGCCACCTGGTTAAGTTTTATTAAGGAGTCTGTGGCTAGGGAGAGAGGGAGAGATATTAGAGTCAAAATGTAGCGACTAAAATATTCAATAAAAAGTTGAGTAAAGGAACAACTTGGAAAAAAGCAGACTGCTTTTCACATACTTTCCTGACCATGCAACATTTTAAACCAGTCATTGTAAAGCACACCTATCAACCTTCCACAGTCTCCCCTGCCAACAGTACAGATACCATTGCAGAAATAATCCAGTATGCAAACACATTCGGCAAGATGGCCTCTGTTTGCTCTATTAACCTGTGGCCCCTCTATTGAGGCACTGGTGTGCGTTTTGGCAGGCCTTATTGTAACTGAGAAGTGAATAGCTCTAATATTCTACTTCCACCTACAGTGCTGTTTGGAATCATCTAATTAAAGTATTTAAAATAGCGGCTTTGCTAAAAATCGAAATGCTTTCCCTGGCTTCTGCCAGAGTTTTCCCACGCACAAGGCCCAAGGTTAACTATGAGTGAATGAGAGTGGGCGGGAAAACACTGCAAGAGTCTCATTTGGAGTTGTTGGCAATTACGGATATTAAGAAAAACGATTTTTGTCTCATTTGAAGAAGCTGGCAAAATCAAGGTGGCCACATATCTGGAGATTGTTCTTGTACACTATTTTTGACACTAGCGTAGTTGATCTCCAGTTTGCGTTTTCACTGTCTCGAGCGTTTGTGATTAACTCCACACACTCCACATCCTATATAATTATAATCCAAATCCTATAATTACCTCTCTCTTTCCTAGCATAGTATTTAGTATTTATTAAATTATATATGACTACATGTTTAGATAAGCTAAAATTAATTTGCACAGTTCGCAAGTTCTGCTACATATATTTTTGTGTGCTTCTGGAAAACTTGACTTGAAAACCACTCAAAAATGAAAATGGTTTCATTGTTTACACACTTTAATGTCATTCTGAACTGTATGATTTTATTTCTTCTGTGGAAATTTTGAATAATAAACATGATTTTGTCCCCCATATATTGAGGTTTTAATGTTCTACAAGGACAAATAAAGTCATACAGGTTTAGAACAACATGGGTGAGTAAACCATGACAGAATTTTGACTTTTGAGTGAACTATCCATTTAAAGCAACTCTTTTCAGCCTCATAATACTGTTGAGTTGTGTTTCCCTGTAGTTGATGGTGATGAAAGATGTGAAACATCATTTGTTTCAGCAGGGAGTTATTCCAGAAGATGATACTGCCACCTTGAATTTGATGCTGTAACCGAAGAAAAAAAAAAAAAAAAAATGGCATGCAACTCCATTCTGTACTGTTAATGTAGTCTTTTTACTGCAGGACTTCCTGCTGGGCATGCACAGTCAAGTGAAGAGGAAGTTTATTGTTTTCAGCATGCCAACTTAATTGCCTCTTCCTTTTTATTTGATGTATAAATGACTGAGCCTTTTAAAGGTAAATCTTAACTTGTAGTGCCCCTGCATTTATCGTGGGAAATTTTTTAAAACATTTATTAAGAGAAATAATCTTGACAGCATGGCTATTAGATGTCAGTTCCAATCACAGGCAGTTTGTGCTCTGATTCACATGTTTAGGGATTTGAAATGCTTTCAGAGCAGAAACCCTAAATGGCATATACACTAAATAAAACGTAACTCTCCTAAGACGACGATGCAGTACCTATATAAATAAGAATGTTTCTAACGTTTAACTCATTCAGTTTTGTTGTTAAAGAGATAGTTCACCCAAAATGAAAATTCAGTCATCATTTCCATGCAATTACAATGAATGGATACTGAGTCTTGAAGAGACTTCAAAAAGGATGCAAAACTCTGTAAAAGTATCATAAAAGTGGTCCGTATGACTCATGCACTATATATAGTAACTAATCTTCTCCTCACCTTCTGTTAACCTGAGACTGAGTCATTGATTTGAGAAGCAGATTTGTAAGCAAATCGTTCAGACTGGTTTTGTGAACTGGATCAACCAATTCAATAAAAATATTCAAAAGAATTCTTTAATGATTTCTAATCTTGTGTTTGACAAAAAGTTGTATGAGTTTGAAACAACACTGGACTGAGTATATGATGCTGAATTTACATTTTGGGCAAACTTATCCTTTAAACCATGTTTCTATTTCTCACCGACTCTCTGTTTTATTATAGGAGGCCATTATCAGTGCATGGATTCAGTACAGCGATGGCTCTGTGACCCCTCTCGACATCTATGACCCCAAAGACTTTACTCTAACCATCACCTCGCTGGATGAGAGTGTGGTCTCCACCTATCAGGAGCAATCCCAGCGCTGGCCTGTGGTAGTGGCAGAAGGCGAGGGCCAGGGGGCGCTGCTGCGCGTGGAGATGATGATCTCAGAAATCTGCCAGAAATCCAAGAGGAAGAGCATTTTGGCAATGGGCATAGGAAACGTACAGGTTAAGTTCGGACAGAACGACCTGGAGCAGAGGAGTGGAACTCAAGAGGAGAACAGTCTGGACAACAGCACAAATGAACAGAGACATAAGGTTCTAGAACCGGATAAAACGAGTGGAGGAGATAGCTGGAAATACACAAACACAGCGGTAGAACGGGAAGAGTCGGTCCTGAAGAAAGTCAGCACGACAGCAAAGACTACTCTAACTAGTCGTTCCGGGGGCAACAAACAGGGTGGGGGACAAAACAACAACCCCGTGGACTACACCAGTTACCCAGCACAGGTGGACTTACCTGGCGGGGCGGAGAGCGACTTGACCCAGGCTCCAAGAGGTCTGTCAGACCTAGAAATCGGTATGTACGCTCTGCTTGGAGTCTTTTGCCTTGCTATCCTCGTCTTCCTCATCAACTGTGTCAGTTTCGCCTTCCGCTACCGCCACAAACAGCTTCCTGTTCTGGAGCAAGGCAACATGAACCACGCCCATGATTGGGTGTGGCTTGGCAATGAAGCGGACCTGATGGATCATCACGGCGATCACGGGCCGCTGCCACACAACGACGAGTGCACGACTGCGATAGATCGCAATGAGGGGTGCGAGGAGAGCAAGTACCTCCTCAACGGGAGCGGCGTTCAGAAAAGCGGCTCTTTGCACGGGCGCGGCATCCCCCATGTGCACTCCGATCCACGGTCTTGTTCGGGAAACGACCCCAGTGGAAAAGTTGAACCCCTTAACAACTCTCCCAGCGCTGCCAAGCGCAAAAGGGTCAAGTTTACTTCCTTTGCCACCGTACTACCAGACGAAGGTGGGCCATATACCAACTCCATCCTAATTGGGAATGAAGATGACATCAAGTGGGTCTGTCAAGACATAGACCTCGGACAGTCGGCCGAGCTTAGAAGCTACATGGAGAGACTGCAAGACAATCTGTAGAAGCTGGAAAGAGAAAGAAAGAAAGGGAAAGCGAGAGGGCGGACACACAAAAACTCACCAGAAATGCCTTTGCACCGTGGGGGGTGGGGGGGGGGACAAGAGGGAGGAATTATTAAAGAATGGATAGTGGATGCAGGGAGTCTCGAGTTAAGTAGGAAATTCACAGAAAGGGGAAACGGGTGAAGAGAGACTGGCACGTTCGCACTGGCTCCTACGATCGGTCCAGGTGGCGCAGAGAGAGCAGCTGCCAATTGGCTTGCGCAGGGACAGAATGCCAGTTATCGACACCCTGAATACACAAGCCCAAACAAGACCAGCGAGAGAAAGAAAGGAAACAAACTTGACAGCTGTACAGAAAATCACACTCCATGAAAGTCAATGAACGTGGGTTGTTATTGCTAATGTAATTTAGTTTTTGGATTTATTTAGATTCAAATCATAGGATTGTGGACGGATACAACAGATCTTATTTTTTTTAGATAATCCCAAGCTTTTTCCAGATTAGTATGTAACTAGACCAAAACAAGCCCTCAAAGCACCCAGCTGGCCCCAGATCCAGGTGTGTGTTTGTTTTTTAACACTTATTTTGTACTGTCTGTCCCTCCTGCGTGAATTCCAAGACGGGGTCGTGGAGGTGTGGGATTCCCCCTGGCTGGAATCTGTACCAGCTATATCTGCACACTCACTGTTTAAGGAGTCGGTGAAAAACACCATAACACCACAGTCCTCCCTCTCCATCTCTCCTCTGGGAGAAAATCACAAGACTTAGATGATGAAAAGCAACATGAGAATACAGACTCCTCATGCACTGTCCATTTGATCAAGTGAATCGGGGAAAAAAAGGACTGAGGAATTTTTTTGAGCCCCATCGGGAGGTTGTTCGTTTGCACAATAAGAATAATACACAAAGTGCATATACTGACCCTCAGCTGATCTGAGACTGGCCCATCTGACTGTCCATACAGCAACTGATCCAGAAGTACAACCTTGACAGTTTGAAGATGCGATGATGAACATGGGACGGACTGTGTAGAAATACAAGCCCACAAAATTGAGCTGTGTGTTATAAAACCATATGATTGCTGTGATAGAAAAATATACAGAGTAGATATGGTCTATTACTCTCCAGTATGGTAAATGTATGAATGTTTCTCTTTTTATTGAGGCGAAATGTACATCATTTGCCCCCTTTTTACATGGCCGGAGCACCTCCCCATGGTTTTTACATGTCCTATAGGTTTTAAAGCAACTTTCTATTTCTGCCTCACTAACCCCAGCATTTACCCGGCTCCTTGAATCCTTGTTGTTTATATTACTGAAGAGTTGTAGGGAAGGACAGATGTGGATACCTTCTCTTTGAAAGCTCAGGTGAAAATACGCTCACAGATGAACGGTGGTAGAATTGAAATGTAGACTGTAAGAATGCAATATTTATTTGTAAGTGTAATATGAGATAGGATGTAAATAAAATGATTCAAAATTTCTTGTGGACACTGAAAGAAGGCTGTTGCCTACATTTTCACTATCGACACACAGAAGAGTCATGGGGCCATTTGAGTGTTTCATATGTCCATATGAATAAAAATGATAGGCGTTAATATGTTTAGACATGTCACAACGTCTGATTCCCCATTTGCACAGGGTTCAGTCTTTTCCTTTGATATATTATTTCTGTTTGTTTCAAAGGGTTTTCATTTAATTAAAACTACAGTTGATGTAGGGGAGAGCAGAGCATATTGAATTGTACATTGTAATTTGGTTATACACATATATATATATATATATATATATATATATATATATATATATATGTGTGTGTGTGTGTGTGTGTGTGTGTGTGTGTGTGTGTTATAAAAAATGTATTACATTATTTTTTTTAAAGCACAAATATTCAATGTAGTATCTCAATTAATTTGAGGTTATAAAATGGCATAATCACAAACTAATTATTAATAGCAAAATGCAATTGTATTTTATTGGATGCATTAAATTGTGTGTAATTTTGAGGAAATGATAAATGATTCATAGGATATATGATTTGATTGTAAATAAATTTGACCCTAAAACTCCAAATTACATAAAACATTTAAATTGGACTTTTAACTTAAAGGGTTAGTTCACCCAAAAATGAAAATTCTGTCATTAATTACTCACCCTCATGTCGTTCCACACCTGTAAGACCTTCGTTCATCTTCGGAACACAAATTAAGATATTTCTGATAAAATCCGACATCTCAGTGAGGCCTTCAATGACAGCAAGTTAATTTAATTAACACTTTCAAACGCCCAGAAAGCAAATAAAGACGTATTTAAAACAGCTCATGTGACTACAGTGTTTCAACCTTAATGTTATGAAGTGACGAGAAAAAAAAATAGACTTTATTCAACAATATCTAGAGATGGACGATTTCAAAACACTGCTTCATGAAGCTTCAAAGCTTCACGAATCTTTTGTCTTTTCGCCAAAGTCACATGATTTCAGTAAAATAGGCTTCGTTACGTCATTAGAATTTCGAAATTTCAATAGTTGACGTGACTTTGGCAGTTTGATACGCACTTCGAACAACTGATTCGAAACAAAAGATTCGTAAAGCTTCGAAGCTTCATGAAGCAGTGTTTTGAAATCGTCCATCACTAGATATTATTGAATAAAGTCATTATTTTGGTTTGGTTTTTTTTGGCTCACAAAAAGGATCCTCGTCGCTTCATAACATTAAGGTTGAACCACTGTAGTCACATGACCTGTTTTAAATACGTCTTTAGTAGCTTTCTGGGCGTCTGAAAGTGTAAATTAACTTGCTGTCAGTGCAGGCCTCACTGAGACGTTGGATTTTATGAAAAATATCTTAATTTGTGTTCCGAAGATGAACGAAGGTCTTACGGGTGTGGAACGGCATGAGGGTGAGTAATAAATTACAGAATTTTTATTTTTGGGGGAACTAATCCTATAAATATGTGTCTGTTAATAAAACTGTCCATTACTATTATTATTATATTTATTATTCTTTATTGCACAGACTTTCCATTGCAAGGGCGAGTACATTGTGCATTTATTGAGTGTTACATTTATACCTGCTCTCCCCTGTCAGAATTGATCTTTGTCATAAACGATGTGTGATTCTATCTATTTGACATGCCTAAAGATACACTGAAACTGAAATACTTAAATATTTTGACATTCGTTTAAAGCAGTGTTTTTCAACTCCAGTCCTCGGGACAATCCTCCCAAGATGTTTTAGATGTCTCCCTATTAAACACACTAAGAAGCTGATGAGTTGAATCGGGTGTTTTAATTAGTGTAAAACATGTAAAACATTCTGGTATGTGGGTCCCCAGGACTGGAGCTGAGAAACATTGGTTTAAGGGACAGCAGTTTAATATAAGTTCATTCCAATAGCTACGAGTTAATGTGGGGATTTTAAACCCCCCTTTTCCCCCTAAAACATGCATACCTCATTTTATCGAGGTGAAGTGATAGGATATCTTGTTTTCCAGGTTTCCTCATGGGATCGGTTTGACTTTTACTGTATGAAGTTTAATTTAGTTCTGGCCTTGACTCTCGGTACAGCAGAGCGACTGTTTTCTTATTACGTTGCTTGGTTTAAGCACTATCCAGTTTATTGTCAGTTGTGACTGTAAATTATGAAGAAACCATATAATAGAATGTGAGAGAGAGATGTTGAGCTCATGTGTTTGCCAAGGCCATCTTTGACACCTCTTCAAACAGAATAATATACTGGATTGTAACAATAACACTCTTCATTCACCATCCACATGAGGCCTTAGATGCAGTGTCACAATGTCTAATGACTCAAGATGGAGAATATGAGCTCATCTTTATTCCGTGTTCATCCGCTTAATAATATTCTGATGTGTTTTCAGATAGTCTATTCCTAAATACTCAACATTTTCTCATAAACCATGTCATATGAGTACCTGTTTTTGTATAAACATGTCCATCTGATAAAGCAACTTCGTGTTCATGTATACAAATCTATATTTTCATATAAATACGTTTTAGCACCTGAAGACGCCATGATTTTGTACAAACATACAGATGTAAAAGCTGAAAGAATGACACACCTGCAACGCTCTACGTTCTCATTTTACGGAAGTACCAATATCCGTTAACGTTACCGTCCCTTTGCTGGTATTTGTTCAGTATTACCCTCATTGTGTACATGCTTTGTCATTAAAGTTGTTACCTACTGACATGGATTTTTTGTTTCTTTAGTTTTCCTTTAGTTTCAGCTTGTCCATTAACTTTTCGAATGTAAGCCAGCTACTTTGAGAACTAGCTAGCTATTCATGTCATATTATCTTGGGAGAACCTGCACCAGATTAATAATATACCAATTTAACTCCTGTTTAGTATTAATAGTACATTAATATATACTTTGGTCACTTAATATTTCAAATAATTTCTGTAGATGTATCCGAGCTACTGTTGTGCATGATGTTTTCAGGTTTTTGGTTCATGAAGGATGAAATTTTGTTTGTCATATATATGTATAGTGTGTGTGATTCTGATGTCTTTTATTTTTCAGTGCAAGGAGAGCAACTTTGATGTACACCAATGACTAAAGTATTGGATGGTACACACCAGACATTCTATTAGCCCCAGTATTAGCATCAGCACAAGGTAAAGTTTGTGTGCAGTAAATTTTGGTAAGATGTACACAACTGTACACATTTCAGTTGGACTGTTTCAACAAAAGATGGCACAAAAATACTCTGTAATGAACCTACTATCTTCCACTTGGACTTCAAAGTCATTTTTAGAAATTTGGACCCATTTTTCCCCTCTCAGAAAAGATGGAACTGTCATTATGTTGCTGGCGCAGAGAAAAGGTAAGAGGCTGCATTATCATTGTTTTACCAAATAGGTGTCATTAATTTAGTCAAGGGGGCTTTCACAGAATATTACTTTTTTTTTTTTTTTTTTTTTTTTTTTTTTTACAAAAAAAATGACGTTCAGTGACATTCCCAGATATAGAACATACATATTAAAAAAAATAATTGGTAACACTTTATAATAACTGCACACTATGAAGCATTAGTTAATAGTTATTTCATCACTTATAAAGCATTAATAGACATTAGTAAGTAGTTTATAAATACAGCTATAATTGCTTTATTCTTGATTTATAAGCATATCTATAATGTGTTTAATAATTGTATTTTCATACTTTATTAATAATCAATTTATCATTTCTAAATTAAGTATTACATTTTTTACAAACCAGTTATTTAGGAGTTGTCAGTAGTTCATTTAGTAAGTGTAAGTAAATGATTAATCAACTATTTAAACATTCATTTATACATCTTATTATTTACTTAGTGTGTTAGTAAATGTTTTATTAACACATATTCCTACTGCAATTCATGATTAATTCAGGTAGTTATAAAACATTCAGAAGTGGTCAGTTAACTATTTTTGTGATCTCATCTAAAGTGAGGACTATTTATGCTTTGTAAAGCTTTTATAAATGAGATTTAAAGGTTCAGTGATCTTCTGCACTGCTGTTCTCTAATGTTTTAAAGTTAGTACCGAGGTAGTTTTGACACTAGGAATATGTTAATAACGCATTTATTAACACACTGAGTAACTAATACTATATGTCTAAATAATAAGATGCATAAATGTACATTTAAATATGTTATTAATCATTTACTTACACTTCCTAAATGATCTTATGAACCACTGACAACTCCTAAATAACTGGTTTGTGAATAATGTAATACATAATTTAGAAATGATAAATTGATCATTAATAAAGTATGAAAATACAATTATTAAACTCATTATAGATATGCTTATAAATCAAGAACAAAGCATTTATAGTTGTATTTATAAATGGCTTACTAATGTCTATTAATGTTTTATAAATGATGAATTAACTATTTACTAATGCTTAACTAATGCTTCATAGCGTGAGTTATTCTAAAGTGTTACCTAATAATTATATAATATAAATTATAAATTAATTACCTTCTTAATAATTTATAGGCTTTTAAGAAGAATATTAAAATTGGTTATACGCTTACTTAAGTTACTTAAAGGGATGGTTCACCCAAAAATGAAAATTATCCCAGAATTTACTCACCCTTAAGCCATCCTAGGTGTATATCTTCTTTCAGACGAACATCCTTAGTCCTCAAGGTTCCTGACAGTGAATGGGGGGCCGCGTTTTGCATAATGCATCCATGCATAAAAAAAAGTAATCCATATGACTCCAGTAGGTTAAGAAAGGTCTTCTAAAGCGAAGCGATGCGTTTTTGTTAGAAAAATATCCTTATTTAAAACTTTATAAATTCAAATAACTAGCTTCCGGCGGATGACCGTACGCAGAATGCGCTAGTCGATTTGCGGTGGAAGAGTATCCTTTGACCTGACATAATGACGAACGTGGAGGCGCAGAGGATAGAGCAAGACAAATCACCGGTCAGTCTAAAATTAAGAGGAGCTTAAATTTGTTGCACAGACCCATTTGTTTGAACTGCGAGAGGCGTCTAAGCTTGCGATACTCCAACATCCTGTGTCATACTGCGTCGTCTTAGTCGACTTGCGCATTCTGCGTACGGTCGTCCACCGGAAGCTAGTTATTTGAATTTATAAAGTTGTAAATATGGATATTTTTCTTACAAAAACACATTGCTTCACTTCAGAAGGCATTTATTAACCCCCTGGAGTCATATGGATTACTTTTTTTTTATGGATGGATGCATTATTTTTGTCTCCCCATTCACAACTATTATAAACCTTGGAGGACTAAGGATATTCTGTATAAACATATCTCCGATTGTGTTTGCCTAAAAGTCATATACACCTAAGATGGCTTGAGGGTGAGTAAATGATGGGATAATTTTCAATTTTGTCTGATCTCTCTCTCTCTCTCTGGCTCTGTAAAGATTGAAAACCCCCGTTTTAATCAATTGGACCATCCTGTTCTTTTAAAGAGCTTTCTAAGTGATTCAAAATGGAAAATTAGCTTCCCCTCACACATCTCTTTTTCCTTTTAAATCGTCTCATTTTCCAGTGACATAAAACAGATGGCTTAGTTTTTCTTGCTCTCTCAGCCACTCTGTTTTTTTTTTCTCCTCCCTTCCTAAACAAATTCTATTCCAATTTAGTGGCTTCCATTAACATGTGTTTCTGCACAGGGCAGTGATTTACTGCTGGTATCAAATACATATTGCCAACCAAGTGAGACATGCAACCTTTCATTTTCACGCCGTCGCGTTACAAATTCGACATGCTACATTAACAAGAAAAATGGCTGTGTTTGGCAAAGCCAATGGGAAGTGGCCTGTGTCTTTAGATGACATTTCGTTTTCATTCCGCATTCATTACTGCGTGCTGTCACTGCCGTGCTTTAAGTTGTAAGAGTGTGAGTGTTTTGCTTTATCGCTGTGAGTCATCACGAATCTGTGTATGTGTTTGTCAGAAACACATAAATGTGGCACTGCTGAAGTGAAACAGACCAAGCTGCCCCAAGTTGAACAAGGACCTTACCTGTGAATGACCACACTTGAGCCTTTGTCTATAAATGATGCTTCACAGAATATTAAAGTAATACGTCTCCATGAGGGGAAAGGAATTGCCCAGAGCAAGAACTTAACTTTTACTCTCTGAAATGAATGCACTTTGTTTAAGGTTTTCAAATGATTGTGGTTCAGGACCCATCAAGTGCTGACCCAGCAGAGACACATTTGAAATATATATAGACAGATAGATGGATAGACTTGCACTATACAAACTATGCATTAAATTATAGATTATATGCTTATTATTTTCATTTTGCAGTGTTTTTCCCTGCTTTATGCGACCCTATTAGAACAGACCTGTGAACCATTTTTTGGGTTGCAACTTGAGCAGTTCAGAACCACTCATTTACAGTATGTTTTGTGTGCGCGCTTTGAACAATGTTGTTTCTCAGAACATCAGCGTTATCATTTGCTTTCATTCTGCAGTTTCAAGCACACTTGGCATGGTGATGTAAAAATGATTGAGAATTTTTTTTAAAGCTGCTTCCCCAAGAAGTGTTTATCGGGGAATAAGCTGGTGTGTGGTGGGCGTTCTGGCGCAATATGGCTGCCGTCGCCTCATCCAGGTGAATGCTGCACATTGGTGGTGGTTGAGGAGATTCCCTCTTCCATATGTAAAGCGCTTTGAGCGCCCAGATAAATAAATGTATAGGAATTATTAATTAATTATTATTATTGAACCATAAAATGTGTTTGGAGAAATATGGACCTTTATTCACTTATTATTATGAATGTTGTCCAGAGAGAGTAGGATCAACAGTAACATGCTGTTAATGTGAGTTCAGATTACTTTTTTCAAGTAACAAGTAATGCATTACTTTTAAATTTACAACAGAATATCTGAGTTACTTTTTCAAATAAGTAATGCAAGTTACTTTGTTTTTTCATTTATTGACCGACACCTCTTCTGTCCTCATGTTGAGAGAAATCGGAAATAAGTGCAGAGGCATTGTGTGCGCTGTGTAAACATGATGCTTATTGTAGTTCTAGACTAAATGTGAGCATTTACTCAACTCATTTGCACAAAACAGATTCACTATAAAAACAGTGAAATGCAAACTCTGAATTTTACTCAAACCTGCAATAATTATGTTAAATATACACTTTATGTATTTAATCTCACTTTAATAACCATTGCTGCAGACCTTTGTTCATCCAAACTAATAAGCAAAAAATACTTTAAATAAACATCACATTTGTGTTTCTTTTTGCTTTTATTGCTGAAGTAAAAGTTGAACTTTCTTCTACTGCATCCTATTCTTCTGCAATCCAAAATGGCACACATCTGAAAGATTTGTTTTAGCTGTTTTGATGCTTATTCATTTCACTTTTGGTATGAAAGGGCCTTTACATTTGCCAAAAATAGAACCTATTATAACTGTTATTATAATATAAACAAGCAAGCCCAGCCCACATGTGAAAAAGCAACGCAAAAGTAATGTAACACATTACCTTCCACATTACTAACACAATAAGTTACTTTTTTAGGGAGTAACACAATATTGTAATGCATTACTTTTAAAATGAACTTTCCAACAACACTGGTCTCATGAATGTAGATGGAATACATAATTTCGTCTACATAATTTGATGTTTACCTCCATCACATCCATGAGCACCAGTGGCTATATCAGGACACCCGTGTGGCACTCTCTGCTTCTGTTTTTTGTAAGACTGGTCTCATGTATGTTCAAGATACTATTATATTATATTATATTATATTATATTATATTATATTGTATTATATTATATTATATTATATTGTATTATATTATATTATATTGTATTATATTATATTATATTATATTATATTATATTATATTATATTATATTATATTAATTGTTACATGTGCACTCTGTTTTGGACTTGTTTTGTGGCTTTTCCCACCACTAGTTTGTCACCATGGTTACTGATCACCCCAATCATCACATTCAGTCGTGTTCAATCACCCACCTCGTTCACCTGTGTATATAAGCCCTGTGTTTTCAGTCCTGTATTGACCGGTTTCGTTTGTGTATTGTGTGGATACCCTTGCCTGTGGATTTATTAAAGACTATTATATTTATATCTTCCTCGTTGTGCGTGCTTATGCTTACAACCAGCTATTGTAACAATTCTATTATATTATATTACTGGTAACACTTTAGTTTAGGGTCCAAATCTCACTATTCACTAGTTGTATATTAGCATGCATATTACTATGATGTTAGCTTTTTATTAGTACTTATAAAGCACATATTAATGCCTTATTCTGCATGACCATCTACATCCCTTAATCCTACCCCTAAACTTAACAACTACCTTACTAATTATTTAAGTAATTAGGAGTTTATTGAGGCAAAAGTCATAGTTAATAGTTAGTTAATAGTGAGAATTGGACCCTAAACTAAACTGTGACCATTATATTATATTATATTATATTATATTATATTATATTATATTATATTATATTATATTATATTATATTATATTATATTATATTATATTATATTATATATTATATTATATTATATTATATTATATTATATTATATTATATTATAAATGCCAAATAGAAACATTTTCGCTAGTGGTCTCAAATATTTTTCCACTGTTTGCAGTAAGGAATCTTAGAGTTTGAATTCTGCCCTGGCTAATGACCCTGTTCAAATCCATAACTCACCCGAGACGTGGGTCATATTTCGCTCATGGTGTTTAACTGAATGAAGAGCATATTATAAAAACTGAGACTCAGGTCCACTTACTCTCATAGCAGAGAGCCGTTAGCAGACATCATAAAGTGCAGTGTTTCATGCTCCCTCATTCTCTGTCCGTCCCCCGTACCTCATGCTCCATTACCTCCCCTGTGAGCAGAACGCAGAGAGCCCCGGTTATTCACTCTGTAATCTAGACAGCGACTCTAGTGTGCGTGTGTGTGTGGAGATTTAATGTGACGTTAAATGGAAAGCAGCCTTGCTAATTCAATCCTTACTTCAATGGAGTAAGGCCTGAGAGAGTTTGCCTCCGATGGTGTTTTAAGGCTCACAATGGCTCAGAAAAGAGCTCTATTAAAATCTCATTTTGTTCTTCTAAAGGTGCAGAACAAACGGAGACCTAGAGTTGTGAGGGTTACCAATCCTATTTGTCTGTTTAAACAAACTAAAATCTAAAGACATAATTTATCTCAAAATTAAATTTACAAAGAAAATATGAGTGGTGCTTTTCTGTGCAAAACTGATTCTAGGGTGTTGTGGGTGGTTGCCAGGGTGTTGCTATGCAGTTGCTAAGGTTCTGTAATATCGGGAGAAATGACATAATTTGAAATCTGCCATCTTTGACATCGTGACATCACTGAATGTTAAATATTCACAACCTCAAACACTTTATAGCAGCTTGACGTCAGAGGTAGCAGATGGAAAATGTTAAGAGCCCTTTGACACTGGCAAAACGTCTAATATAACATAATGAAATATTTACTTATTTTGCATTAAATATGTATATGTTGCTTGCAAAAAAAAAAAAATCAGAAAACAGCTACTTTTAAATGACCAGCAGCAGAGAAAAATGTTTTGTGTCCACATTATCAACCAGCAGGGGGCTAACTGGGCTATACTAACTAGCCAAACTTTGACCCAACCCTTGGTTCTGACTAGGGTTTTTTGTGGCTTTATGTGGTTTATAGCTGTGTTTATCAATTCTCTATGATATTCTGGTCTCCTTGGTTTTAATACCATTAAAGGTAAATAATACTGATTAATATATTGAAAATATGTTTAAAATCATGTACAGTCACGTGACATAATGATTTTACTCATCAGTAACATAATAAAAGCTGCTTTATTATACATGGAAGGGGTCGCTTTATGTGGTTGCCATTTTAAGATCTAAAATACAGCTAAATACAGCTCACTTGTAACTTGAATGTTTTAGACACTTCCCCTCAGCTTATAAATAAATCATGGCTGAATGAAAATAGACTATTTCTAGGCAGTGGCAATAGTAACTAAAAAAATTTGGTTTTGTATGTTTAGAAAGGTAAAATTGTAAAATATTTATGAATCTTTCATGTCATAAAGATATAATTTCCCTTTTATCATTTTGTAGATAACTGTAAGATCCCTAAACCCATGCCGAACCTAAACATACATTTTATACAGAATGTTAAAAGAATAAAACATAATGGACAGAAATGTGTAGGAAAATTAAAATTTTGGTAAAAATATTACTTTAAAACGATATTTTGAGCCACTAATCATAACCATTTCCATTTCTTAAAACTATACTGTTATAAATAAAAGAATAACAGACAAACAAGCGTATCACAAAAATGTATTTATTGCGAAAATGTCCAAAGTGGTTCCACATCTTACGCACCCAAAATTGGTGAATCTCACAGCCAAATCATAAAAACATGTATTGATATGACAATTGAATACAACAGATTTAACAACATTAATGCCACGATTTTAATATTAATACATGGGAATTCATACACATTCACACTTGGATATGTAAATGATTTACGTTTTATGTTAAAGGTGCCCTATCACGTTCTTTCACAAGATGTAATATAAGTCTAAGGTGTCCCCTGAATGTGTCTGTGAAGTGTCAGCTCAAAAAACCCTATAGATTTTTTTTTATTAATTTTTTTAACTGCCTATTTTGGGGCATCATTAACTATACACCGAATCAGGCTGCGGCCCCTTTAAATCTTGCGCTCCCCGCCCCCCGAGCTCTCGACTATAAAACAGTGCATAAACAAAGTTCACACAGCTAATATAAACCTCAAATGGATCTTTACAAAATGTTCATCATGCATGCTGCATGCATGCTTCGGATCATGTGAGTAAAGTATTTATTTGGATGTTTACATTTGATTCTGATTGAGTTTGATAGTGCTCCATGGCTAACGGGCTAATGCTACACTGTTGGAGAGATTTATAGAGAATGAAGATGTGTTTATGAATTATACAGACTGCAAGTGTTTAAAAATGAAAGTAGCGACGGCTCTTGTCTCAGTGAATACAGTAATAAACGATGGTAACTTTAACCACATTTAACAGTACATTAGCAACATGCTAACGAAACATTTAGAAAGACAATTTACAAATATCAATAAAAATATCATGATATCATGGATCATGTCAGTTATTATTGCTCCATCTGCCATTTTTCGCTGTTGTCCTTGCTTACCTAGTCTGATGATTCAGCTGTGCACAGATCCAGACGTTAATACTGGCTTGTGTAATGCCTTGAACATGGGCTGATATATGCAAATATTGGGGGCGTACATATTAATGATCCCGACTCTTACGTTATAGCCAGTGTTATGTTGAGATTCGCCTGTTCTTCTGAGGTCTTTTAAACAAATGAGATTTACATAAGAAGGAGGAAGCAATGGAGTTTGAAACTCAATGTATGTCTTTTCCATGTACTTAACTCTTGTTATTCAACTATGCCAAAGGTAAATTCAATTTTTGATTCTAGGGCACCTTTAATACGCAAGTATTTTTACATTTTAGTGCTATAAATAAGTCAATATTGTATGTTTTTGTGTGTATGAAAACGTAAGTAAATGTAGGCGTGGTAGAACCACACTTTGCGTAAAAATATACACATATTATCATGACATCACGTTGGTTTATGTGAGTCTGTGTGTTTTTCATTGTCTCTCTGCATTTAAAAAATGGTGTTAACACTTTACAATAAAGTCCTATTAGTTAGCATTAATGCATTTACTAGCAATAATGAGCAATACATTTGTTACAATATTTATAATCTTTGTATACGTTAGTTAATAAAAATACAACTGTTCATTGCTTGTCCATTAAATAATATAAACAAATATGTGATTAAGATTAATAAATGCTTTAGAAGATTAATAAATGCTTTCCATTGTTTGTTAAAGTTAAAATTATCAAGTGGAACCTTATTGTAAAGTGTTACCGAAATTTTTAATACTCTTGTGCAATGTTTATCTCCTTACCTCTCCTTACCTCTCACTCCTGATCTTCACCACCCTCTTCCAGTCTCTGGTTTGATCTTAAAATTCAGGTTTAATGTAAGTGTAAATTTTGGTCTTTTTCATCTTTAACACTTCTCACCCTTTTATCACTACTCTCTCCTTCCGCTAATGAACATTGTGTATTTATAGTGCCACAGCTCGAGAAGCAGGGGACAGAGTTTGTAGTGAAGTTAGAGATGAGTGAAAGATTGAGTTATTTGTGATTTATGAGGTATGTTCTGTAGCAATAAGTTCCCCTGTGAATTTCACAGGTCCAGTTCCTCTCACTATTCGGAGGACATTGTGATTGAGCCATTAGAATGCTAAAACATCCACACGCCTCTTGATTAGTGTGCTAATAATGCAGCTTTGGTATTGTCATTATACTGATGTTGATAGAAGAAGAGGTAGACTCATTAAACTGTTTTATGGGCTGCTTAGTGATATGTGGGTCAAAATTGTTTTGTGGCTTGTTAGATTTGAGACCATCTACAATTCAAAATTTGGGGTCAGTATAAGAAATTAACACTTTTATTTAAGGATGCATTACATTGATTGAAAGTGGCAGTAAAGACTTTTACTTTGTTACAAAAAAACTCAAACAAATGCTGTATCTTTGTACATTCTGTTTTCAGCATTAATAAGAAAGAATTCTTTGAGCAGCAAATGATGCCAAATTCAAAAAGATGCCAAATTCAGTGGCTGGAATTAGCTGAGGTAACGTGATGGCTCACAGACAGCTGCGGCAATCCACCTGTCACTCAAGTGGCCACGCCCATAATTATGCAGAATTTTAAGGCTCAATATAATTTAAACAGATGAGTTATAAAAAAATTCACCCCCCTCAGAGTTGTCATGAAGGGCAAAATTTGCTGTATAGACCAAAACCACAATTTGTACCAAACTGTAAATGTTTTTTTTTTCTGCTGTAAATTTGGCCATGTTAACATGGGGCTCAATGAGATTCTGCTCTCTTTTGGAGCCTGTCCCTAGTGGCCAGTCGATGAATTGCAATTTAAGGCACTATATTGGCTTCAAGAGAAAGTGGGGGAGGTTGCTGCTTGGTAAATACGCATCCTACTATATGAAACATCAAATATGAACTGATTGGCTGGTCTTATGTCCCTGCACACAACATTATTGCTTTAAAGGGATAGTTCATCAAAAAATGAAAATTCTCTCATCACACTGCTCCGGGTGTGTGTTCACGGTGTGTGTGTTCACTGCTGTGTGTGTGCACTTGGATGGGTTAAATGCAGAGCACAAATTCCAAGTATGGGTCACCATACTTGGCCACAAGTCACTTCACTTTCACTCACTTTTTATTTACTCATCCTTATGTTGTTCCAAACCTGTATAAATTTCTTTCTTCTGTTGAACACAAAAGAAGATATTTTGAAGAATGTTGGTAACCAGACAGTTGACAGTAGCCATTGGCTTTTCCTACTATGGAAGCCAACATTCCAACATTCTTCAAAATATCTTCTTTTCAATTCAACAGAAGAACGAAACTCTTACAAGTTTGGAACAACTTGAGGGTGAGTAAATGATGACAGAATTTTCATTTTTTAAGTGCGGACCCTTTAAGTGTGGAAAGATCTCCTAACACTGGAAATGTATATATTTGTAGTTTATAACAGCACATCAGAAGTTGCCATATTTTAAAAAGCAGGAGAGCTGAGATCACACAGGAAATCTTTTTATCCTACTCATAGAAACATGAAGACTGTGTTATCTTGGATATCTACTAAAGTTTTAATTGCTCCAAATTCACATTTCACTAAAATAGACCACCTTTCCTTAGTTCCCCAGCATTTCATCTTATATGTTCCCCATATTCATAGGAGAGCTTTAGAGCCATTACAATTTGAGCACTTCAGTGACATTTTAGCACTAGTAATTTAGGAAGTGTTGCCGCACACATAAGGCATTTGAAATGCAGGACACCGAATTCTATCCCCACGTTCAGGCAATAAAATCCATAGTGAACTTCGTTCCACTGCGAACAGCTTATTAAAAAATCGGTCACCACTACATTCTCGACAGCAACGTGGGGTTACGACACAGAATGTCACTTTGCTGTGATTAATCACACAAATATTGTAATCACACATACATAGAGATTCGGAGCAGCTGAGCTGGGTGCTTTGTGCAAAGATAGATGGTGTCCTACACAGGGGGCAGGACACCACATAACCACCCACACGCTTCCCTCTCATTATAACGGGCCAATAAAAAAAGACAAATGATGTCTTAATAAGCACAGGACTTTGTTTGTCATCGGGCCCTTGGTAGTTTTTTCGACAGAAATAGAACAAAGACTTTGGTATCCCATGGCATAGAGATGAGATGAAGCTAACGGTTAGTTCTGCCCACCACCCGTGCCACAGTTTTTTCTCTCTCTCTCTCTCCCCCCTTCTTTCCCATCTGCGTGATGTATAGCTTGTTTCAAATGCGGATTACTCAGATGTAGTGTTTTCCCTCGCTTGCTCCTGCTCTCTAAGATGCGGTTCTGTAAAGGATCTGAAACAGATTAACAGGCCCTATCCTCCCCGGCTGCGCAGCCAGTGTGGAAATGACTTTTCCATGGCTTGCTGAATGCTCATGCGAGTGAGGCATTTTTATTTTTTTTTGTTTTCGAGTGTTTGGGAAACAGCCATACTATTAGACTATTTCTCATGCATGGCCACACAGCAGGTCAGATCCCCTTCAACCCTGTTACACTAACTTGCCCTCACATATTGAATGAGTTTTGAATGTCTGTCATATCCTGAAGGACAAGTGGGCATTTAGCAGCTTTGAACCCATTTTGAAGAAGAAACTATGTGAATGAAGTGCGTCGAACAGCTCACCTCAGCAGAAACCGCCTGTCAGACTCGTACGTTCGCTTCCCTTTTGTTTCACGTTTCTGCTTTTCCTCTCCTCTTCAATGGGGAAATCTAAACGTTTCTTATTGATAAACTCATAAATTGCTTCTTTATTGCTCCATAATAGCTCGCAGCAGGAAGCTTTTTTACTTAAACTAATTAAGGCAGGATAGATAAAGCCATATAAAAGCGAAGAATAAAACCGTGGTGAGTTTAAGCCTGGTGAAAGCTCTCTGCGAAAAGAAAGTCAGAGATTCAATTTTAAAATGCGGCGATGCCTGTAAATGTAGCACTGTGCTCTTGGCACGTTATAGAGATAAGATGAAACAAAATGAAGGACACGCCTGAATCCCATTCCTGAAAGTTGGGCTTGCTTTTGTCGTTCTGCCTCATTAGGGTTTTCGTGTGGGTGTTTTTCGAACTGAATGTTTCCTTTTTCCAATTTCTGAAAAGTTTCAAACTATTGGCCTGAATCTTAGTTTCATACGCCCCTCCAAGTGTTTCAATTTTCACTGTTTGCAATTTGTTTTATTCTAAAATGTTGTCATGTACTTCTCTGATATAGGATTGTTGAACAGTTGCTATATATATATAAGTGGTGTCAATCGATTAAAAAAATTAACTCGATTAATCACACATTTTAATATATTTTATAATGAAATAATTTCACAGTTAATCTCCAAATTATAACATCATAAAGAAACAACATGAAGACAGTATATTTTAAATACTTGTTTAATGGCATCTTTTTATGAATGAAGGCCAGTATCACTGATAATAATAGTGCTACTGATGTCTCAATGAAATTTATTTTTTCCCTAATTTTAAACATGAATTATAGCCATTCAGCATTACAGTGTAATTGAAAGCTATTATTTTTTACATTTATTAGGCTTTAAAAATATGAAAACTCTTAATTTAAGTGAACTTAGAACAATCCTCACATAAACTCATAATAAATGTTATATTTACCTGTGCCCTTCCTATCTGTCTAAGAGATAGGAAAAATACAGATATTGAATAAAGTTACCAAACAGTCTGCACTGCATAAGATTAATCATTATTAAAGCTACAAACGTTGTTTGTCAACTGCACATCAACATTTAGGCTCTATAATATAACAAATATAGTAGCCTATATGAAATGCCCTAGAGGTAGGAATGTTCAGACACGTTGCATCACAGAAATGCATTATATTTTAAAGTATATTAAAATAGAAAACCATTATTTGGTTAGAGACTTGAGACTTCTTTTAAAAACATTATAATGGCAATGTGTTCAATCTTTTGACTGGTAGTGTAATTTAACATAGGCCTATACAAAATTTTCTTCATATCATGTGCAATAATACGTGCATGCATGAGATCACAAAAATCATGTTGTTTTTTTTTGTCCTGAGTGGACTTTAATCCTGTTATCAGCATGATCACAGAGGGTTTTTTCACAGCCTACCTGACTGAAAGGCCTCATTAATATGCAAGTCATTTCAGGTCATTATTATTCAATTCTTTTGTCTTCTCAGGTGAGAATCACCCATTATACATGAGGATTCACGCCTCCATGCATACTGTGTTTCTTGACCAAAAGTGTAAAAATTTAAATCTCTCTATTGTTTTATATGAAGGTGTAGGCGGCATAATTTTTAAAAAAGCACAAAGCACAAATGTCAGGGCATGTCAAAACTTCTCCAAGCCCCAAATCAGCCTCAGACTCCAGAGGGTTAAGAGCTGCCACTGCTGCACATGACGCGGATCTCACATGCGTCCTACTTTCTCACAGCTCTTTACTTTAGTTTAAGACTTCATTTAACTCATTCAAGGCTGCTCTTATGAGGATACTTGACGATACTCTATCTATCTATCTATCTATCTATCTATCTATATATATAGATAGATAGATAGATACCGATACATAACATTTTGACCACTGACAGGTGAAGTGAATAACACTGATGATCTCTTCATCACGGCACCTGTTAGTGGGTGAGATATATTAGGCAGCAAGTGAACATTTTGTCCTCAAAGTTAATGTGTTAGAAGCAGGACAAATGGGCAAGCATAAGGATTTGAGCAAGTTTGACAAGGGCCAAATTGTGATGGCTAGACGAATCACCAGGAACAGTGGTGAACCGGAGACAGGGTCACGGGCGACCAAGACTCATTGATACACGTGGGGAGCGAAAGCTGGCCCGTGTGGTCCGATCCAACAGACGAGCTACTGTAGCTCAAATTGCTAAAGAAGTTAATGCTGGTTCTGATAGAAAGGTGTCAGAATACACAGTGCATCGCAGTTTGTTGCATATGGGGCTGCATAGCTGCAGACCAGTCAGGGTGCCCATGCTGACCCCTGTCCACCGCCGAAAACGCCAACAGTGGGCACATGAGCATCAGAACTGGACCACGGAGCAATAGAA